>NC_056725.1:1641207007-1641377007 GCF_019279795.1 Protopterus annectens | reverse complement strand
AAATGGCATTGCTTTCCAGAGCAGTATACTGCCAAAACTTTGTCCTTCACTACAGTACCATTACTAACATCTTCTCAGACTTTACCCCAAAGAGTAGGCCACATAACGTGAGCTTATAGCAAATGCAACTGCTGACTCAGGTTATGGCTAATACCTGACACACCGATATAAGCTTTATCCTGTACAACTAGTCATTCCTTCCCCAAAGGATTCTTCCCACCTACATCTGATTCCACTGCATTTTAGTGCAACATTAGCAAGAGACCTAATAAAACCATTTTATATACACATACACACGTGCACATGCATGCACGTGTGCTTGCACACACACATACACACACACACACACACACACACACACACACACACACACACACACACACACACACACACACACACACACACACATGCACGTGCGCACACACACAGTGCTCACTGCCATTAACTAGACCAGTCTACAAGAAAGATCCCAGTTAGTAAACACTCTTCTAATGAGGTAAACAATATATTAAATTATAGCAGTTTATAGCCACATCATCTTTCTTCAAATAAGGGTAGATGATAAACATTACATTAGTATGGTGAGCTTTTACCCTTTATAAAATAATAAATAATGCACAAACCACAAGCATTTGTGAATGATAAAATTATAAATGGTAGATATAGCTACAACTGAAATTGACAATTTGCAGTCTGCACACTACACTAATAAAACAAAAGCACTTTAAGAGAAAATCATTTAAAATATTAAAAGACCAATTACAATGTGCAAGAAAGCACATTAATTGTATATGGAAAAAATAAAAAAAAAGATCTTAGAGAGGTAAAAACAGACTAATGCTAAAATCAAAAAAATAGCTTAGTTTTACCTCTTTATATAGACAGTTATTCAGGCTTTAAATGCTGAGCAACACATTAGCATAAGCATTCTACTCCTGGTTCCATCTAATATATTAGTTGTCATGGTATTCAGTCCTAGTGCCCTAGTCTGAGACATGCACACAGTCCACATTGTCAATGTTTTTAAAATTGTGGCCCATCAGGGATCAAATTATTTGTATAACTACATTTCTCATTGTATGACTCAAGCAAACACATTTTGACTGCATGCATTGTACAGGAAACTATAAATATATATATATATATATATATATATATATATATATGTATATATATATATATATATATACATATATGTATATATATATATATATATATATATATATATATATATATATATATATATATTTATATATATATATATATATATATATATATATACATATATATATATATATATATATATATATGTGTATATATATAGATATACATACATATATATATATATATATGTATATATATATATATATATATATATATATATATATATATATATATATAGACATCCTGAAAGCAAAAATGTAACTTAGGATATTTTAGAGGTGCAGTCATATGACTTTTATGAGGTTCTTCATTCAGCATTTGGCTATAACCATATTACTACTTCTGTGGTGTGCTCCTGCCCATATGTACTGTCCTACAAATGCTGGACCTTGTCAACAGACTTGAGATGCTTTAGTGTCCTTCCCAACTTTTAACAATACCAGCACCAACTAAACCTCATTATCAATCCTTATTTCTTACTAAAAGGTTGTTTTCAGTAATAAATTTCAATATTTGTAAAGTTCATCTGTTTATACTGTGTTATATGTTGCTGTTCAAACTTAAAATCGTTTCACTGGAGCTCTGCATTTTTTTCATTAAGGTAGCACCCCGTATCATGGAAAGTAAATGTGGAAGTATGGTGATTGATTAATTGCTATTTATGCTTTCACATTATTCTGTCAACATGTTGGCTAAGGTGTGACATAGGTACCATCACAAGTGTCTTTGGTTTTTCAGGAACAGAGGCATAGCTCAGATGATGCGAAGGGGACAACTTCTCTAGGCACTATGCATTACAGGGCATGGCTGGTAGTTCCCAAATTGTCTTCAGTGCAATACCGGCATTGAATGTCCCTATTGCATTTGCTGACAGAACTGAATGCAGCACTGCATGACTTCAGTGTGTTAACCGCATTCAGAAAAGAACACCAGTGTTACATTTGTTGCCAGAACTGAAATGCTGTAAGGCTCCATATGTGGCATAGACTGTAGCAGCTTCTTGCTACAAATGTAGCAATCTGTTTGCTGCAGTTTAAAAGGAGAAAAGAGCTTTCTTCACTCCTCAACTTACAGTTGCAGTTGGGAGCCAAATTAACGGTTGGCACATAGCGCAAGAATAGCTAGTTAAATCTCTGCTCAAGGACAAATATGTAGAATGAACTACTTTGAATCAAATATACTTAATGATGTTTCTTATTCAGTAGAAAGTCCCATCCTGGGAGGAAACATTCAGCTTGTTTCTGTGTGTGCTTAATAGGTTGCACAGACACTGTCATCTCCTGAGAATGGTCGTTCCATGATTTCATCCTTTGTGGTGTGTGAGCTATTCTCCTAGAGTTAAGGAGGCAAGTACTGGGGTGCTGGTGATATGGGGAGCAAAACCAGTGAATTATTTCCAGGTTCCCAGCTATTTATAATGTAAAGGGTATATTGGACTGAAAGTAAAGTAAATCTGTCTAACTCTAATTAAATATTCACATAGTTTACAGACATCAGTAAATTAATTTATCTTCATGGCTTTAACACTTTCACCAAATACTCTGTTTGGGGACTTTTCTGCAGTTCGATGTAGCTTGCTATTAGTGAAAGTTATCCAGGATCTAGCTTTTATAGTTTAAAAAGGGTTCCTTTAACTGAGTTCTTCTGTTCTAGAAATCCCAACACTTGACTGCCTCACCAATTAGTACTAAAACAACACTGATAAGGAAAATCACAACATCAGGTGTGACTATGTACCCTCAAATATTTATTAGCAAAAAAATCCAGCACTGCAATCATGAAGGTGATTTACTTCCTTAGTTACTGTACATGAAAGGAATGAATTGCCTCCATAATCCTACTCATACTTTCCTTAATTACACAAGTAAAGTACCCCCTGTAGACTGACTTACTTTATTTGAAAACTTATGAAAGGCTTAGAAAAAGTATTTTATAGTAGCAATCCAGACTGCATTCTATGCTTTGCACAAAAGCCTTAATGACAGACCTCGGATTCACTAATCTGTGCAGGACTAGCATAGCGCCAGTTTAGGAGCATGATGGCAGCGCGCCATGCATATTAATGAAGGTATGCTGCTCGACCTCCCAGGCTTGCATGGAGCATGTACAAGTGCAGGGGGCATGTCTGAGAGCAGAGTTCTCAGAATAAATATGCCCCTGCAATGTTGAACAGCAGAAAGTGAAAATAAATTAGTGAGACTATTCATAGGTGTTCACATATCCCCAGCAACAGTCCCCCATGTGTATAACAGCAACAATACATATTAATAAACTGAAGAAACTCCTTTATTTATTTATAAAAATCTGAGTACAGCTAAACGTAGGTGCGTGGGTGTGCCCATAACTTAGCTACGGTTAATATAGCTTAAAAGGCTGAAAAGGATAACAAGGAAGATATATGCAAATGAGTCTCACTGCAGCACATACCACTTTCCATGTGAAATCTGTATATGAATATTTTATTGCTGTATAACCTACTAAATAACATTTGAATGTGAACTGGAGTACTGCATTAATTGCATATGAGAGGTGTCAGTGTCATAATGATTGCACTAGGAAGCATGTATAAGCACCAATAATCAGTAGTAAGCATATGTAAGCACTAGTAAGTGACTTCAAGCCCGTTTGCTTGGGGGTAAGCAATGAGCACACAGGTTAAGCAATTCTGAATCTAACTCTCTGTAAGTATACGTAACCGGAGGTTACCATTGTTTACCTTCACGCAAACCAGTGCAAACATGCTTACAACTGCCCAAAAGTGCCTTAATCACTCTGTATGCATCAGCTGCTGTTCTGGCCAGAAATAAAAGTACTGAGCCTTTGCAGGATGTGAACCCAGCACCCTCTACAGTACAGTCACAGAACTTAACCACTAAGCCATCACAGTATTATGTAAAAATGAGGTTCCAACAAACAAATCCTCAGCATAGGAAAATCAAGCTGAACATGAGAAAGGAATTTATATACAGTGTGATGTTGTATAACCTGCTACATAACCTAAATATGTGAACTGGAGTACTGCAGTAAGTCCAGATGTGAGGTGTTATTGTAATAAAGTGTTGAAGTTCCCAGGACACCATACAGTGCACGTACACATGAATCAAGGATACAAGACACATATATAACATGGAATGAAGAAGACATCAATGCTAAAAGCAAATATCATGCAAATCAAATATTAAGCACTGCTAAGCGTTGCACAGCACTGCTACCCAGGCTACTGGCAGGATACTACCAGTGGAAGAAACAGTGTCAACCTGCTAAGTGTAATCTTGAAACAAACGCATGTTTGTCCCTGGTGGGTCAACCCCAAAAATGTTGCTAAAAAGAGTCTTCAGAGTAACATACCATGCCTCAAAGGTAAGCAAAGAAGGATACGTATGTTTGCAGACTAAATGTTTGGGAAGCCTGAAGATCCATGGGTTGAGACAACTTACATAATGGATCCCGAGAAGTGGAGAGTGGGCAATGTGTAGTGGTGAGGTTAGATTCGGCTGGAACCTGTAAGAAGGATGATTGCTGTGGAGGACAAATGGGGGGATGGGGGGAGGGAATGATGGGTATGACAGTATGGACTGAGGAGTGCCGGGGTTGGATGGACCCGTTCCAATTGGACAGCCTCGTGAATGTAAGAAGGAAAGGGGGAGGACAGGAAAGCAACTGAGACATAAAATTTCCCATGGCAAAGTACGTTATGAGTAATATGTATGCTGCATAACCCACAGAATAACATATATATATATATATATATATATATATATATATATATATGAACTGGAGTACTGCGGACACGAAATATATATATACACACATATAGATATATACATATATTTTATATATATATATATATATATATATATATATGTGTGTGTGTGTGTGTGTGTGTGTGTGTGTGTGTGTGTGTGTGTGTGTGTGTGTATATAAATATATATATATATATATATATATATATATATATATATATATATACATGTACATATATATATATATATATATATATATATATATATATATATATATAAACTCGAGTACTGCAGTAAATGCACATGTGAGGTGTCAGTATCATAATGCATAAAGCAGTAGTTAGGTTAAAAAGTAATAAGCAGTAGTAAGCATATGTCAGCACAAGTAAGTGAGTTTATATATATATATATATATATATATATATATATATATATATATATATATATATATATGTATATGTATATACAGATAGATATGTGTATTGTATCTCCAAACAGGAAAAGCAACCGGAACCCCCACCACAAAATAACTGACCATATGCACTGTTAATGGGGGTGGGGGCTCAAATGATGGATACCTGGTGATTACTGCTATGTTCCCCACCACCACAGCCATAGCAGATATGCTGTGCAATGCAATATCCAACACATGGAGTTCTTGACCCCAGGACCCTTCACAACACAGCTACAACAGTTTAACAGTAAGCCACTACAACTGTACAAAGTCAGGGCAATATATGTAACATATCATGCAGACAAGTCATTCAACTGTAGGGAATGTCAGTGTGGAAGGACTACAAACTACAATGCTGCACATATGCACACACATGTATACATATACATGTATATTCATGTAGACATATATGTACAGATATATATATAGGGATATATCTATAGATAAATGATATATATATATATATATATATATATATATATATATATATATATATATATATATATATAGATAGATAAATTATATATATATATATATATATATATATATATATATATATATATATGTGTGTGTGTGTGTGTGTGTGTGTGTATGTGTGTGTGTGTGTGCGTGTGTGTATACACATATACACAGACAAAACATTTTAGTAGCCATACATATGTAGAAGCACTGTAGACGTACTGGGTGCACAGAATATCCCAGAAACATAATCCCTGTAAGTGGCACCTGTGAAAAGTGTAGTGTGGCAAACATTCCCACAAATGAGAACACAGAACAGTCAATATATACCCACTCACAATTCAAAGCTCAGGACACCACACACAGGTTTGCATACTCAGAAAACGTTTAATCTGTGTACAATACAATAATGTATGCCATTTGTGACAGCACATAGATTTCCAAATACATATTCAGTGATGGATGCAAGGCTCACACAATACAGTAGATGCAAGCACTGTGGATATATAACATGCTATGCTGTCCAGACTGAGGCCTGCAATTAGTACAACATTAAAAAAACATTAGCATTCAAGATGAGAAGCTATCAACAATCACAAATGTAGGTCAGCAGCCTCCATTTACAGCCTGTAGTCAAGCCCTGGGGGAAATGGAGTAGTTGTGGCAATGTCACTGTATCACATACATAACATTGCTTAACCTAACATCTCACTATCACACTGATTGACTGAACTTTGTGTAACACTGTAAGCTGTAGCCCATCACTTTTCCCATGGAGGAATGTATGAAAGTGTACTGCCATACACCTCAATGTGTCAACACTTATATCCCTGAAAGGGTGTCACAGCCTAGGTTAATGGCATTGAACCTTCCCCCCATAAAAGGCTGTACAAGGGCAAGGAACACTGTGTACCACACACTGACCACTGGAATGTACAAGGGCACATATGTGTTGTCCAGCTGTTGCCCCCATATATATGGACCATGTCCAACAGATGTTGTGGGAGTCCATGACATGACTGGGATGATAACAGTCATGGTAGTAGTAAATAATGATAGGCCATTACCTAACAATCCCTGACTGCATCACAGCAGAACAAAGACTGGCATATATGTTGTGGACAGAGGCAGAAACACAGGGCCATATTTGCATTATTGCTGTTACACACCCTGGAAATTACTGGTGTCACAGGATCTGTTGCAACATACCATTATGCAGGAATGCAACATCGAAATACGAATGGATGTAGCCATGTACTGATAGCACTCAACAGACAGAATGCCACTGATATATCTGGGACAAGACCTGTGTGGTGCACAGACAAAATCTAACAGGCAATCCTCTGGCTATCATATAGATTCATAGGTTCATAGGTTCATACTAGGCTATCTGCCCTAGGGCATTTATAAGCCTAGCCAGAATGTGTTTGGCTTTCGCCACCCATTTTAAATTTATTTTGCTATGCCCTTTTTCGAGGTTAGTATACTGTGCCTCTGTCTAACAGTGACTCAGAAGTGATACCCGAGGTAAACCTACGATCTCCCATCCACTCATCAAGATTCCTCTTGAAGAGAGTCAGTGAGGGACTCTGCCTAACCTGGACTGGGATTTTATTCCAGAGTGAAGGGAGCCTCTGGGTTATGAATCTGTCCCTCCAGCATGTCCTATTTATTTCAGTGCTGAGATTAAAGTCTCTCGAGTGCGTAGCTCGATGGGATTTGGATTTTCTTAGGTGCAGCATGTCCATTAATTCCGGGTTGGACATGGCTTTATACGTATGTTTCTGGAATGCGGTTACCCCCTTGATTTACTTAATGCACTAGCAAAGGAAGTACAGGGACGAAGGGACTCATTTTACTTTCCTCTTCTTCTTGCACGGGTCACTCAGATAACATTGTACCACAATCCTTAAACAAAGAGAAGTTTGGGTATAATTTTACATACACATATTGTAGTAATGCTGTTGAAATTGAGAGGGCCATTGTTAAATATTGGCCAATCCTGACTTCACACGAGGATTTTAAAGAACACCTCCCAGTCAAGCCCAAATTCATTAGAAAGAGGGGCATGAATTTCAAAGAGATTTTTGAAAGGAAGGTCAGGAACACCACAGATGGACATGGCAAAAAGGCAGACACCTTTAAATGTGGCGCCTGCAATCAGTGCCATGCCATACTGGATGACTCTTATTTATTTATTCCATCTAGAAAACTCAAACTTAAACCACATGGACATTATTCATGTAATTCAAAAGGGGTGGTTTATCTAGCTTTTTGCACATTTTGTGCAAGTTTCTATGTAGGAAAAACTGAAAGAGGGATGAGAAAAAGGCCCTATGAGCACTTTTATGAAATAACTAAAAAGAAAGAGTCGAATGCCCTGTTTAAGCATTCTCTCAATTGTTCAAATTGGAACTTTAAATTTATCATTCTTGAGCAAGTTATTCCTGATGGTAGGGGTGGGGATTGGGAATCCACCCTAGAATATAGAGAATTAGTGTGGCAGTTAAGGCTCGATGCAGGAAAACCCCCTGGGTTAAATGACACTGTTAGCATCAAACCTGTTCTAAAACTCAGAAGGGCAAGACTATGAATTTTTTCCCTTTTTATATAGTGAACTGCAAATATTACATAAAGTTTTAAATTATGGAATACAACATCTATTGTATGATATTGACGGGTTGTGAGAAGTCAAGTTTTTAAATCTAACTTATTAGTTTATACTATGCTGCTGGGATGTTTTAACTGACTTCGTAAATTTATTTAAACATAAAGGCATAATATTGCCTTTTTTACGATACCATTGTGTATTTCCTAATATTTTTATTATAAGAACAAATGGTTCATCTGATTTTAAACTTTTTTAGGTTTTATAAAGTAAAGCTGCTTTAAGACCTAATTAGCTAATTAATGTATTAAACAAGCATGTAAAGTATTTAATAGGTAACTTTATGTTGTGATGTGTAACTTGATAAAGCTCGGAATATCCGAGCGAAAGCGCTTGTTTTAACTGTGGTTTTTGGACTGGTTCGTCGAATAAAAAAAAAAAAAAAGGATTACAAAAATTACGATTTACATCTCTGGCTTTTGTGTAGCTGCCTGGATTTGTTATACTTTTTGGGTTTGAGCCCTCTTTTTTTTTTTTAAACATACGATCTCCCATCCACTCATCAAGAATCCACTTGAAGAGAGTCAATGAGGGACTCTGCCTAACCTGGACTGGGATTTTATTCCAGAGTGAAGGGAGCCTCTGGGTTATGAATCTGTCCTTCCAGCATGTCCTATTTATATCAGTGCTGAGGTTTAAGTTTCTCGAGTGCGTAGCTCGATGGGATTTGGATTTTCTGAGGTGCAGCATGTCCATTAATTCCGGGTTGGACATGGCTTTATACGTCAGGCACAGATCGCCTCTGAGCAGTCGGTATGCCACTGAGTAGAGCTGGAGTTTCTTTAACCGGGCAGCATATGGCATCTGTTTGAGCCCTTTGATCCTCTTGGTGAGGTACTTTTGGGGTCTTTCCAGTTGCTGCAGGTGTCTGGTAAGGTACATCCCAAAAGGGGCATTGTACTCAATTATGGGCCTGATGAGGGATGAGTAAAGAGGCACGATGACCTCCCCTGATCTAGATGTGAATCCCTTTATAATTACGTGGGCTATATAAAATGTTTTTCTAACCACTTTGGCCACGTGGTTGTCAAATGAGAGATTGCTATCAACTTGGGTCCCCAGGTCCCTAATTACTTCTTCTGTACTTAATGGATTACCACCTATGTGGTAATTTGTGGGCACTTTGTTTTTGCCAAAGGGGATGACTATACACTTTTTGGCATTTAGCTTGAGGCCATGGCTCTGGTACCAGTTGACTCTTTCTATGAGGCCCTTTTGGAGGATGCTTGTGTTGGCTGGAGAGTCGATTATGGCGCCCAGTTTGCAGTCATCTGAGAACTTGGTCAGCCACAGTCCTTCCGTGTTGGCCTGTACCTCCAAGAAATATATACCAAACAAGAGAGGTCCAAGGACTGAGCCTTGTGGGACACCACTTGTAACTGGTTTGGAGTCTGACATGGCTCCAGCAATTATAACCATGTGGGTTCTGTCCTTGAACCAGTTTGCAACCAATCTAGTGACATAGGGGTTTATATTTAAGCTGGTGAGCTTATCTATAATGCCCGAGTGGGGTATTGTATCGAAGGCTTTTGCGAGGTCCAGGTAGGCTATGTGGACCACCTTCCCCTCGTCAATGGCCTTGGTGACAGTTTCAAAGAAATCAACCAGGTTTAAGAGGCAGGATCTGCCCTTAACAAAGCTGAACTGGGTAGAATCCAGTGTCTGTAGGTCCCCAATATCTTTATTTATGAGGTCCATGATGATCCTTTCCATAGATTTGCAGACCAAGCCATTCAGGCTTATGGGGCGATAGTTTCCAGGATCCGTTGAGGCACCACCTTTGTAGAGAGGGACCACTGTTGCTGTATGCCACTCTTTGGGTACATATCCTGTAGTAAGGCTGAGATTGAACAATAGTTTATGTTTGGGTTTAGCTCTTCTTGGAGTTCATGTAGGATGCAGCCCAGGACACCGTCTGGTCCCGTTGATGCTGTGTTTTTTGCTTTGGAGAGGGCGGCTCTTATCTGAGCATCTGAGATGTCAGGGGGCAGCACTCTGCTGGGATAGATATTTGCCCTTTTGGTGGGGGGGGGGAGAAGTTTGTGCTGAACCTGTCAACTAGGATGTTGGCAATGTCTCTGGGTTCAGTGTATTTTTTGTCATTTTTGGACTAATTCTGAGCATATCTGGGAATTCCCACCCAGGTTCCTAACATAACTAAAGAAAGCCTTGTGATTATCCTTAGTGTCCTGTGCCATTTTTCTCTCGAAGCTGGCCTTAGACGATTTTATGAGTACCCATAGTTTTTTGCTAATACTGATCAGAGATGCCTTCCCTTTTTGGGATTTTGCTCTATCATGTAGTAGCTTCCTCCTTCTATTGTATAGTTTGTTTATGGCTGGGGTCCACCAGACAGTACGTCTGCCTTTGGAGGATTGGGTCTTGGTTTTATTTGGGATTGCATGATCCATGCATTTCTGAAGGTGTTCATAGAATGCGTTTATAAAGGATTCTGCGGTCTGGGCCATATTTTCCACAGTCCCGGGGGCTTTGAAGGATTCCACCTCGGTTTTGAGGAGTGTGAAATTTGCTTTAAAGAAGTTTTTTACTGTGGTTTTCAGGGCAGGGGGTGGAGTCGGGATGTGAATATCCAGTGAGATTAGTTTATGGTCTGATCTTACCAGTGAGGGATTCACTTCTGGTCTGGAGCATAGCGTCCCCATGTTGGTGATGATCAGGTCCAGTATGTTTTCCCCTCTTGTGGGAGTGGTAAAAAGTTGTTCCATAGCATTTGAGTTTATAAATTCTAGGAACCTTTGGGCTAGGGTGTTGGAGCTAGAGTAATGCTCCCAGTCTATGTTTGGGTAGTTGACGTCGCCCAATATAATGATGTTTGGAGAGACCTTCATATTTTCCAGTGTTCTCAGGAAGGCCGAGTGGAGTTCCTGGGTTTGGGAGGGTGCTCTTTAGCAGGCTATAAACTGGAAGGCAGTTTTACCCACTGTTAGTTGCACATGGATAGTCTCTGATGCTTCGTGCTGTGCCACCAACCTGGAGGTGAGGGTATCTTTGACGAATATTGATACTCCCCCCTCCTTTTGTGGTTCGGTCCAAGTTTTGGGGCCGAAAAGCATGGTATGAGGTATAACCTGGTAGTGCTGGGGTGCTCTCGGGAGGCTTGAACCAGGTTTCTGTTACTGCACAGATATCGATGTTCTCCATGCTAAGGAGAGTTTTGAGTGCATGCATCTTGAGGTTTAGACTTCTGGCATTGAGTAGCATTACTCTTAGTTTCTTATCCCTTGTGATACCTATGGAGGTGGGTTTGTCTTTTGAGCCTTGCCAAAAAAAGGCACTATGGGGGTAGCAAGAGCCTTTGCCAATATCCGAAAGCCCAGGGGTGACAGGTGCAAGCCATCCCTAGTGAAGCATCGTGGCTTGTCGAGCATGTCATTCCAGGCTGACAGGCATTGGATCCCCTTTGAATGACACCAATACTTAAGCCAATTGTTGAAATTGATCATCTTGTCTTCATATTGCGGCATCATTCCTAGTGAGGGTAAGATGCTACTCAAGGTCAGGGTCATACCGGCCTGGGCTACATGCTCAGAGAGCTCCTCTATGTCTCTTTTCATGTAGTCCAGGGAGGTACATCTCAGGTCATTCACACCAGCATGGACAATGACTGAGTCATATTTGTACTTGCCTTGGAGTGACCTGAGTGCTTGCGTTATGTGGCGAATCCTCACACTCAACAGACAGCTCACCATGACCTTTTCCTTGTTCAGCCTGGTGAGCGGGACATCAGTGTGCCTGACGATAGAGTCACCTATTACAAGTGTATCAGGTGTGCTGTTTAGCCTTAAGGGCTGTGACTGTTCGGCACACTGGCTTTGTGAGCTATGTGTTGCATGTGTTTTGTTTTGGGGTAGCGGTTGCTTGGGTGTCTACTTTGGAGGTCTCTGCTGCTTAGGCAGATTTTTATTTAGAGCCTCTGAGTATGTTTTTGTGTGTTTATGTGTTTGGTTTGCTGTCGTGGTAGGTCTATGTGAGACTGGAATTGTAGTGAGTGTGGTTTCCTTCTCCTCCTGACTGGTTACGCCAGTACTGAGTTGAGAGAGCTTAGCCTCCAGTATGGCTATATGGTTGCATCTCTCACATGTGTTAGAATTTGTTGGGAAGAGGAGAGGGTTGTCTGTGTACATGACGCAGTTGTAACATTGCCTCAAGATTCCCAGATTCACCAGCTGGACCGGAGAGGAGATTGACAACTGACCTTTGGACATGCTAGAATAGTATTGGGAATTCCTTTATAATTGAAAAAAAGGGCCAGTGGGGAACAAGGTACTCAAGGGGAGTTTGTGAGGATGTAGCACTTTTAATTTTTTAGTGCTGACTTATATAATTGCTTAGTGAGCAAGTGCCAGGTAACTTAAATGCAATGTGTTACAGGTAACTTAAATGCAAAAATTACAAACAGTAACTTTCTTTCAAGTGAAACAAGGAAATAAGTACAGTAAGCAATGCAGATATCACTAGGGATCCACAGAAGCACTGAAAAGCCACGTTTTAGGTGGAATTAACGTTTCAGGGAAATAAGCAAACAAACAACAAGCATACAAACAAAGCTAGATTCAGCAGACCTGGATCTAGTCTATGCTACAGCAAACAAGGTTTACCAATTTCAGTAAGAAACAGTTCAAATATGCAGGCACTATAAGACTTTAACCAGAAATTCCCAGCTCAGAAGGGCAGAGTCCAGCCTCTCCTCCCACAAGAGTGCAGACCACAAACCTTCTTAATGTAAAATAACTGGCCTGAAGCCCAAGTGCTTAAACCAGAAAGAATACACTTTTAGAATAACAGACACTGAGCCCTCAATCAGCAGTTCCCAACTTAGAAGGATGTAAGCTACCTGTCCTGCCACCACAGTGCAGGCCACAAACCTTCCTTATGTAAAACAACTGGTCTGAAGCTCAAGTACTTCCAAAAGACTTAGAATGATAGCTACACTTTAATCAAGTTACTACCAAGCAGTAATAAATACAATTGAATACTTTAAAGAATGCCTGGATTAGTGCTCAAGTTATACAAACAAAGCTAGATTCAGCAGGCCTGGATCTAGTCTATGCTACAGTAAACAAGGTGTACCAATTTCAGTAAGAAGCAGTTCAAATATGCAGGCAGTATAAGCCTTTAACCAGAAATTCCCAGCTCAGAAGGGCAGAGTCCAGCCTCTCCTCCCACAAGAGTGCAGACCATGAACCCTTTTAATGTAAAATAACTGGCCTGAAGCCCAAGTGCTTAAACCAGAATTAATACACTTTTAGAATAACAGACACTGAGCCCTCAATCAGCAGTTCCCAACTTAGAAGGATGTAAACTACCTGTTCTGCCACTACAGTGCAGACCACAAACCTTCTTAATGTAAAACAACTGGCCTGAAGCCCAAGTGCTTAAACCAGAATTAATACACTTTTAGAATAACAGACACTGAGCCCTCAATAAGCAGTTCCCAACTTAGAACGATGTAAGCTACCTGTCCTGCCACCACAGTGCAGGCCACAAACCTTCCTAATGTAAAACAACTGGTCTGAAGCCCAAGTGCTTAATCCAAAAGACTTAGAATGATAGCTACACTTTAATCAAGTTACTACCAAGTAGTAATAAATACAATTGAATACTTTAAAGAATGCCTGGATTAGTGCTCAAGTTAGATAGGCCCACAGTTGAGAGCTATGCAGACAGACTGCATTCCAAGGTAAAGTAGTATGTACATACACACCCTGTAACATCAGTAGCATACAAAGCATAACACAACTCTACTCACACTCTGTCTGTAGTTCTTGAACCTCCTACAAATATGTAGCTGGCCTGAGTGTGCCGGTTCTCCGGTAAGAGGTATTGCTACCGGCTGTCTGTAAGACTGATGCCCACACACAGGAAGGATGTCCATCACACAGGAAATGTAAAGGGACCACACCCACATGATGCAGGGGTTTAGAGTAGGTGGTTGCCATGACAGTGGTGATTGGAAGTACTATACTTGTGTAATCATATATATATATGGCTATCTGGATGATAATATGTACATATATTTCCACCATATGTCCTTGACATGGAGTGTAGCCCTACACCAGCCTCTATAGTCCCACAGTCATAGTGCAAGGGGATGTCAGGTATATATAGCAGGTATATTAGTAGACTATTGCTACTGTCATTAGGATTGTCTTCACAGACATGGTGTGTGTTGGAGGTCACATCTGCTTATAAGACGTGTGCCATTGGCTACTGACAGACATCCTAAGGACATCATAGTACAGTACTGCTGCTAGCACGTAATGCCCCTGTGGACTGCAGCAGAGATATTGGCCAATATATGTGGACATTCTGACATACTCTGTACAGTCCAGAGGTATACACATAACCCCTTACTGCTAAACATGTGTACCATTCCTGACAATATAGATGTGGACAGTCATGTAGATGGGTATAACACATAATGACTGGAATACTTTTGCCACCAAAGGTTATGCATTCACATGCCCCTGTCTGGCCTGACACATAATAATCGCTAGTTCAGGGGTGCCATGGCCACATACCACCCACTAGATATTGACATATATCTGTACAGCATCCCACTGTCCTGTCTGACATACATGACTGTTAAGGGAGGCCCGGCAGCAGTACACCTGGTAAGTATTTGCACATGACATCTCACTGGGTAAGTACATTAAGCTTCTAAGCATGTACAATGCACTGTGCAGGCTACATGTAGACTGGCTCAACACTGGCCTACATCTCCTATGGGGGAATGCACATGTACCTGCATATATAGCAAGCTCTAGAGGCATGTCACAGCACAGGGTAAGATACACCTGTGTGAAAGTGCATAACCACAACCAATGTGAACACATCCACATATGTTAAGCTAGCATAATATTACAATATATGGCCTATCTGTTTGACACCATCCTCATATGTGCCACTCACAGACTGACCCTACATATATTGGGCTGCTACACAGTTTGGTCTGATGGCTGTCTGTGGTATGGGACATGTGTGTGTATGGCCCTACAAACATGTACACCAATACAGTGCCATACAGTGGAGCAGCATGTAACATCAGATAGGACAGGAACTAGAACAATTACATCTACCACAGTCTGTACACAAGCTAAAGTACATATTAACAATACACACACTTACACCCGCAATCCTACACAAATTTAACACATCAAAATCACCTTTCTGCCCACACTGTAAGGACCAGATAGCTGACTTAATCCATGTATTTTGGAGCTGTAAATGTGTCTATAAACTCTGGAACTCTCTCAAGGTACAATTACAAAAAAACGGGTTATCAAACATCAACATTAACTTGGGAATTCACTCTATTACACATTCTCCAACCCAACATACCAAGAAAACAAGCAGATGCACTTTTAATAATTTTCCTACTAATGAAACTGTATATAGCTTTTAAATGGCTAGATACAATAAATATCTCTTGGGAGGGTTTTAAACAAGTAGCTATACAACACCTTTTAGGTCATAAAATAGCAATAGATAAAAGAAACAAAAACATGAAATCCAGAGAAATTTGGGAACAACCCTTTAATATCATATTAGCATAATTCATTACACAGCAAATTAGAAATGCACTATAATGGAACCAAAGAACACATATAAGTTCAGATATTAAATAATAACTTGGATATTACGAATGTATATACTGTCTATATAACTGGAATTAACAGTGAAAGCATCTATGTACATAGTGTAAATAGATATGTTGTACGACCTATATCCTGTGGTATTTGACATCAATGTATAACATATATATATATATATATATATATATATATATATATATATATACGGTCATGTTGTAAGATGTTTTTTATTTGTGACATTTATTAATGTAAAAATAAAAATAAAAATTATTGAAAAAAAAAAACAATACACACATTGCCAACATTCACCATAAGTACACAGACCTCAGTACTGTACAAACATCCATGGAATGTCCAGGTTATGTCATCAAATATAACCCCTACTGTACATAACGTGTAGCAGTCTGATATCTCACTGGCTTGTTATCAGATATGATGACAGCAATTATGGTGCACAGCACATATGCACCACTTCATGCACAACATATGTACAAAGGTTGACAGAGTTGTGGCTGGAAGCACATACACAGGGCCAATAATGACATGTTGCTGTGATAAACTCATACATTTACTGTTGTAACAGGGTTTGTTGCAACATATATCCTATGAGGGATATGAAGTCAGTAACTGTCATGGCTTTCACCATCTACAGACTGCAATCCTCACACTACCTTCTGCAGTCCACAGATAGATGCTCCATGGGTAACACATGAAACCAAGTCACAACACTGCCCAATCTTCAGATGACCCTGCAGATGGGGATTCCTCATAAACATAGAACTGACATGGCAGGTATTGAGACATGTAGGACAGCCATATCCAGACACACACTGTTAAACCAACATTACTCCAAATGCAGTATAGCAGCACTTACAGTCTGTAGTCAGGTCAGGCACGTTCCCTCCTGTGTGTTGCCCTGTTTCCACAGTGTATGCTGTTAGAGGTAAATCCCCAATCCATCTGAGATGCTGTTTGCCAAACAACAGATCTAGTTCCTGCTCACAGTGAATGAAAATGGCCAACACCAACATGATGTTCCTAGATACTGGAGTGTGTTTCCAAGCAATTGGAAATGGGAATGTTACCACAGCTGTTCCACATGCAATCAGCTAGGGGTGGGCTGCAATTCATGCAGAGGCCATCAGCTAATCATGAGCGTCACTTAAAATACACATGCTGCTGCCAAGCAAAGCAGGTGTACATCTCCACATCCACCAGAGAGGGAGTGGGAGAGGCAGACAGAGGCATAGACAAGGCAGGGAGTGGTGGGAAAGTAAAACCTAAGGATGTTTGTGTCACACACCTACCAGCACAGGGTATCAACCTCCTGACAATTATGTAGTGCTATCACAGTTCTATGCAGTTATTGGATGCACCACATAGGTTACCCATTGTGGAGCCCTCAAAACATATATGTGATGGTGAGTGACATCTGCAACAGGTATACAGTAGCTATACAGTAGGTGCCATACATATGCCTGCCTGCATGTATAGGTGCCAGCATCAACACAGCCACACTCTCACAGGACACACACACATTGACACTCTTGGCAGGGCCAGGATTACAACTCATCAGTAGTGGGATTGCCATAACACATCACTGTGCAAGTATCACATGCACCACATGGGTTATGTGGGAGTTGTATGGGCAAAGGGTATGAGGAGGTGTCTGACATCATACAGCATGCTTCAGTAGGCCCATCAGGGTTGTAGGGAGTGTGGATGTGAACATATGCACTATACAACACACACACACAAACACACAGGGTGCCAGAAATGACATGCATGGGTGCATGTCTGCATGGGTGTGTGGTGGTCGACTGTGCCAGATGGCTGTAAAAGGCTAGGCGATGGGTATAACTTGGCATCAGGCCACATGATGATGGTCTGCATTGTGGCTCAGGGCTATAGTGTCTGCATTTGCCCACACAGGTGGGTATTGTATCCCCCATCCAGTCACCTGTGTAACTATTGTGTGCGGCCAATGCTGTGCATCGCTTGCCATGTATGTGTTCCTTAGTGCATGACATGGACGGTGTCTGGGATGTGGACACCTCCAACATGCATGTACAGTGACATGTGCAACTGCACATGGGATGTCTGGTCCATGTTGTCAAAACAGATTATCATCAGATGTGCCAGCCTTGCCCACTTGTGATGGGAACTGGTAATGGGCGGCAGATTTACCCTGCACCTACTTTGATAGCATGCTAATGGCATTTCCTGGTGTCAGTGGCACCTGTCAATACAGGGTATGTTGTCAGGCATGGTATGTCCTTTGTGGGTCACATGTGATAGCACCACAGGTGTTTTGGATGTCCATTGGGGAACATGCGGAAGGTGCACTGTCTGCATGTACGTGCATATTGGACAGATGGACAGGTTACCATGCCCTCTGTAGCCCACAGCTATTACCCCATAGTTACTATCAGTGGCCAATATGCAGTGTACTACACACATATTGGCTGTTGCCTAGGCATGTGTGTGTCTCTGTATGAGACATGGGTTGAGAGTGTGCTCTGGGTAATACTGGAGTTGCTAACTGTGATTGCCTGGCCTTGATGTCACATGTATGGGTATGGCTTTGCACCCCAGCCTCTCAGCTATTTCACATCTGTTATCCTTGTACTGTGGACATTGTGATATATAGTAGGCCCACCATAAAAGAAATATGCAAAATCCACTCTACATTGGCCACACACTCACTTCCACCTCCACACAGGATATATGTTACAAATGCACACACACGCACCTGTCATGTCTGGGAGTAGGACCCCTACCTAACTAGTTTATTACACTACAGCACTACACAGTTATAGTACATGCCACAGAGATTACTGGAGAGCTCCTACCTCAAAGATGTATATCACATTGGATGACATCAGCAGGATTGACATTTGAAATGTGCTGTGTTTGACTAGCCTAAAATGCATTGCTCCCTACACAGACAGTGACACACAACCAAAACATCCACCACTAACAGACATCTGTATCACACTACAGCATAGAGCTATTATAGGATGCACCATAGGGATTACTAGAAAACTTCTTCTCCAAAGATGTATTTCACAATGAATGACATCGGCAGGATTGCCAAAGTAGGCCATTTGAAATGTACTGTGTGTGACTAGCCTATAATGCATTGCTCCATACACAGACATTGAAACACACACAAAACATCCAGGACTGCCATGGGTGGGGATGGAACCCTACCACAGTTCTACATCACACTACAGCAGTACACAGTTACAGGACACGCTACAGAGATTACTAGGCTGCAGTCTACCCAGGGGTGTATTTCAAGGTGGGTCACATCAGCATCCTTGCCAAAGTTGAGTATATGAATTGTAAGGAGTACAAGTACCCTAAAAAGCATTGCTGTCTACACAGTCAGAGACAGACAGACATGCACAAAAACACAGTTGCCAAGTCTGGGGTTTGAATTCCTACCTAACTACTTTATCACGGTACAGCAATATGTAGTTACAGGACGTGCTACTGAGCTGACTGAGCTACAACCTTCCCAGAGGTGTATGTCTAGGTGGATGACATCAGCAGCTTTACCAAAGATGAGTATATGAATTGTAGGGAGTGTGAGTACCCTAAAAAGCATTGCTCTCTACACAGTCTGAGACAGACAGGCACACAAACACACACACAGACTTACACACTCACACAGTTGCCAAGTCTGAGGTTAGAACACCTATCTAACTACTTTATCACACTACAGCAGTGCACAGTTACAGGACGCGCGATGGAGATTATTGGGCTGCAATCTTCCCAGAGGTATATTTCTAGGTGGGTGACATCAGCAGCATTGCCAAAGTTGAGAATATGAATTGTAAGGAGTGTGAGTATCCTAAAAAGCATTGCTCTCTACCCAATCAGGGATGGACAGACATGCACAAAAATGCACACACAGACTAGCACAGTTACGAAGTCTGGGGTTAAAACACCTATCTACCTACTTTATCACACTACAGCAGTATGCAGTTACAGGACGTGCTACAGAGACTGCTGGGCTACAATTTTCCCAGAAGTGTATTTCTAGGTGGGTGACAACACATCCTTGCCAAAGTTGAGTATATGAATTGTAAGGAGTGTGAGTACCCTAAAAAGCATTGCTCGCTACACAGTCAGACAGACACCCACACAAGCACACACTCACAGTTTCCAAGCCTGGGGTTAGAACTCCTACCTAATTAGTTTATTACACTACAGCAGTATACAGTTATGGAATGCTTCACAGAGATTACTGGACTACAGCTCTCCCAAAGGTGTATTTCTAGGTGGGTGACATCAGCAGCCTTGCCAAAGTTGAGTATATGAAGTGTAAGGAGTGTGAGTACCCTAAAAAGCATTGCTCTCTACACAGTAAGAGACAGACAGGCACACAAACACACACACAGACACACCCCTGACAAGTCTGGGGTTAGAACTCCCACCTAACTAGTTTATCACACCACAGCAGTACGCAGTTATGGGACACGCCACAAAGATCACTGTGCTATAACTCTCCCAAAAGTGTATTTCACATTGGATGACCTCAGCAGGCTTGTCATAGTAGGGCTATGAGGGGGTGGTGTGTGCATGGGTCATTACCCATTCATGTATGGGTTGACACGCCACATGCGGGCCCACACAGGGTCATATGTCACAGGTACGTGTATACAGCTGCTAGATGACTACTTCCTTGTACAGTCATGTTGCACAGCTGACAAATCCACCACATATTCTGTAATGCTGACAGATACTGGGGGGTAGTATCTTCAGTGAATGACATCTACAACTCATGTATTTGGGGCCCTTTGGCTGTGTGCTGGGTAGAACAGGCCTGGGTGGCTCCTTGTCACAATCACCCTCTTTCACACATCTATGTCTGTCTGCCTTTGGCTTATTATAGTGTGTTGTCCTGACATATATGTCTGTATTCCTATCCACTGTGTGTGCAAGGCATGAGTGGTGCATATTGACGAGTGTTTGCACTAACAACTGTAACTGCCAGATTTGTCAGGTTCACTAGTGTTTGCAGTCATGGCCTTCATGTGTTTGTGTGTGTGAGCATGCCCAGTATGGCCTTCTGTTCTGAATGTCTGGATCATGTCTAGGTAGTTTGTGCTGCATTGCTGACCTTTGTGTTGTACACCAACAGGTAGCATGCTGTCTCTGCAGGGTATCCATCGATCATTTGGCTTTGACTGTTACTACATTTCTGCATAGCAGGGGGGCACACCTGACTGTTTCTATATTTCTACACAGGAGTGGGGGGCACACCTGACTGTTATTACATTACTATGTAAGGGGGGGGGCACACACGACTATTTCCACATTTCTATACAGGGTTGGGGGGTACACCTGACTGTTATTACATTACTATGTAGGATGTGGGGGCACACTTGACAATTGTACACATTTGCTATGACTGTACTGGTATGTCAGGTACTCCATTTCATTCTGTATTGCTAACTATCATGCTGACTAGAGGGATACCAGTGTACTACAGATTGTGGCTTTGGTTGCCCTACATATTATTGTCTGACTTCCTACCCTTCAGAAATATCATCCCACCAAATGCCCTGCTGTGGTCTGTCTGTGTAGACCTGGGGGGGAGGTTAACTATAGCCATCATTCTGGGGCCATGGCACAGGCTCTGTTTGGGTTTGTCTACACCTGTCCTGCTGGCTGAGACTATTGTTGGGTATGTGAACCATCCTGACTGGCATGTGTGGGTCATATGGACACACATGTCACTCAGCACATTTCTTGCAGTGGGCTTTGTCACTCTGTGTAGTACTGGTTACTATGGTGAGTCCAGTATGTGTTACAGATGTCATGGTGCCACTACGGGTGTCTACTGTCTGCTGCCATAACATTCAGCCACCCAATTCCCTTGCATGCTACACTCATGTCCATAACCTAACCACAGATAACAACACATTCTACTCCATTTAGCAATTGGTAGGTTGATTGACTTACCTTGAGGGTGTGCCAGACTTGCGGATGGTGCTGGAGGATTGACTATGTCAGATGCACATAGTACACTCCCTATACATTGGTGAGCACAGGTAATGTCATGTTTGGCATCCCTTTTACTGTATGTGCAAGTCAGAGAGAGGTGTCATTCACTGGGTCCCTACTGTGTCAGTGCATGTGCTATGCGTTGCCTCTTTGCTAAGGCCAGGGCATACTGGGCACACCTCCTTCTGCCTACTGGGGCAGGCTCACATTGTTCCTCCTATGGGTCACTCTGTGCCTGTGCAGGCCTTGGCACTGGTGAGGGGCTGTGTGGCCCTGCCCCATTCTGTTCCTGCTGCAGCTGTTTCCGCAGGATCATATTGTGTAGCGTAGCACATAGCATAATAATTTGGGTATATGTAGCTGGTGAATACTGCAAGGCTCCACTGGATGTGTCCAGACCACCAGAACCATGACCTGAGCATCCCAAACACATGCTCTATTAAATGTCTGACCTGTGCGTGTGCCTCATCATGACATTCTTGTTCAGGTGTGTGTGGATTTCTGATGGGTGCCATCAGCCATGGCTCCAGTGTGTACCCAGCATCCCCCACTAGGTGACCGTAGGGGATGTCCCCATTGGCAAAACTCTGGTACAGCAGCATCAGATGCCATATGTGGGAATCATCCTAGCTTCCAGGGCAGCCAGCACACACATTCATTATAATGCCCTGGGCATCACATACGACCTGGCAGTTGATGGAGGGGATGCCCCTGTGGTTGATGTAGGCCCTACCCTGCTCACCGGGTGGTGCTTTAATGCATATGTACATGCAGTCTATCGCACCCACTTCCCCAGGATATTCTGCTATTTGATGGAACAGACACATACTGCTAGTCAACACCTCACGGGTGTTGAGGAAATAAACATGCTCAGTAGCATGTGCTGGCATGGCATCTAGGAAATGGTGGAATACTCTGGATGCTGATGCCTGTGAGATCCCCATGATATCCCCAGTTGGCTTTGGAAGGTACCTGTGGCTAGTATACCTAGGCCTGCACATACCTTGGTATCCACTAGGATGGGTTCCCCTCAGTCAGTTTGGTGTATCAGGTGTGGCCGGCACAGCTCAACAATTTTCTGTAGGAGGTCTCTGTCCACCCTATAGCACTCCAGTATCTCCAGCTCATTTAGCCCCTGGTAGGTTACCCTGGGTCTGTACAATCTTCTCTATCTCCTCACTGTGGGTTGGTCGGCAGCATTCACATCCTCACCACCCTCACTTTCTTGCACATGTTGTTTTATGTTGCCTGCTGCAGCCCTTCTCATTTTGTAGGTTTGTTTGTTAATATTTCCTCGCTTGTATACATCGGTGGTGTAGAGTGTGGGAAAAAATAGAGGGGAAGGTGTTTGCTTAGTTTATAGTAGTGTTCTGAGCTGGGCTAGTCTGCTGCCTGTGTAATTGGCTGATTCTGATACATTTCACCTGCCAGCTAAGCCAGTTTTCCTTGATTACCTTCCTACTACTGTTTTCCCTTCCCATTGCCTTCCTGTTTAAGCCCGTGTGCACGCTGTGCAAACACAGTGCTCAAATGTGCACAGAGCTGCTATTTCCAGGTTTAACTTCTTTTTCTTCATGTAAAACCAGGTGAGTGGCGCTCACACCTGCTTAGGCTTTGTAAAGACTGCTAGGCAGGTTTAGACACACATCCTAGCTTAGCTATGCTAAGCTAGGAGCAAACTTGAGCCACAGGCCTCCAATCCACTTACAGGATGCCTGACACACCCACCCATGATGTCACCTACCTCTTTGTCTTGCACCCAGCTATTCATAATCTTACACTGTTGGGACCTGCCTCACATGCTGGGGAAAACTGATTCACTATCCTTCCCCTCATTTGCATAGGATTGCCTGCTAATGCATAGTTACATGTCTCACACTGAGCCTTGCCCCTTAGTAACCACTACTCACTGGCCAGGTTGTCTTCTGCCTGCCATTGACTTGCATGGCAGAATACTGATTTTAGTTAGAATGCCCATTTTAAGTTTATTTTCTTATTTTCCCCCGATCCCATTTGTGCGCTGCTGCCCTATGCTTAAACATCTGAGATACAAAAAAATAATAAAAGTTGTTTTTTTTATTTTTTGAATTGTTTGTAATGCCAATGGCCTTATACTTGGCCATTGGCATGCTTCCTCAATGATATGCAGCCTTGATTTTGGAGCTGTAATAGCTCCGTTTTGGATTTTGCAGAAATGTACTTGGTTACTAACCGAGTACATTTCTGCGGATAGCACTAGTCTTGCACAGACTGTTGCAAGCTTCCTGGATTGCAAAATCGCCTAATTTGCACGAATTTCACCTACAAATGGGGTAATTTGCATTCCAGGGCTTAGTCCACGCAAGATTAGTGCAGGAGCGCTCGTGCATGCCCCTGCAGGCTGTTCCTCGATCACACGGCAGACATATTGCCTGCGTGGGCTCCTGCACCAATTTTGCACTCCGTGTAAGCTTTTGTGAATCCGGAAGAGAGTCTTTGCATGCCAGAATGTGTATGGTAAAGACTTGTGTGAGTGCGTATATGTTTGTGTGTATGTATACAGTATGTCTGCATATGTGTGCATGTATGTTTTCATGTGTGTGTGTGTGTGTGTGTGTGTGCATGTCTGTGTGTGTATGTGTGTGTGTGTGTGTGTGTGTGTGTGTGTGTGTGTGTGTGTGTGTGTGTGTGTGCACGTTTGCATACGTGTGTGTATGTTTGCATATGCCTTTGTGTGTGTGTGTATGTGTGTGTGTGTGTGTGTGTGTGTGTGTGTGTGTGTGTGTGTGTGTGTGTGTATGTTCACATGTGTGTGTGTGTATGTTCACATGTGTGTGTGTGTGTGTGTGCATGTGTGTGTATGTTTGCATGTATGTGTGAGTGTGTGTGTGTGTGCGTGTGTGTGTGTGCCTGTATATGTGTGCATACATGCGTGTGTGTATTTATGTTTGCATATGTGCGTATGAATGTTTGTGTGTGTGTGCGTGTGTGTGTGTGTGCATATGTTTACATATGTGTGTGTGCATGTGTTTATGTTTGCATATGTGTGTATGTACATGTGCATGTGTGCGCGCATGTGTCTGTGCATGCATATGTTTTCATGCATGTGTGTGTATGTGGGTGCATGCGTGTCTGTGTGTCTACATATGTTTGCATATGTGTGTGTATGTGTGTGTCTGTTTATGTTTGGATATGTGTGTGTGTGTGTGTGTGTGTGTGTGTGTGTGTGTGTGTGTGTGTGTGTGTGTGTGTGTGTGTGTGTGTGTGTGCATGTGTGTATGTTTGTAGTATGTGCATTTCTGTTTGTGTATTTTTCAGAATCCTACCTTTAGTACTCCCTGTGGCACTGTGCACTGCTGGACCTAAGCCTTGCACTTTTTGTTGAGACAGCCAGATCACAAGCTTCCCTGCATCAGTTGATAACCTTTCTCTGATCAGCAGCTGCCCATTCACATAGAAGAGTTGCTTGTTTTCTTTCCAATAAGTCAGCCAATAAATTGCTCTAATCTCTCTATTTTTAGCATCATGGAGCCAAATATTCATTATCCTGTCTGTAGGACCCTACCTCATTAACTGTATTGAAATACTGCACCATTCTGTCTTGAAAGATATTATATAGTGAATCTGTAATCACTTCATGAGAAGAAGTTTTGTAATGTCTGAGGCAATGTTTTTGAAGTGAAGTTCTAAGGTCTATTTCCATTGTCATGTTTTGTGCATTTACATTTCAAGACTGCAATAGCTTGGAGATTTTTTTCTTTACCCCATTACAGTACAGCATCAGTGTTACTATATGGAAGTAATAGGGGGTTATGGGATGCTTGAAGTGTGCAACTGTAACTGATGTCTTGTGGTACAATGAATGTCTACCTGAGTTTTATTAGGAAGCCTAAATAAATAAATAAATAAATAAATATAGAAGCATTGTTTGAATTTGTCCGCCTTCCCTGATTCAGGCATTCAGCAGTAATGACTCTTCAGGATATTGTAGGTGATCAGAAATATCTCTTAAATCTTGTCTGTGTTATTCTACTAAAACTTTTGCATTCCTCTCGTTTGATTGGCCCATTCTTGCTCAAAAGGTAAGAACTGGTTGCAGCCCATTCATATTCCATGAGGCAAATGCTGACTATGGAGGCATCAAGCTGTCAGCCATTAGGGCAGTTTTATTATGCAGCTTAACTCCTTCCCTCTAAGTGTTGTGGTGTCTGTGTCACAGCAGACAGACCACCAATGCCTCAGGTATGGAGGGTTGCCTACTCCCTGACATGCCTCCACAGTGCCAACCATGCTGGCTTGGTCTGATCAACCCAAATCCTTCCCCCCTTGGTCCTGTTCTTGGAAGACTGTCCTATACCACTTTCTCAGAGCAGCAGATCATCATTAAGCGAGGTATCAGCACAGCTCTCACTCTCATGCATGAGTGCAAATGTAAGTCATGTGGAATTTTCCTACCGAACTCTGGGTCTGCAAGGTTCATGTGCTGCTGTTCAATTGCAGGTCATCTGGGACACAGTCAGGGATTTATACCTGTGCAACACAGTGCTGACAGACTTAATATTTTTTTAAATATATTTTTAGTTTGCAAAAGCTGTCCATTCCATCCTGAATTTCTGTTTTAAAACATCTCTTTTATTTTTGTACAATACTTTGTTTGTATATGTATGCATACTTATCCCCATTACTTAGTAATTCTAATTAAATAATGAACTATCATTACATCAAATTATGTTCTGACAAGTATAGACTAGTCAAATCTACTGCTCTTTCTGGCAACACTTAAATCAGCTGGCAATGTTGATGGTCTGGATGCCCTCTAGATTTGCTTCCATTTACAAATAAGATTCTGGAAGAAAAGATTTATATGTGTGTGTGTGTGTGTGGGGGGGTACTGTTTGTGTGTGTCTGTGATTGTGTATGGGTCTACTTCTGAATTTTGATGTTTCAAAACTTCTAATTTCTTATGGTCAAGACCATAAGATCAAAGTTTTGAAACCTCGAAATGTAAATAAAAAAAAAATACAAATAAAAAAAATCATATTTTTATGTTTTTGCAGATGGGCAAGCACCCACTGCATCCCTCACTCCCTGCTAATTAAATATACCAACTCCGAGATCACACTAAAACAAGGAAAATATGCTATTCAGTGCTGTACTGCAATCTCCATTTAAAAGGATCAAAGCTTCAAAACTTTCAAAACTTCGATCTTATGGTCTCAACGAATCTTCAGAATTTTGGAGTAAACCCTTGTGTGTGTATATGTGTGTGTGTATGTATGTATATGTATATATATATATATATATATATATATATATATATATATATATATATATTACATTTTATCAAATTTTACTTACCCAAGTCCACTTTTCCGAAACTTCACAAAACTGAAAGCAGGGACTGCTTCCCTGTGAAAGGAACCACTGGCCACCATGGGAAAAAAAATGGAACAAAACTAAATCCACCAAACTTAATGCCCCACAAGTGGGGGGGCTTCTCCCCCCACACCCACTCTACTTAAATATGCCAACTCCGAGATTATACTACACTGAAGAAATCAGAAAGTTCACCATGGTGGCGAAGTGGTTCCTTTCACAGGGAAAGGATTTCGGCAGTCCATGTTTTGGTTTAATGAAGTTTCAGAGATATAGAGTCGGTTAAGTGAAATTCGATGAAACGTAATATTATTGATACAAGATAGACCCACATATACTGTATATGGGTCTACTTTGGAAGCTTGAAGTTTCAAAATATTCAAAATTTCGATGTTATGGTCTCGGCCATATAAAGTTCGAAGTTTTGAAACTTTGAGCTTCCAAAGTAGATCATTGTATATATATATATATATATATATATATCTACTGTAGAAAAAAAACAAATTCTGCTTTTCCACCAGGTTGAGGGTATAAAAACAATTTCATAATCCAGAAGGGATAAAACTTACTCAGCAAATACAATAAACCAAGCATGAGCAAATATACCAACTCCGAGATCACACTAAAACAAGGAAAATATGCTATTCAGTGCTGTACTGCAATCTCCATTTATAGGTTCATAGGTTCATAGGTTCATACTAGGCTATCTGCCCTAGGGCATTTATAAGCCTAGCCAAAATGTGTTTGGCTTTCGCCACCCATTTTAAATTTATTTTGCTATGCCCTTTTTCGAGGTTAGTATACTGTGCCTCTGTCTAACAGTGACATAGAAGTGATACCGGGTATACCTACGATCTCCCATCCACTCATCAAGATTCCTCTTGAAGAGAGTCAATGAGGGACTCTGCCTAACCTGGACTGGGATTTTATTCCCGAGTGAAGGGAGCCTCTGGGTTATGAATCTGTCCCTCCAGCATGTCCTATTTATTTCAGTGCTGAGGTTCAAGTCTCATGAGTGCGTAGCTCGATGGGATTTGGATTTTCTGAGGTGCAGCATATTCATTAATTCCGGGTTGGACATGGCTTTATACGTCAGGCACAGATCGCCTCTGAACAGGCGGTATGCCACTGAGTAGAGCTGGAGTTTCTTTACCCGGGCAGCATATGGCATCTGTTTGAGCCCTTTGATCCTCCTGGTGAGGCACTTTTGGGGTCTTTCCAGTTGCTGCAGGTGTCTGGTAAGGTACATCCCAAAAGGGGCATTGTACTCAATTATGGGCCTGATGAGGGATGAGTAAAGAGGCATGATGACGTCCCCTGATCTAGATGTGAATCCCTTCATGATTAAGTGGGCTATATAAAATGTTTTTCTAACCACTTTGGCCACGTGGTTGTCAAATGAGAGATTGCTATCAACTTGGGTCCCCAGGTCCCTAATTACTTCTTCTGTACTTAATGGATTACCACCTATGTGGTAATTTGTGGGCTCTTTGTTTTTGCCAAAGGGGATGACTATACACTTTTTGGCATTTAGCTTGAGGCCATGGCTCTGGCACCAGTTGTCTGTTTCTATGAGGCCCTTTTGGAGGATGCTTGTGTCGACTGGAGAGTCGATTATGGCGCCCAGTTTGCAGTCATCTGTGAACTTGGTCAGCCACAGTCCTTCCGTGTTGGCCTGTACCTCCGAGAAATATATACCGAACAAGAGAGGTCCCAGGACTGAGCCTTGTGGGACACCACTTGTAACTGGTTTGGAGTCTGACATAGCTCCAGCAATTCTAACCATGTGGGTTCTGTCCTTGAGCCAGTTTGCAATCCATCTAGTGACATAGGGGTTTATATTTAAGCTGGTGAGCTTATCTATAATGCCCAAGTGGGGTATTGTATCGAAGGCTTTTGCGAGGTCCAGGTAGGCTGTGTGGACCACCTTCCCCTCGTCAATGGCCTTGGCGACTGTTTCAAAGAAATCAACCAGGTTTAAGAGGCAGGATCTGCCCTTAACAAAGCCAAACTGGGTAGGATCCAGTGTTTGTAGGTCCCCAATATCTTTATTTATGAGGTCCATGATGATCCTTTCCATAGCTTTGCAGACCAAGCTAGTCAAGCTTATGGGGTGATAGTTTCCAGGATCCGTTGAGGCACCACCTTTATGGAGAGGGACCACTGTTGCTGTACGCCTCTCTTTGGGCACATATCCTGTAGTAAGTCTGAGATTGAACAGTAGTTTTATGTTTGGGTTTAGCTCTTCTTGGAGTTCATGTAGGGTGCAGCCCGGGATACCATCTGGTCCCATTGATGCTGTGTTTTTTGCTTTGGAGAGGGCGGCTCTTACCTGAGCATCTGAGATGTCATGGGGGCAGCACTCTGCTGGGATAGATATTTGCCCTTTGGTGGGGAGGGGAGAAGTTTGCGCTGAACTTGTCAGCTAGGATGTTGGCAATGTCTGTGGGTTCGGTGTATTTTTTGTCATTTTGGACTAATTCTGAGCATATCTGGGAATTACCACCCAGGTTCCTAACATAACTAAAGAAAGCCTTGTGATTATCCTTAGTGTCCTGTGCAATTTTTCTCTCGAAGCTGGCGTTAGACAATTTTATGTGTGCCCGTAGTTTTTTGCTAATACTGATCAGTGATGCCTTCCCTTTTTGGGATTTTGCTTTATCATTTAGTAGCTTCCTCCTTCTATTGTATAGTTTGTTTATGGCTGGGGTCCACCAGACAGGACGTCTGCCTTTGGAGGATTGGGTCTTGGTTTTATTTGGGATCGCATGATCCAAGCATTCCTGAAGGTGTTCATAGAATGCATTTATAAAGGATTCTGCAGTCTGGGCCATATTTTCCACAGGCCCGGGGGCTTTGAAAGATTCCACCTCAGTTTTCAGGAGTGTGAAATTTGCTTTAGAGAAGTTTTTCACTGTGGTTTTCTGGGCAGGGGGTGGGGTCGGGATGTGAATATCCAGTGAGTTTAGTTTATGGTCTGATCTTACCAGTGAGGGATACACTTCTGGTCTGGAGCATAGAGTCCCCATGTTGGTGATGATCAGGTCCAGTATGTTTTCCCCTCTTGTGGGAGTGGTAACAAGTTGTTCCATAGCATTTGAGTTTATAAATTCTAGGAACCTTTGGGCTAGGGTGTTGGAGCTGGAGTAATGCTCCCAGTCTATGTTTGTGTAGTTGAAGTCGCCCAATATAAAGTGTTTGGAGAGACCTTCATATTTTCCAGTGTTCTCAGGAAGGCCGAGTGGGGTTCCTGGGTTTGGGAGGGTGGTCTGTAGCAGGCTATAAACTGGAAGGCAGTTTTACCCACTGTTAGTTGCACATGGATAGTCTCTGATGCTTCGTGCTTTGCCACCAACCTGGAGGTGTGGGTATCTTTGATGAATATTGATACTCCCTCCTTTGTGGTTCGGTCCAAGTTTTGGGGCCGAAAAGCATGGTATGAGGTATAACCTGGTAGTGCTGGGGTGCTCTCGGGAGCCCTGAACCAGGTTTCTGTTACTGCACAGATATCGATGTTCTCCATGCTAAGGAGAGTTTCGAGTGCGTGCATCTTGAGGTTTAGACTTCTGGCGTTGAGTAGCATTACTCTTAGTTTCTTATCCCTTGTGATACCTGTGGAGGTGGGTTTGCCTTTTGAGCCTTGCCTAAAAAAGGCACTATGGGGGTAGCAAGAGCCTTTGCCAATATCCGAAAGCCCAGGGGTGACAGCTGCAAGCCGTCTCTAGCGAAGCATCGTGGCTTGTCAAACATATCATCCCAAGCTGACAGGCATTGGGTCCCCTTTGAATGACACCAGTACTTAAGCCAATTGTTGAAATTGATCATCTTGTCCTCATATTGTGGCATCATTTTTGGTGAGGGTAAGATGCTACTCAAGGTCAGGGTCATACCGGCCTGGGCTACATGCTCAGAGAGCTCCTTTATGTCTCTTTTCATGTAGTCCAGGGAGGTATGTCTCAGATCATTCACACCAGCATGGACAATGACTGAGTCATATTTGTACTTGCCTTGGAGTGACCTGAGTGCTTGTGTTATGTGGCGGATCCTAGCACCCGACAGGCTGCTCACCATGACCATCTCCTTGTCCAGCCTGGTGAGCGGGACGTCAGTTAACAGGATCAAAGCTTCAAAACTTTCAAAACTTCGATCTTATGGTCTCAACGAATCTTCAGAATTTTGGAGTAAACCGTTGTGTGTGTATATGTGTGTGTGTGTATGTATGTATATGTATATATATATATATATATATATATATATATATATATATATATATTACATTTTATCAAATTTTACTTACCCAAGTCCACTTCTCCGAAACTTCCAAAACTGAAAGCAGGGACTGCTTCCCTGTGAAAGGAACCACTGGCCACCATGGGGAAAAAAATGGAACAAAACTAAATCCACCAAACTTAATGCCCCACAAGTGGGGGGGGCTTCTCCCCCCACACCCACTCTACTTAAATATGCCAACTCCGAGATTATACTACACTGAAGAAAGCAGAAAGTTCACCATGGTGGCGAAGTGGTTCCTTTCACAGGGAAAGGATTTCGGTAGTCCATGTTTTGGTTTAATGAAGTTTCAGAGATATAGAGTCAGTTAAGTAAAATTCGATGAAACGTAATTTTATTGATACAAGATAGACCCACATATACTGTATATGGGTCTACTTTGGAAGCTTGAAGTTTCAAAATATTCAAAACTTCGATGTTATGGTCTCGGCCATAAAAAGTTCGAAGTTTTGAAACTTTGAGCTTCCAAAGTAGATCATTGTATATATATATATATATATATATATATATATATATATATATATAAAACAAATTCTGCTTTTCCACCAGGTTGAGGGTATAAAAACAATTTCATAATCCAGAAGGGATAAAACTTACTCAGCAAATACAATAAACCAAGCATGAGCAGTTTTAGGTCTTATACCCTTCATCAGATCTGATGGAAATGGTGGATACGCAAAATTAGTTTTTTTTCTACAGTGTTTGGATTTTTACTCTGATTCTTATCCTATATGGCTTTCTCTCTCTGACTCTTTCTCGCATGTGGTCTCTCTCTCTCTCTGTATATATATATATATATATATATATATATATATATATATTTATATGTGTGTGTGTGTGTGCATGCATGTGTGTTTGTATGAGTCTGTATAGATATATCAGATCTTGACACAAATCAAAATTCAGATGCTCGACCTGTGTACTGTTGACCCACATTGATTAACATATACAAATCATTGGCAGCTCTATAAGATAGACAATCCACAGATTAGGAGGATATACCCTTCCTGGGGTTGTGTGATCTTGTAGTTAGTATATAAAATTAGCAGGAGATTCAAAGCATGCACTGTAGAGTATCACAGTGTTTTTGTGGATGTGAAGTGTGTCACCGTAAAGCAAGTTGATATTTCCATGGACTGAGTATTAGTAGTATATATATATATCAGCAGAGTAATTAGTAACAACATAATATGAATATTACCAGAAACAAATTAAGTCATTTAGTAATGATTAGAGGACGGACAAAAGGTCCTTTCATGTGGAAGAGGAAGAGTTTCATGTTTTTATCATAGCAAGAAGTGATAATGCTACAACATTAAAAAAAATGCAGCATGCACTTTTAGACAAAGTTTTGCTGCATATATCCAGTTAATAACAAAATGTTGAGACAAAATCCATAATGATGCAAAAATGTTGTGAAAACTGGAAAATCATTCCAAGTCATTTATGGTTTAGCAGTTAGTAAAGTTGCGCAATTTGGCATGTAGCCTGCTCACATTGTGGTTTTAGTCTTCAGCTATCATTTTCTCCTTTTTCTATTCCACTTCTTATCACTTAGTTTGGAAGTATAATTCACTAGTTCAGTGACTTAATGGTTAACTCTGAAAAGAGAGCTATACATTATCCAAGGGCTTTTTTTGTCCGGCAGTATATCTCACTGGGTGTAGCTAATGAGCTTCATCCTGTAGCCCTGGATTTGAAACTTTCACTGCACACTTGCATACTGAGTGCCTTTTATCAACTCATTTAAACAATCAGGTACTTCTGGGTAACACAATAGTTGAACTTAAAGGGATTTAGCCAGTTAGATAATAAATGAGAACACAAAAATATAGAGGCCAGTTGCCCTGTTTCCAAATTTTCTAAAAATGTAGCAAATATTTGCCTAAATTTACATAAACATGGGCATTCATAAAATGCAGTACTTCTGTAAATCTGTGCTGAAAGCTGAAATTCACTTATGAAGGTGGTATAATATGAAAAAGTTGCATAATACAGATCCAAAAAGCTTTTTGCATGCTGTAAAACCTTAATATTCTACACCTGTATATAACCTGTTTTTTTTCTTTTGGTTGGGCTACATTTAGCTCAACTACAACACTTGCACTATGCATTGTACAATGCTGGCCCTGCTCCTCTTTGAATTCTTGTAAACGTGTACTATTTTTCAGCCGTGTTAACTTATGCTGTTTTTACCATGCAATTTAATCAATCCTTTAATCTTACTGTGCTGTCATTGTTGAGGCTGCAAATGGTAACATTTGATCAGTGATCTACAGCAGTTAACAAAATAAACTAATTAATTAACCCATATAAAGAGATAAATACAGGCCATTGCTAAACAATGGTTGTTCAAAAAAGTACTACAAATATATGGTAATACATTGCTGACTATAATGTAAAAGCACAAACAATGTAACAAAATTAAGATTGCTGTAAATGTACACTACTAATAAAAAATGTTGACATACACAATCAAATGTATTCAAATTTATTCAAAGAGATTACCATTATAGCCTAATATGAAGGGTTTCACCTTTCAACATTTTGAGATGTATAAGAGCTTTAGTATATCAAGATTTTAAATGAAGTACTATCTCTATTTTAAGAAGCTGTGTAGCCCATAATTATTGTATACATGTAAATGGGTGTGTGACACTCCACCTCATTAGGGATGTGAGGGGTGTAGCCCCTAGGTAACCTAAACAGAAAAAAATATTAACTTTGATAGTAATTATTTTAATTAGTCAGTTGTACAAGCAAGAAGAAAAAGAAATTCTGTAAAATATATAACAAATACAGTACACTAGGGAAATAAGCCAACCATGTTATGAAACAGAAGCATTTGTACCAGGCATAATTGAAATGATTTATTCATGGAAAGGTAAGCTATACTTATTCTTGGGTGGTTACTTGTACTATTATGAAAAGCAAATCAGTGGGAAAATTTGTGCATGCTGTATTAACAAACTTATGCAGAACTGCAGGGTTCATGCTGTCAGTCTGCAATGATGTGCCAGTGAGGAACAGTTAAATCTGTTCCTAATCATCATTCAGAAGCTACCACTGTTAGCGTTTCTTAGGCTGTAAGAGAAATAAAAATGTAATCATGTTCCATGGATTATTTACTCGTCAAACCACTCAGAACTTAAACTTTCAGCTATCAATTTCACAGTACGTAATGAAACAAAGAAATAAGCCTCTGACACATTAGGACTGCAACTCAAATTAGATTCAACATAGAGAAAGTGTTTTCTTTATAGAGTTGAGGGAAATAATAATATAGGAAGTGTTATTTTTTTTTCTTGGCCACTTTAAAAATTTGATAGGCTGAGTGGGAAGAAACATTACATTTATAGATTATATGCTCCCTAGTACACAATCTAATGTTCATAGATAGTGCTATTTCATACTTTGGGTAGTCAGCAACTAAACCACAGATACAAAAAGGTTTCCATTGTTACTTCCTTTGCCATCCCATAAAATTGAAAAAAAAATTATAAAGCTTTGATTGTTCTGTTGTCTGAGCTAACAGAATCTAATTGAACAACACCCGGAACCCAATTAATAGATTTCATGCCATCTGTAATTAATGCCATTAAATAGATGTCAGTTTCTCTTTTTAGATTTTCTATTATCAGAGTCATTCACAGTACCTAGTGAAACAACATAGCTATAACTGCAAGTTTGCTTTCAAATAAAGGAATTACTGATTTTAAGTTATTCATAGTACCTAGTGAAACTACATGGCTATAACTGCAAGTCTGCTTTCAAATAAAGTAGCTACTGGTTTTAAGTTTTGTATTATACTTTATACCAGGTGAAGTAAAAGTAACAAAAGCAAAAAGCATACCAAATACATATTATTTGTATGTATGGATCAAAATATATTAGATTGCAATTTCCTGGGTATAGCCCATTAAAGGACCTTGTTATATATAAGCATTTTTGCCTGTATAAAGAAAATTTAGTGCCTGGTGTAGAAGTTGCTGATATGAAAGATCTTCAAACAATCGATTAAAAAATATTCCTCAGTTAACAGAGATCAAACTGCCAGTCAAAAATTAGAGTTCAATTGAAATGGATTAAGAATACCTATCCCGTATAACTTACCAGGAAACATCTAATTGCTTTGAGTGTTTTTGCAGTAGAGAGAGGCCCCTAACTGCAGCACCAGTCCTCTGCTCCCCTCATGAACATATTTATACTGCCTGTACCGTTGCACAAAATTGGGGACAGGAGAAAAAAAACAGAATTACACAATGGTCTTGCCTAAGCAGCAGTCTCTGATGGGCAAATGGTTCAAGCAATTATAGCCCCAGTAGCTGGTCTACAATTACCTCTGGGGGTCCTTCATAGCATTATTTAATTCTGCATGGATGTTGACTTCTGTCAGTAAGCATGGCTTATTGTGGTAGACTCCCTCAACAGTGACAGCAATAAAACAGTGGTTATATTTCCAGCTTATTGGCAAGGTACTGTTTTGTCTGGTGCATTGTAAGTGACAGATCAGTAAAGTTATCTATTCATTTTCTTACCTGCCCTCACTACAAGCTATGTATGGTGAATGAATGAAACCTAATTGTCCATGATACTCTTCCTTCATTAAAAATCCTTGAAAGCATTCAATTAAATGCATATTAAATGACCGGCTTGAAACAAGTATGCCTCCCTGCACTCCCTATTTGTGGGAAAAGCCCCCATCCTTTGAACTTATATACATGTATATATTTACAAAGTCCATAGTTTTGTTAGCTTGGAAAAGGGAAAATGACCCAAAAGAATACCCAGCAGGCTCAAGCAATTTTATGTTTGCTTTAACATAAGTGAGCACAGGACTTATGTGGTCTTAATCCTTTGGGACATATACATATATACATACATACATACATACCTACATGCATATGAATATTTCAAGCACAGGCATTAATGCACTTTTAGTCTGCCAATATACCAAAATGCTTGTTCCTATAATAAGTGTCTAGGCTGTTTTTAAAAATGTCTGAACTAGTGCTTGATTTCAACATAGTGGATATCTAGCAGCCACCCTCTCCATGTGGCTCCCTGCAACTGCTAGTTAAACTTACTTCAAGCCAATTATAAAAATGTAAAAATCTTCTCATAAATTGCTACTTGGAACTATAAAGCAATTTAAAAACTTTTTCTAGAAGAAAAAAAATCTTCTTTCACCATGTCAGAAACTGCTAATTTCAATTTCACCATATCAGGAATTCCTCATCATGTGACTGAGCCTGCTACTTCAGTGAGAAATCGAAAAATAAAGAAATAATTAATCCGAGTAAAATGTGCCATGAAATGGATGGGATGGATACTCAAACTACTAAAACTAAATTATTGTCTATTGCTTCACCTGAAAAAGGATCTATAGTTAAAAGCCAACAAATGACCAAGCAGCAACAAGAAAATCCGAAGTCCACTGCAAAACTAAAATCAGATCAATCCTTCAGCATGGATTACTTAAAAACCATTGTTCTACCTCTACAAATGGCCAGACACAAGTTTTCAAAACAACTGTCTAGGTTGGGAAACACTTTAAATCAAATTGTTTCGCATGCACCTTGACCAAAATGAAGATATAGCACATGCAAATGAAATAAAAATTGATAAACATCAAAAAGAACTAGAAACAAAAAATATGATTGTAGAAATCCAACAAAAAAAATTGATCTAGAAGCAGGTGTGATAATATTTTAATAAGAGGCATTCCTGAAAAGTATGGGCAGCAACAACTAAATCACACCCTCAAACAGATCTTTGGTTGCCTGTTACAGAATGACATGGTTGCATTGGAAAAAACTATAGAAAGAGCCCATCGGGCATTTTGTAGTAACCAAGACCCTGCCAAACCAAGATAAGTTTATGCTAAACTCCTCAACTTTCAAGATGTTCAGAAAATACTACTGGCAGCCAAAATCAAAAAAAGATTATAACCTGCAATGGTTATAAAATTACCTTCGCCAAAGACCTTCCACTAAAATCAAACAAAAAAGGCAACTCTTGTCCCCATACTATAAATATTTACTGAAACACAATATTAATTTCCGAATGAAGTACCAAAATACTTTGGTATTTCAACACAAAGATCACAAATATACAGCCAACTCACCTAAAGAAGCAAAAACGGCTTTCTAACAAGCTTTTGGCGAAACCCCAGAGTCTTGACTGAACAAGGAAGTAAAAACTGAAAAGTTTTCATACTGAATACTGACTTTATAAGGTGAAAATCAATGGCTTAACAAATCATCTGCAAATACTGCAAGTGACTTCAAAAAATGTCAGTTGAAAGGACATACATTATTAAAAGTTCTGATTCTAAAGGTGATCCATTTGCCAGTAACACCTTCCTCCTTAGCTTCTTAAAGAAACAACACTTATCTCACTCAGTAGTGGATCTGGATTGCCTCAAAGCTCTTCTAGCCTGCTAAGCATTCACTATGACCAACTGGAAAACTTGGCTACAAACTGGGATCCTGTTAATTCAAAGGTATAGAACTATTATTGAGACAAGGTCTGCTAATTAGACTAGATCAAGATTGAACTGATAACTGCTTTTTTTTTACTATAATACCCGATTCCAAGGTAAAAATTGTGTTTTACTTATAACTAGTGACAAGGCATGCTAAGCTCAAGTTCTCAAAAGTAATATACTGGTAAACAAGACTCACTAAAGAAATGTTTCTTTAAGCAATTTACCTGTTTGAACAGGTATACATCCATATTCTTCTTCTTTTTTCTCTCATGTTTTGTTTAAAATTATAAAAGGAAAGAGATGTATATTCAGAATAAGAAAAGTACTAAACTGTAAGTAAAGGGTATAAATAAATAATGGGTTTTGCAAGCATCAAAGTAAATAACTAGTTACCAAAGTTCCTTAGATAGTGTACTGTTTTATGATAAAATTGGTTTAACTGCAAACATAAGGTATATATGGGTCAATCCAGGACCATAATGAATGTTAATGCTACAAAAGTGATACAATGGTCAAACACTTCAGATGTACATACCATGCCTGAGTGCATTGAGATCTTTGTAAATAGTAGGCAGAACCTCTCTAACCTTTTATTGCTACATAAAACTGAGACAAATAAGGAAGATATTAAGATGAACTTCCTGCAAACAGTTGCTTATAGTAGCAGAAACCTGATAAGTGAGTGCATAACACTTCATTAGTATATATTTTTTCTTTTTTTTTTATAAATGATTTCTTGTTAATAATGTTACCAAACATTTTACAAAGAAAAATGATAAACAATGGTTCAAAAGAAGTTAATGAATGCATTTTATCTAAACATATATATATGTGATAATAACCACTATCTTTTAAATAATCTTGATTGATTATAATATAAATATTAATATATGGTCTATAAGAATTTGACTGACATATTCTCCTGATGGGAAAAGTCACAATTTTGTTGCAATAAACATATTTTTTTCTTTTTCTTTAGTTGTGACATCTGGTGGATAAAGCAATACAAAATACTGTTATTGTTGTAATTTAAATATCAAGTTTTTTTAAATATAATGACAATACAATCTCTTTGGCACTACCCTATATCTAGGAGCTGATGAGATAATTATGTATTACTAAAGGATAGTAAATCGAGGAATGCTTGAATGATTATATAATAACGTTTCAAAAACTATGCAAAATTTGTTAACATGGGGCTTAAAAGTTAATACTTTCTTAGTTGATATGACTGTCCAAATTATCCTTATTCCTATATATTACTCTCTTTCAAAAGGGGAGGTTAGGTGAGTAGGCACTGGGGTAGTTATGAAAGGGCTAAGTGCTACAATTATAAAAATAATGTCTGCTAATTTGATGTATCTTGCTTATTATACTAAGGAAAAAGGAATCATTGAAGTAAAAGTTAATGAGGGAAAAAGATATAGGGACAAATGTGGGTAATTGATTGTTGGAACATGAAAGGTTTACATAATAAGGAAAAAAAGAAAATTACTTATGCATCTAGCATTTCAATCTGAAGCCAATTTGCTTCTTCTCCAAGAAACACATTTACTAAAAATTGAGTGGGACAGAGAAAAAAATGGATAAAATCTGTAAGTGCACCAGGGTTTAACTCAAATTCCAAGGGAGTGGGAATTCTAGTTAAAAAATATTCTCAAGATCCAGTTATTACACAGAACTGCAGTGCCTTTTTATATCCCAAAACTCACACTTCCAAAAACGTATTTTGTTTCTAAATATATAGTGTATGGCTCATGTGCAAAGCAACAAGACTTTATCCTGGAAATCCACAACTTACTGAATAGATTTCCTGAATACTATTAAATTCTAGGTGGAGATTGGATCAGAGTAATAGATCCACTATCAGAGAGAACCAGCAGAAGTAGCTCATACAATAGTCAAGCTACACTTGCTCTGGCTGTTATAATATCTGACTTTAACCTGGTAGACCCTTTTTCCTTAAGCAGTAATACACCACTAAAAGACAAATTTACCATATTATTCAAAATGCTATTAATCTTGGTCAAGAACTGACTTTTTTTCTGATCTCAGAAACTTTCTTGAATGAAAAAAATTAAACACTTAACAGAACCAAGATTTTTCTCAGACCATTTCAAAATTACATTAAAACTTGAGTGGTGTAATAAAGACAATCCAAAAATGGTGGGCTTGAATTTGTCTCTAAATTTCAATTTACTGCATAAAGATGATGTAGTTCAAGAGATAGTGCATATTTTGTAAGAATTAATAAGTAATCTAGCCAATGTTAATATCCCCTATGATATCCAATGGGCAGCATGTAAATATAGAATAAGAGGGGTCTTAATTAAAAAAGCAACATACTACAAAAAATATCTAAGGAAAAAGAAGATAAATTAACTTCTGAAATTAATGAGATAGAAATGAAGATTCAAGTGATTCAAGATTCAAAATTAGAGTCCCAATTACATGTTCTACAAAAAGAACTATACCTAATGCACCATCAACACTATACATTTCAAGAAATTAATTTTCTGGCTAAGTACTCAGAATGGGTGTCAGAACCTTCAAAATTCCTAGCAATAATTATTAATATCAAGTAAACAAATCCCAGGATATGTCCAATATACTATAAAGGTAAGTCATCTAATACGGATTGAGAAATTCTGAATATTTTTGAAAATACATATGTACAAAATTATATGGTTCATCTAAAAATCAAATCTCAAATATTGAATGCAAAGAATTTCTTAATTATTTCCATTTCACAAAAATCAGTGAATTGAGTGAATTGCAAATAGAAAGTCTTAAAACCCCCTTCACACAACAGGAAATTCTATATGTCATAAATAAAGCAATGCCAAGGAAAGCTTCCAGTAAAGATGGATATACAGCAGACTTCTACATAGAATATCAAGTGTTCTCCTAAAAATATTCAATTATGGAAGACAGAATGATATTACTAATCTCTACTTAAATCAATCAAAAACTATTTTTATTCCAAAAAAAAACTAACTTTGATAACTCTAATCCCCTCAACTGCAGACCACTTTCTTTGATGAATGTAGACATACAAATGATGTCCTCATTATTTGCAGAGAGACTTATAAAAAGTTTTGCCTAAGATTATATCACCTGAACAATCAGGCTTTATGAATAATAGGCAGGCATGAGACAATACTTTGACACTTGATTTAATGATTAAACTCCTCAGACATTACAGAAACCTGAGGTATGCCCTTGTATTAGATGCATGTAAAGCATTTGACTGGGTTGATCTAAGTTTTTTTAATTTACAACATTATTCCATTATAACATTCCAAGAGAGTTCTTTGAAATGATAAGGGTACTCTGCAATACCTCATATACATCTCTCCATATAAAGAAAATAATTTCAAATCCTATTAGAATTTTAAATGGGACCAGGCAGGGCTGGCCCCTATCCCTCTACCTTTTTAACTTATAAATTGAACCACTTTTCATGTATATATCCCAGAAATCATTCCATCATATCCCCAAAATTCTGAATAACAAAGTGACTCTATCTGCCTTTGCTGATGACTTAAATATATATTTTGAATTACCAAATACAGACTTAAATAAAATGTTATCCTCACTTGAAAAATTCTCTAAAATTTCTAACTATAAAATAAACAAATCTAAACATCTTATCTTTCCATTAAATCCTGATTGTCATAAGGAAACATATTTGCTGGAATCAGATATTGGGATAGAATATTCTTTTAAATATCTAGGGGTAACATTCGAACATAATCATTGACTTAAGAAACATAGTAGCCTGTATAAAATCTGGGATAACATTTTACAAGACACTGAAACTGTCACACCTATTTAAACCTGCAATAATTAAAATGAACATTTTGCACAAAATACTCTATCAATTTAATGAACTAGATATGACTTTCCCTAAAAAAAGTCTTCCAAAAAGTTAATGTGGAACTGTCTAAGTTCCTCTGGTATCCTACATTAACCAGAATCAATTATGCAAAACTCATATATCCCAAAGAGAAAGGGGGGCTGGGCTTGCCAGATCTTCAATTATACTATTTATTTATTTATTTATTTTACATTTGTTGACTGGGAGAATCCGACTGGATACATGTCCATTTTCAGCAGAGGCCTGGGGAGAAAAGCTCCAACATAGACACATTAGCAGAATGTTACATATAGTAAAGTATTTGTGAGGAAAAGAAATTTTAGAGACATCTGCAAATATCCTAGATATGGCCACAACAAATACAGAAAATCTATTACAGACATTTACAAACATGCTAGCTTAAAATAAGAACACATATATATTATGAGTTTAGTTACTATACATAGGTCCTATTTGGGTTATACTATGAAATAATTTGTTCTAATAGATTAATACAAATTTCAGAATCTAGTCCTAACAACAACAAAGAATGGATCCCTGTCTGGCTTAAAATTTGGTATGAATATTTATCCAAAAGCTCTTCCATTCCTTAAGCCGGAAAAGTGTGAAAAAATAAAACTACATCCTTTCCTAATACATAAAATCAGAGTATTTCAAAATCTCCTCAAAACTGTAAACTTTAAAAAGAACCAAATTTTGTTACAGCCTATTCACCTAAACCCAATTATTAAATTAAATAAGAATATGATAAACTTGGAAAAATATCCACTTATTAAAAACTGTAATTTATGGGATATTCTAAAACATAGAGAGAAACCCCTTGATCAAATTAGACTCGCCCTCAATCTAAATAAAAGTTATACCATTATACTAAGACAAGTTAGAGAGCTCTTATCTGCCTTAACAACTAACACAGATGTGAATGAATCTGATACTGCTACCCGCACAACTTTATTTAAGACTCTATCTTCCAAAAAAAGATGGTTTCCAATATTTCTAAATTACTTACCTCAATTAAATACCAATCATTTTTGTTATACTCAAAGTACTGAGTCAAAACAAAGAACTCACAGATGAAAATAAATTGATTGCTATCGAATCTACTCTCAGACTAACTCCATTCAAAAATTTTTATCTACATACAACTAATGATAAATAATGATGCATATTATACTCTAGTGAAACTTAAGACTTTTAATGCAAAAATCACTCATGAATGCCCACATTGTCCATTCCCAAAGCAGATTTATTACATATTTTATGGAATTGCAAACACACCCACAAGATCTGGTGTTCTTTGAAGACAAAATTAAGAAAAAATGGGATATGAAAAAGCAACATTGTCCTGGGAATTTGCCATCTTAAATATCACCACCCATAAATTACCAAAGCAAAAGTTATCTTAATTACCCTTTTTGCCTTAGTTAAGCTATACATTTACCAAACTTGGTTGCATCTTACTAAACTTTCCAGGACAGGCTTCAGAAATATGCCTCTCATATATGTATCCTCACATAAACATTTAACAAAGAATACAAATAAACATTCCTACTACCATCAATATTGGAATCTTCTCCTAGAATTTATATTAAAAGATTGAATTCAGATTGTTTAATTGCTTTGCTCCACCTAACATAACTAATCTGAAAGCTTATTTTGATCTGCAATGATGACACTACACAGATAGTTTGTAGCACTTGTTGTACACAGTGTAAATAGTTTTATTTAGATGTTTCCCATAGTGTAAATAGTTTTATTCAGAGGTTTCCTTTTTTCTCTTGATGGTTATTCTAAAACTACATCCTTTCCTAATACATAAAATCAGAGTATTTCAAAATCTCCTCAAAACTGTAAACTTTAAAAATAACCTAATTTTGTTACAGCCTATTCACCTAAACCAATTATTAAATTAAATAAGAATATGATAAACTTGTAAAATATCCACTTATTAAAAACTGTAATTTATGGGATATTCTAAAACATAGAGAGAAACCCCTTGATCAAATTAGACTCGCCCTCAATCTAAATAAAAGTTATACCATTATACTAAGACAAGTTAGAAAGCTCTTATCTGCCTTAACAACTAACACAGATGTGAATGAATCTGATACTGCTACCCGCACAACTTTATTTAAGACTCTATCTTCCAAAAAAAGATGGTTTCCAATATTTCTAAATTACTTACCTCAATTAAATACCAATCATTTTTGTTATACTCAAAGTACTGAGTCAAAACAAAGAACTCACAGATGAAAAGAAATTGATTGCTATCGAATCTACTCTCAGACTAACTCCATTCAAAAATTTTTATCTACATACAACTAATGATAAATAATGATGCATATTATACTCTAGTGAAACTTAAGACTTTTAATGCAAAAATCACTCATGAATGCCCAAATTGTCCATTCCCAAAGCAGATTTATTACATATTTTATGGAATTGCAAACACACCCACAAGATCTGGTGTTCTTTGAAGACAAAATTAAGAAAAAAATGGGATATGAAAAATCAACATTGTCCTGGGAATTTGCCATCTTAAATATCACCACCCATAAATTACCAAAGCAAAAGTTATCTTAATTACCCTTTTTGCCTTAGTTAAGCTATACATTTATCAAACTTGGTTGCATCTTACTAAACTTTCCAGGACAGGCTTCAGAAATATGCCTCTCATATATGTATCCTCACATAAACATTTAACAAAGAATACAAATAAACATTCCTACTACCATCAATATTGGAATCTTCTCCTAGAATTTATATTAAAATATTGAATTCAGATTGTTTAATTGCTTTGCTCCACCTAACATAACTAATCTGAAAGCTTATTTTGATCTGCAATGATGACACTACACAGATAGTTTGTAGCACTTGTTGTACACAGTGTACATAGTTTTATTTAGATGTTTCCCATAGTGTAAATAGTTTTATTCAGAGGTTTCCTTTTTTCTCTTGATGGTTATTGTATGCTTTAAATGTTCGTTTTATTGTCACTGTTTCAAATAACATTGCAACCTCTATTTTGTCAAATTAATACATTTTACTGTATGAAAGCAAACTAAAACATTCTTAAAAAATAGTGCTTGCTTTAATGCAATTTGTTAATCTGATTCATGCATCAGCTGCTTTCTCAGAGAACCAATTAGCATGCTTCTCATTCTACATAGGTTGTCTGATGATTCTCTAGTACTTTTTGATGACCTCAAACATTCCCAGAGATAGTTTTCTCTAAATGCCCTATATACCTGAATAAGATCTCCTCTTAGATATCTTTAAGAGACACTGTACAAGTTTAGATATTTTAGTCTTTCATAATAACTTAAATTTTCGCATCCATGGATGCCCTTGCTATACTCCCTCTGTACTCTTTCAAGTTTGCTCAGGCTTGTTTTCTTATAAGGTTACCATATTGTTATTCCATATTCAAGTTTAGGTCTAATGTAACTAGCAAGCAATGACTTCATCATTTCTTATTTCCTAGACTTTATAAATCTTTTTATATAACCTATAGTTCTATAACTATAATTAACCAATTGGTTGATATGATTAGAAAAACTCAAAGCTGGATCTGTCCATATACCCGGGTCCTTAAATGAGCCTTCAGTTTTAATCACTGTTTCCTGTATTAAATATTCACCTTTCAATTTATGTCTCTCAAATTTGCATACGCTTAGTTTTTGATGCATTTAACAACATATTATTCTCCTATGCCCAAATGGTCAATTTGGTCGAGTTCTTTTGCAGACATGCCTTATCTGTAACACTTGTAATCAGTTTACCCAATTTCAGGTCATCTGCATATAGACTATAGAACACCTCAGATAAAAAATTAGGTCTGAAAGGCAAAATCTAAACAAGTAAGGGCCTAGTACAGACCCCTGTGGGACACCCTGACTGTAACTGAAAATTTCACCTGTCCAATTGCTGTACGGTACTTGCCATGTCCTAGTTAGTTAAAAAGCAGGAAAATGGCAGCAGCGGAACCACAGCAACACTGTTTTTATTGTAGATAAAGTCTTTACTTTATCTACAATAAAAAACATGTCCTATTTGTAAGACATGCAGCTATCCATCATATCAAGAGTACACCGATACCTAGTTGTTCTAATTTATTGATCAGTGTTTTGCGTATAACCCTGTCAAATGCTGAAGTTAAAGCTATATTAATTATATCACAGCATAATTTTTCATTCATAGCTTTTATTATATTGTTATAGAACATCATGTTATAGGTGGTAATAGATCTATTTTCAACATATGCATGCTGATATATGGTTTCAAGACCCAGTCTATCCATTTCTGACAATAACCTATTCAATATTACCTACTCCATTATTTTCCACAACATGAAAGTAGACTTAAGGGTCTGTATAACCCTGCATTTGTCCTACTCCCCTTTCCCTTAAAAACAGGTTTAATAAGTGCATGTCTCCATTCTTGAGAAATCTCCCCGTATTTATATGACTTAGTGAATAATAGATATAATGGTATTACCCCTTTTTCAATTTCTCTGAATCTTTTGGATTTCTAATACCATGAGGGGAATGGACCCCATTCCTAAGTCAAAGTATGGTTAAAGTTCATAAAATTAGTATTGTTTCAATCTTTGCTGTCAGACAAAAGTGCTCTTTGCCGAACCTGCAATGTGCCTAGTAATTATTCCTTCTGCAATTCATATAGGGTTACATGGACTGATAACATATATAAATACTTACTTACTCTGCCTTGTCCACAATGAGCAGCAGGAGAAAGTATGCCTCCAGGACTGCCTTTAATGCTCTCTGACTAAAGCAGGTAACAGAGAATAAAACAATGAATGTTTCTCTTTTACACAAAATTTTATGCAAAGCATTTTTCTCTGTCAAGCTAATATTTTCCTTTTAGTGATGGCACAGAAACTACAGATCTAACATTCTGTTGCATTTTAGAGTAAATAATATAATACTTACACTTTATGAATGTTACTAAATTTTTTACTTATTTTAGATCTATATAATGTATGGCATTTGTTGTTTTTCACAAAGCTGTTGAAAACCATTTACAGTCTGACTTAACAACTAGGCAACAGCAATCTCGGCAAATAGAGGCCAAAAAGTCATTTGCTGCTGGCACAATGTATCCGCCTAGATTTCAGACATTTGTCATGTTGCTTATGGGTGACTTGCTGAATAGATCAGTCTAGTTTGCAACCACATCTGCCGAGTGGATAGTCTTTAAACAGCTGACATTTAAAATTGTGACAGCAAATCTTAGCATCTAAGTAATAAGCTTGGTATGTGGAACACATCCAGAGCCAAGATAAATCTTAATTATTAATTATACCTGAATTTTCTTTATAACAAAAATATGCATACCAAGAATCCATACTGTTTTGATGTGAAAGATGAATTTTAAACATTCCTGATGTAAAACGCTATCCAATAAAACTACAGTGTGTGTGTGTGTGTGTGTGTGTGTGTGTGTGTGTGTGTGTGTGTGTGTGTGTGTGTGTGTGTGTACATGCGTTGTGTGTGTGTGTGTGTGTGTGTGTGTGTGTGTGTGTGTGTGTGTGTGTGTGTGTGTGTGTGTGTGTATGGCAGATATACATGTATATATATATATATATATATATATATATATATATATATATATATATATATATATATATATATATATATATATATATATATATATATATATATATATATATACATGCATATACATAAACATATGGCTCTTCCCTTGTTACTTTATCTATCTCATTATGACATATTTATGCATTACAATGGATCAGGAAAATTAACAAAACATTCACTGTCCCTCTCATCTCAGTCACAAACTGATGTGTAAATAAACTGTAATGTGACTATTTTTCATCTGACAAGAATGAGTTAGGATAGTAAAGCAAGGGGAAGAAGCTGACACCACTGGTGATAACAAGCCACAAGTATGAAGCACAACATTATAGTCTGAACTGATGACATGAAACCTGAGAAATGAAATGAGAGCAGAAGGACTGACCTAGGGGTGATCATCCATCCAAAGGAGGAAAACAAACTGGGCTGTTCTCTGCTAGATAATGTGGTTGAGTACATTATGCTAAATTTTGGCACATAAACCATTGTCTGATACTACCTGAAGATGTATGACAGCACTAAAGGTGCAGAAGCAGGAATAAGGCCACACTGTTTGTGCACATTTTATGTTCTACATACATGGGAAGTCTGATGAGTGTGTTCAAAAATTAAACATCCTTACCAGGTGCAGTATATGGTTATCTGCTGTAATTTTTTTTTTTATCTCCAAATACTTTAGTAATAGGTTAGGAACCTTCAAGGCAAGCCTCACCTAAAAAAAAAAGGAAAGATCCCAGTGAGCTGAAGGGGGCTGATAATTGAAGGACGAAGGGGGTGGTTGGCACAGTAGATCATTGTTGAGAGAACAAGCAGTTCATACTGCTAGGAATAACACAAATCTGTGTTACAATGGGATGAGAGCTAGGATTCTGTCCCTAAGATACACATTTTATTAAGTCGTTAATGATCAAGACAATAAATACATTTGTTCTTTTTTTTATTTATTTACGTTGACACATAACAAAGAAGTGAAATTAAAAAGTCCTTTGTCCCCTGATATTAATGCTGATTGCACAGCTGAATAATAAAAAGCTATGTAAGGCAGTTTATAAACTGTTGGTTGATGCAGATTGCTCATCATAGATTTTGTAGTATGCTAAGGTCACTGAGCCTTAGGTTTATAGATTCATAGGTACTTACAAGGCAATTAATCCATAAGCATCTTATGAAGCATAGCCCTGCATTCCTATGAGCATTCGGCCCTTGTAATGTAAGTACAAATAACCCTGATACAGGTAGAATACTTATACAATATCCTAACCATAAGGTCATGGGTGCTAAGCTGGGGTTAATTTGTAGTTACACATCCATGCATCTAGATTATGTTTGAATAAAGTAACAGAAGTAATTCACCATATGTGGAGAGGAGGATGATTCCAAAGAAGTGGTATCCTGTGTGATACATATCTATCCCTCCACAATTTTCTTTTTACATTGCAGAAGAAACTAAGATCTTGTGAGCAAGTGCTTATTCCACTATTGGTCTTGAGGATGAGTAGTGGTCAGACTTGTTAAGGTCTGCTGGAGCTCTTTACTGAGGTACAAATCACTACTCAGTAGCCATTATGATACCGAGAAGATGAACAAGGATGTGAAATGGTCAGTGTAGTTTTTAAGACTTAGGCCCTTGATTTTCTTGGTGAAAAAGAATTATGGCCATTCAAGTTGTGTTAAGTGTTTGGACAAATGCATATCAAAGGAGGGCATTATACTCAATGACTGGCTTAATAAGTGCTTAGTGCAGTAGAATGATCACATCCCTGGACCTAAATGCCATACTATTACTAATAAGCTACACAATGAAAATGGTCTTTTTACAATAGTAGATGTATGGTGATCGAAGTGCAGTTTGTTGTTCCAAAGTCCTTAACTACTGAATCAAGGGCTGTGCTGCCAATAAAAATGTGACATATTATCAACAGACCATTAACTGAAACTTTAGGCACAGAGCATAATAAATGTACTTGCTTCACAATGACCTGAATGTGATAACTGCAATGATACATATCCCCTTCATTTAAGTGCTAAAATCAAAATGAAAAACAAAAGTTCTATGAGACACTATACTCTTTGGTTTCAATGAGAGAAAGACGAAAGTCTTGAGGTATTTATGGAGCTTCCAGTCCATAAAAAGATAAGGGTCGCATCAGACCAAAATAATTTTAAAGCTATCAGCCTGACAAAAATTCTCTATTAGATCATTGACAGAGAGAGAGAGAGAGAGAGAGAGAGAGATACAACGAGAGAAGGAGACAGAGAGAGAGAGAGGGAGAGAGAGAAAGAGACAGAAACAGAAGCCTACTACATTTTGACATGGAAGAATACAAAGAGGAAATTTTGCTTTTTGAATATTGTAACATTCTTTAAAGAAGAAACAACAGCACTTGAAGGGATGTCATTGCTTCTGCTTATCTTGACCTTGGTAAGTTTTAACACAATCCAGCATAAGGATATAATGAATACATTTAGAAGCCGCAGTGGTGCAGCGGTAGCATTGTCGCCTCACAGCAAGAGGTTCTCCCGTTTGATTCTCGGCTAGAGTGCCTTCTGTGTGGAGTCTGCTTGTCCTCCCCGTGGTCGAGTGGCGTTTGAAAGACATGCGTGAATGGGCGTGCCTTCGTTGAAGGTTGGGCATCGGGCTGGCACCTTGGCACCATAAAAATTGACTGCCAATCATTAGTGGACCGGAGTTCCGCTGTGGCTTTCTGCTGTGGCGACCCCTTACTGGGAAAAGCCGAAAGAAAAAACACATCATTCGATGTACAATTTAGTGGTTACGTCACTACTTAAATGATAGAGGTTACCAGGTGTGTTCCTTGGAGTTACAAACTGTGGCCAAGTACTTTGTTTTTGTTCTTCTTGTACATGTAGTAGGCATAGGATTATGTATTAGTGGATATGCTTATTACAAACTGGAAAACATAATTGATTCAGTAACAAAAGCCAAAGATCTTCAAGACGGTCTGCATAAAATGGATACCTGATGCAGTAGTGATAATCTTACCTCAAATATCAATGCATGTAGCTTGATTAGGCATGACAAAACGACAGAGGTTATGACTACAAAATAAATGATCTCTTCATAAAACTGTCATCATCACTAAAGATACAAGAACAGTAGTATACGACACCTCTGACACATGTTTAGCTAAGAAAGTAATGAAAGCACATTCTGTAACATATCTAATTCTTAAAAACAAGTTTATTCACTACCGGGAGGCCATTATATCACTTTAAACTTCATGGACCCAACCAAATATTAAATGTAATACTGGATTATTTTGCCATGAGTAAAACTTTTTTTAAATATGAAAAAACAGTGATTTATTTCTAAAAAAATGACAAAGCTAGAAAACGTGAACTGTTCAGAAAGGTTTCAGGAACTGTCTTTATATTATTTTTAGTATACATTACTAAAAGTTGACCTCTGTATGGTCTATAATGAGGTGTTTAATCCAGTTCTGTTTGAAAATATGTATCTAAAATGGACTCCTTTGGGACCTAACAACAGATATGGAAATATAACAGTGAAAAAAAATGCAACAATACAGAAAGTGACAACATGACAGATGCACTAGCCAAGGCCTTCCGAGATTATGGCCTAAACTGTACATGTTCAAAAGGAGGAGTCAGTCACTAGCTTCCATCAAAAAGAAAAAAAAAAACATTTCCTCTCTCTTTCTCTCTCTCTATGGCTTACTGTAGTTCTGATTTAGCATATAAATGTGCCTGTTCAGTTCTGGTCGATTGGATTCAGTGACTATCATTTCAGTTTTGAGATTTTCCTGTTATTTTTGCCATTTATTAGCTTTACGTTTTGTCATGTCTTCCAAGACCTTTTGCTGTGTAAAATTCTCATCTTGTTCCATTAGCAACATATCAAACATTGGCATAGCCACTGTGCTTTATCACTGGCAACACAAGGCATAAGTCAGAGATATATAAAAATTATACACTTTGCCACAGACATCGCATAGTAAGATTTCCTGTGCCTCAGATTACACTAATACAGTTCTCTATTAAGCCCCACTACTCATAAGTTTATTCCATACATTGTACACCTCATTGAATTTACTTATTAATAAATAGTCTTTTACACAGAAAGCTTTCAGAAGTTATTGGTAAAACATCATGTTTCAGGAAAAAATTTAACTCCTTTATAGAAATCATTAGCACACAGTAAATTTCAATTGCTCAAAACATAAGATAATTCATGGATGCAAGGAACATCTAGCAAATATATGCAGTATTATTTTTCACTGTTGCAAGACACCATGCTTTTACTCTGAATTTGCTTCAGCAGGATGATAAGATTTCACTCTGTATGCTATAATATAGTCAGCTTTAAATTCAACAACCGTTTACTCTGGTCTTCTGATACAATGCACCCTTCTCCAGACAAAAATAAAAAACTGCACAGAGCAACCAACACAATAAAGAAGTTCTACTGGATTTATTTCTGTACAGCAACACCTTTGAACTGCTCCAGTAATACCACACCACTGGACCAACATTATTAGCATTTATCTATTGCACCATTAGCGGCAGCACAACTCATACATTGCTTAGACTTTAGACAGTATTTAAAACATGCAGTCACCATTTTCCAGTGTATATACTCCACAACTGCCAAACATGTTACTTCAAAAAAAAAAAAAAAGGAAACATGCAGCATTTTTCTTCAGTGCACTCCAGTTTACATACTGTACAGTTGCATTGGTTTGTATTGCCACAATTTTTTTTCAACAGTCTGTATATCTGTTACTGCTTCACTTTAAACACACTTTTTTTTCTAAATGTTGCATTTACTAGGATATTTACATAGCTTTTCCTCAATTCAAATGCAATTTGAAACTGCAGTTCTATATAGCTCAGTGATTTGAGTTTTAAATTTAAAATGCAGCAAGCTGTTTGCAGTTTGGAAATTCAACGCATTCTTTCATGTTTTTTAGTTTCTGTAATATTTTCTAGGATATTGCTCCATGGTATTCCTTAAAAGCCTAGATAAACATTCCCATGAAGTTTGTACCCCATACACCTTCATTAAAAGTAACCCAGAGATGAACAGAGCACTTTCATGTTGCACCTATCCATGAGATAGAAGGTTGTTAAACCAGGAGTGAACTTGCGGTTACCCATTCACTAATCCTGAGTGTATTTAAAAAGTATAAGAGAAGTACTTTGCATCATGTAGAGATGAAGGAGATAGCAAGAAGTGGTATTCTCTGTGATAAATGTTCTACTTATGTTACAAAACAGACTGAGATGTCTTCCATGGGTGTTTATGTCTCACTTTGGACTTGTAAATGTTAAGTAGTCTGACAAGACAGAGTCTATTAAAGCTTTGTATGGGAGACAAAGACCATCTTTCAGTAGCCTGTATAACAATGAGAAAAGGGATAGTATTGTTGCCTCACAGCAAGAAGTTCCCCTGTTCAATTCTGGTTACTCCAGTGTCCTCCCATTTTCCACAGACATGCAATAGGTGGATCTGACACTTTAAATTGGCCATAGGTGTCAGTGTGCATGTGAGTATGTGATGTGGAAGAACCACTGCAGCAGAGCCAGCCATCTGGTGGTATATACCTTTGATCTAAATGATTGTCCCTGTTGAAAGTGACACCCCAAATCCCTGTGGAAAAAGGGGTTGTGAATGGTTTTATGGCCCTATGACATCTGAACAATACAGCACATATTTCTCTTTATTCTATATGCTTTACTGCACTAAGTACCTACTATCAGGAAAGCTCATAAGACCATATGTTTAAAAATGCACAAAACACACAAAGGGATAAGGGGTGTCGCATTGCATATACGCCTTCTGTATACTATGTTTAGTGTACTGCCATCCATTGTTACATGCACATTTCAAGGTTGCTTACAGGTTTTTATATCTTTGAACATATAGTATTTGAACATAGATTGGAGGTTATGAGATTCTTCCAAACTCTAACCTTGACAACTACCTGCCTAACTAATTCATCTTGACTTGCTATGATTCCCAGACATGGATCTCAATAAAAAAAGGCAGCATACTCAAGCCTTTCAGCTTTTTGTGAATTGTATATTAGTAGGCATACTACTCAGGGTATACTGTGCACACAGGTACTCCAGATAGAATGAGCACCATATAGCATAACAGCAAACTAATAAGGTGTACTAAATGAGCTCATACACAGATGATCTAGTTTTTGTAAATCTCTTACGATCTGAGGACAGTGTCATCTGCTTGTGTATATTGTACTTGTTCTGCTATGACTATATAATGAGGTAAGATTGTGTATCATTTTCTAAGAATTGTATATGTCTTCCATATGCCAATCTTTGTCAAAACTACTTCACTCTATGCTACACAATGTTTATGGAAACTGCATAACCTGTGTTCTTTAAATACCTTGCTATTCATTTCTCAAACATTACTTACTGTCATACATGTTAGAATCTCCCAAACTATCCAAAGCAAATCTTTGTGATGCAGAACCATTAATGTCCTTATTTATACTTTTAGCTACCACCACATCATTCTTAGACCAGGAGAAAATCTGACCTTTCTGGAAGTCCCCCATGTCTCTTAGCAATTTTCGCTTCTTGACAACCTCCAAACGGTCATCAAGTGCATGCAGTCTGTCTATCATTTGCTGGTAACCTGGAAGCATAGATTTAAGGCACGGCATTGCAATTAAATCAGTCTCCATATTGACTATCTCCTCCTTTATCTCGTTCTCAATAGAGGAGAAAAAATCATTCATTAGCGTCATATAATCAAGACTCAATTTTAAATTTAATTGCTGCCACCATTTCAGCAGCTCAGGATATGCATTTCCATAGAAAGGCATTTTTAGTACTCTGAGCCCCTGTGGTACTATGCCTCTGTCTAAGTAAGCCATAAAGCTGAAGCGTTGCCACTGTAAACACTTATAGGCACCCACCTTCCTTTCAAGCAATTGTAACTTCTTACCGAATTCTGCTGAATCATCCATAGATGTCAAAGAGACCGCTTCAATATTCAATATTTAAAGATTATGTAGATACAAAATGTAACAATGGATTAACCTCATTCGTCAATAACATTTTAAGGCTACCAACGGCTTCCATGTAGGCTGCAAAAAGACTCTCAATATTCGCCCAACTGAACAGCAAAAATATCAGAACGTAGACACAAACCGCTGTATCGATAATTCCAATAAACAACACCAATGTTGAGCAGAAAAAAAGACCTTTTTAGTAACATAGATAATGGATAGTTTGGATGATTTTCCTGAGGTATCCTCTCAGTCTACTTCTTGTGAGATGGTAGCGACTTTACCGGCTGGTAATGTGGTTACAACTACGCCCACTTCGGCTTTGGTTACGTCACAAACAGATGGGATGAATGCTGATGCATGTATGCTAACGAGTGGAAATAGTAGCAGCGTTGATAAAAAGACTGATGGAGTAAAGGGACTACATCAATCTACACTCGCTTTTTTCAGAAGCCTTTTGAGTTGAATCAAGCAGAAAATGTCAAGGAGCGTTCAACCTCCAGAGGGAGGTCGGCCATGAGACGGACACTTCATTCCAACAAACGAAAGGACAACAGTCTGGTAAAACAGGTGAAAGTAGTCTGAAGATAGTGGCAAGTTCTTTAAATCTATCTGCTTTTGCTTTAGAGACTGCACATTATAGACTCCTACAGAAAGGACTTGGTTTTATACCAGCAGCAAGTGATGATATTGTTGTTGCGTTAACGGATCTTAAACATTTTATTAGGAATGTGAGCTTGAAGTTATTGTTTAAGAATAATGTTTCCACACAGTTAGATTGCAAAAGACGTAGTACTTGCATTCCTGTCAATATGCCTGTTCTTACTGCATTTTATAATTTGTGTGAGAAGGAATTGAGGTGCTTATATTCTAAAACTGTCAGGAAGGACTATAATTTGTCCTATTTTGAATTTTTAGCCCTTCAAGATTTGAAGCTCAATTCGAATATAGTGATTAAGCAGGTGGATAAAGGGGGTGTTACTGTAATAATGGATAGGTGAGATATATGTCTTCTGTTTCCAAACTGTTGGTAGATACCTCAGCGTTTAAAGTAATATCACACTTAGATGTGAAGAAATGTATTAGCTATATTAATATGTTTATTTATGATTTGCAACTGTCTGGGGATATAGATTTGGATTTATTTCATTTTTTTACTGTTTCTTGTCCCATCATACCGCAACTATATGGTATACCAAAAATCCAGAAGTCTCAGCACGATCCACCTATGCGTCCGATAGTTTTGGGTAATGGTCGGATGACGGAACCTATTTCTGTCTATTTACAAAAGCAACTACATCCATTTTTGGCTCATTTCAAAACTGTGTTGAGGGATACTACAGATTTTATTTTGAAACTAAAACAATGGTATACTGGTTTAGATAAATCAAATATCAGTAAGGGTGATTTTCTTTTTGTCACATTGGATATTTCTTCATTATTTACGGTCATTACGAATGACCATGGTGTAAATTCAATTCGTGAATTCTTGGTTCAGTATTCTTCTTTTATAGCTAGGCACATTGAAAATATTTGTTCTTTACTTGATTTAGTGTTATCTAATAATGTTTTTTTGTTTGACAAACAGTTTTATTTGCAGCTTACTATGGGCTATGGGCACACCGGTAGCGAACACATATGCAAATTTAGTTTTATATCAGTGGGAGAAAATTTATATTTTCAATGGTAACAAATTCTTAAATTCAAATGTATATTTTTACCAAAGATTTGTGGATGATTGTTTCTTGATTTGGAAAGGGTCTTCCATAGATTTATCTGAATATTTACTTTACTTAAATAATACAACTAGTTTTTTGAAATTTAAAATGGAATTTTCTGACAGTTTGATAAATTTTTTAGATGTTAATATAGAGTTCCAGGATGGTATAGTGAATACAAGTGTTTACAAAAAAGAGGTTAATGCTGGGATGTATTTGCATGGCTCTAGCATGCATGCACCACATGTTTTTAAAAGGGTCGTTATGGCACAGTTTGGTAGAATAAGTAGAGTAAATACAGATGATTTATGTTTTCTTAGTCAGCTCGAGGAGACATATCAAGAGTTGATAGCTAGTGAATATAGGCCTGATATTTTGAACGATATTAAGACTAAAGTAATAACAAATAGACAAACTAGTTTTAAACCTATATTTTTGTCAACTAATGAATATGTGGATAGTGGTCATCGTGATTCTTCCAGGGAAGGGAAAGTTAGATACGTAACATCATATAATACTAAGATGCATTGGGTTAAGAGTATTATAAACAAATATTGGACAGTCCTGATGGCATCTTGTGAGATCAGGGCAATTTTAGATGATAGACCACGATTTGCATATAGGAACATGAAGACATTGAAGAGTATGTTATGCTATAAAGATTTCAGGGTTGAACCACAGAGTCGGTGTACTTTAGGGAAGAAAGGTACATTTGGATGTGGTAATTGTCCTTGTTGTGGTGACATTATGAATGCTAATTCCAATTATATATTTGGTAATAGTACATTCGTGCATCCAGTAACACATAAAGTATATACATTTAATATATCGGCTACATGTGTTACTAATAATGCAGTATATTTAGCAACCTGTACAGCCTGCTGTTCATTTTATATTGGAAAAACCACTAGGAAACTGAAAGAGTGTGTAATAGAGCACAAGTCTGAGATAAGAAGGGCGTGTGAAAATAATGCACTATTTAAACATATTGATGCATATGGTGTGGATCACAAATTTAAGTTTAGGGTGATTGACAATGTTCGCCCATCTATTAGAGGAGGTGATATAGATAATTTATTGGAAATAAGAGAGCTTGAATGGATTATCAGACTTTCAGCTGATAGTCCACCTGGTTTAAATTCTGCTGTCTCTTTAAAGCCTATATTGACTGAATTACAGCATACTAAGTTAAAGTAATGTTGTGCATATATATGTTTATTTGTTTTTATTAGTATATATATATATATATATATATATATATATATATATATATATATATATATATATATATATATATATATAGTAGTATAGGTTTATAATTTTTAATATTTATATTTTGTATTATTGCTTTAAATTGATCATATGATGCTTGGACTGCGTGTCATGTGATTCTTATGACTCTTATTTAAACTGTTGTTTTTAATGAACCTGTATTAAGCATTGAGAAAGGGTGTAATACCTGAAAGCTTTGTGTTACTATAAAGGTATTTTTTTCTGCTCAACATTGGTGTTGTTTATTGGAATTATCGATACAGTGGTTTGTGTCTACATTTGCATATTACCCATGGAAACCCATGTTTAATTAGTATTGCCAACTCTCAGGGACTGCTACATTTGCATAGCATGGAAGCCCGTGTTGAATTTATATTACCTACTACCAATGAATGCTATATTTGCATATTACCTACAGAAGCCCATGTTTAATTAGTATTACCCACTCCCAGGATGCTACATTTGCATAGCCCCCATGGAAGCCTGTGTTGAATTAGTAGTAGCCTCCCAAGGACTGCTACATTTGCATAGCACCCATGGAAGTCCATGATGAAATAATATTACCCACTCCCAAGGACTGCTACATTTGCATAAAACCCATGGAAGCCCATGTTTAATTAGTATTACCCTCCCAGGCACTGCTGTATTTGCATAGCACCCATGGAAACTCATGTTGAATTAGCATTACCCACTCCAATGTACTGCTAAATTTGCATAGTACCCATGGAAGCCCATGATGAATTAGTAATACCCACTCCCAGGCACTGCTACATTTGCATAGAACACATGGAAGCCCATGTTGAATTAGTATTACCCCTAACAGGGACTGCTATATTTAAATAGCACCCATGAAAGCCTGTGTTAAATTAGTATTACCCCTTCCAGGGAATGCTACATTTGCATAACACCTATGAAAGCCCATGCTGAATGTGTATGCCCCACTCCCAGGGATGACTACATTTGTGTGGTACCCATGGAAGCCCATGTTGAATTAGTATTACACCTCACAAAGACTGCTACACTTGCACAGCACCCATGGAAGCCCATGTTGAATTAGTATTACCCCTCCCAGGGACTGCTACATTTGTATAGCACCCGTGGAGGCCCATGTTGAATTAGTATTACACCTCACAAAGACTGCTACACTTGCATAGCACCCATGGAAGCCCATGTTGAATTAGTATTACCCCCTCCCAGGGACTGCAACATTTACATGGTACCTTTGGAAGCCCATGCTGAATTAGTATTACCCCTCATGAGGACTGTTACATTTGGATAGTACCCATGGAAGCCCACATTGAATTAGTATTACCCAGTCCCAGGGACTGCTACATTTGCATAGCACCCATGGAGGCCCATGTTGAATTAATATTACCCACTCCCATGGCTGGTACATTTGCATTGCACCCATGGGAGCCCATGTTGAATTAGTATTACCACTCCCAGGGACTGCTACATTTGCATAGCACCCATGTAAGTCCATGTTTAATTAGTATTACGCCTCCCAAGGACTTCTATATTTGCATACCACCCATGGAAGCTTGTGTTAAATTAGTATTAACCACTCCCAGGGACTGCTATATTTGCATAGCACCCATGGAAGTCAATGTTGAATTAGTATTACCCACTCCTCCTAGGGACTGCTACATTTCCATGGTACCCATTTAAGCCCATGTTGAATTAGTAACACTCCTCCCAAGGACTGTTACATTTGCAGAGCATGCATGGAAGCTCATGTTTAATTACCTAGCATTACCCACTCCCAGGGACTGCTACATTTCTATAGCACCCATGTAAACCCATGTTGAATTAGTATTATCCATTCCCAAGAACTGCTACATTTGTATATCACCCATGGAAGCCCATGTTTAATTAGTATCACCTCTCCCAGGGGCTGCTACATTTGCATACCACCCATGGAAGCCCATGTTGAATTAGTATCACCTCTCCCAGGGGCTGCTACATTTGCACAGCACCCATGGATGCCCATGTTGAATTAGTATCACCTCTCCCAGGGGCTGCTACATTTGCACAGCACCCATGGATGCCCATATTGAATTAGTATTACCGCTCCCAGGGACTGCTACATTTCCTAAGGATCTTCAGTTACAAGGCTGCTGTACAGCTACTGGACACAGCCTTTTTACTGCTGCAGTGCTGGGTCCACCCTGAAGTGCTCTGATACAATGCACTGAGCTGCAGTTGACATGACTGTCCTGTGCTTTATGCATTTATGAATGCTGGCCAAAATATTATAGGGTAAGAACATCACCTTGTCACTGTAAGGCACATCTGAAGAGAATCATGAAGAAAATCCCCTCAGATGAGACCATGTTCTATATTTGTGAAAACACAAAAACATGAAGAAACCAAGTAAAAGCACATATTCTATGTTTATTATCCTATCCCTTATGGTGTTAAAGGCTTTGCTTTGTTTAACATAGACTTTTTATCAAGGCTGTCTTTTTGACATGATGCAGGGTCCTCATATATGCAGCTATGGCAAAAGGCCAGCATAACTCTATGCATATTTCTGAATGGGAAAAATCATAAAACGATTCCCTCTGTACAGAACATTCTAGATGACAGTATGTGCAGATTTAGTAACTGGAAGAAAAAGAAAACTCTTTCATTTGTGACGTAATTGCTCATGATTTACAGCCTAGACTTATTTTCCCTATACTAATAATAACCAGGCACTGATGGTATAACTTAATGTATTAATCTTCAGTGCCAGTTGGTTAATGATGGCTGTTTATACTGGCTAAACTGGCAGCTATCCTTTGGGATTTTGCTAATGGAGTACAATGGAGTTGAAACTTTAAACATCCTTATCTTTGACGTATAAATAGTGCTTAATGATTGGATGTTAACAAGCCCATAAGCATCTCATAAATTACTGTTTTAAAAGTAGACATAACTATTGCATAACTCATTCTCCTAAATTTTGTCAATTATAATTTTGAAAAAGGATGCCACTATATCATACAAAATGTGAAAAATGTATATAATGTACTCCACTCTAACATCATTCTTATTCCTTAAGGCTATACTCATATTTAAATGATGTTTTGAAATAAAGCACTAAAGTAAACTGTGGTGCCTTCCAATCAGACAGATAAATGCACTTGAAGCTTCTTTATCAATATCTGTGTGTTGATGTCACTGTGAAGCTAAAGCTTCTTAGGTACAAAAATAATATAAGAGGAAGATGACTATGGCAAATCTATGTAATAGAATAAATATTCTCGGGTCTATATTAAACCAGCGGACGCTTAAAATAGCAAATATTCTCTATTCTGTACTAATAAATGTTACCGTGCCCCACAAAGTAACTTTCTTCTGAATAGTCAAAATATTCCTATAGAAAAAGGCAATACATGGGACGAAAACAGTATGCTTACTCTAAAACATGTGTTAAAATCTGTTAAATGTCTCTACTGGATTAATATTAATGGTGACTTAGACCAATAAAATCCAAATGTAGAACCACTAAAACAATACAATGTAACACAAATATTACCTTCTCTCTTTCTAGTAGCAACTTTTGGATTGTACAATCTAAATTAAATTAAATGTTGAACCTCAAAAGTCTTTTTACATCAACCGCACAAGAAAAACATTCATGCAAATACAGCATATCAATTTATTTTTTTTATATTACAAGTCAAGTCAATGTTATAATCCAAGACTCTCCTGAGGCATTCTCAACAAGCAGCCTCAGGCATTTGTTGTATGCATGCCATATGGTCCTTCCATTAATGTTTAAACTCTTGCTGGACTGTTTAGAGAAAAGGGAATAAAATTTCAGAATACAGCACTCATTACTGTTGATAACTCATCTAGCACAACCGTAACATTTGTCAGGGTATGTGCTGTAGGTGATGAGAGCTGCCTTTGTGAATTTGAATGTGCATTTTCTGATTTAAAGTAATATAGGAACATACTAATGAATGCAACAAAAATACCATCCTTTGGTGACTTTCTACATATTCTGAAGAAATATATCCATATCCGCATTTTTTTAGTAATTGTCTTAAGAGTACAAACAATGACTATGCAGAAAATCAAACCTGGCTACAAACTACACCATCATGAGTATGGCAAAGAATACATAAAAAAATCTATTTTGTAAGAGATATTTTAAGAAGAAGTCAGTAACTTCCCCCACCCCCACCCCCACAAACACACACAAACAGAAATACCTTCTTTGTAAATTGCTAAAAAATGCTAAGCACACAAAAACAGATTCTGTACTATGCCTAAATGCTACATACACTTCAGTTCTATGCGTAAGTGGTTTTATTTACTTTAGGACACATAAAACCTTATAGCCAACCCTGAAGGTCCCTTTCTTTGTATGACAAACTGCATATGTTTTGCCAGGACTCATTCAGTGTTACTTGCATCTCCAAAAGTGGCTCTGTTCAAATTGTAAGCTACACCAGTTAATCCAGGACCCAGTAGTACCTGCCTATATCCAAAATCTCATTTAAATGAAAAGTGTACATTGCATTCATTATTTACTCAAGGTTCAACAGCACACTGCTAGACCCATATTAGTTGCACTGAATAAGAGCCTTCTTACAAAAATTGAGAAAAAAAAGTTAAGAATGCAAGCTTGTTAATCAGCTGCAACTCCATGGCTAGCCTTAGCACATGAAGAATTGTTATGAGCAGCCAAGTTACTACGTAACTTCTCAGATCATACTGCACATGAATTACTTCACTATTTCATAGCTTTAAAAGTTGTTCCTATGTTCTGATTATTTGCTCAGTTTTTGACTTCCATGTGAAGTATGTAATTTGACTGTGAAGACAAGTTTATAAAACAGTATTACATCTTCCTTGCTAAGAGCCACTTCCAGTATATTTTCTGATTTTCCGAGCAAGTAAGTAAATACAATGTTTGTAAATGAACTGAACAATAGTATACAAAATATTAGAAGGTAACCTCTTCATTATGGGTAATGAGTTACCTCATTATTATAGGTAATGGCCAGAACCAGAACAAAAATGACTCCATTTTACAAGCATTTGTATTTACAAATTTTTAAGGAAAACACTTTTAAACTAGAGCAATGCTTTTTACTGTCATGATATCTCCAGAGTATTTATACAGTTGTTACATTAAATTTACCAGCAAAATAACTTTTATACTTTCCTGTTAAAATGAACAGATATTAGAACCTGGACTTGAGACACAATGCCGATCATCAGACGGGTTCCTGACTCCCCCTGCTCACAATTATCAATAAAAAATGCCCAGTCAGTCCATGCATTCTACTATTTGAGATGAGCTCTTGGGAGTAGTTCTCATGTTTACTGATCTCTTGCAGGCATGTTTATGCTTATAAATTCTAACAAAACACTAGATAATTAACTGGGCACTGGTAGCATTGCACACTACTTAGAACAGTATTCCACCGTTCTTCCTTTTTTTAATTACAGTGATGTTATGGAGATGGGAACTGTGAATGAAAGTAGTAAGTTGAAATACATTATCATGTCCATTTATTGCGTTTCCACTGTCTTTGAAGTCACAGACTGGAAATGATCTCCAAAAGAGGATATCTTTGGAGAGAGGCAATCTATGTGCAGCACTAAAGGACACTTACATGACATATATTAAATGATAACTATTAAATGATACGGTTTTCTGGGTGGCAGTGAATATAAGCACAAGAGAAGCTACTGTTTATGTCTTTCCCTTTCCTCAGAATCAGAAGTCAGAACTGTGCACAGAAAGTGTCACTTTTTTCTGAGAGGGGAAGCACAGGGTGTACGTGAAACCAAAGGCAGGTTGTATTATGTGTGCTACATAATGAGACTGCTGGCAGCAGTCTTATCATCTGAGGTAGCACAAGAGTGCATCATTCATCCTCATTACAAAACATGTACAGATGATGTAATGACTATAACTGGGCTAGAATTTAAATTCTACTCCTACAAGATACTATCATAGCTACTATGATGTGCATGGATGCATTTCATATAGCAGCGGTTGGATGAAGTATAAGACTGTACGTTAGAATAACAGGCTTCTGGCTTTTGCTTTGAGCAATGAAGATACAGTTTCAGAACATGGATTCACTGATGCACACATTGCATAATTCAAATACAGTAAATTCTGAGGAGAAGAGCTTGGTAGAAATGAATATGGGGAAGACAAAAACAAGAAAACCAGATGCATTGTGTTTTCATTCACCATGCCATTATCACTAGAAATATATTTTCTAAATCTAGCAAAACAATTAAGGAATGGCTGGATAATGTTATTTTTATAAAAGTAGTTGTGAGGGAACATAAATCACACAAATTAATTTGCAATGCCAAAAATGTTATATTTTATTCCACTCACAAAACGTTTTATGCTCTCTAGAATGTACTGTCAGTCAAAGAAAGATAGTTATGTTGCTAGCTGTACCATCTGTTCTGTTTATTTTAGTCTGCACTTGTAGATCACTTATATCTTGTATTTGTAAACATTCATGAGCCATTAAAAAACATAGGAAAGATAATATAAATATTCTTTAATAGGCAATGGTTTTAAATGGTTTGTTCTTTATGATGTAGAAAGAGTGGTGATGGACACATAAAAAAAGATGCAGAGAGGAATTTGAACCCAAAAACAATGCATGTGGCAAATACTATATAATGTTTTTTCCTGTTTATATTACGCTGTCAAAAACTCAAACTGTCGACAGCGTAATAATTGAAACGAAAATGTCGAAACCCCTGAACATCGAACAAACACAAAAAAAAAACCACACCCAAACACAACACAAATTGCTCTATGCTGTACCCCCCACACCCCTCACTACTTAAATATACCAACTCAGAGATCGCACTACATTGCAGTAAATGGAAATCTCCCCTTACGGAGATTTCCATTTACACAGGCGATGACTTTTGCTTTCGACATTTTGGTGCAGACAATATCAGCTTCAATATTGTCGGCCTTCGACAGGGTGAAGTAGACCCATTTTTTCCCACCAGCTATAAATGAAAATGTAAATTTTAAAGGGTTCTTATGAAAAAATCCTTTACTGATGATTGTTTGCATGTTCAAATTGTTTATGGCTGAGTAAATGTTGGTTTGCTTCTTACTTTATTACTATTTATATATAGCAAGGCAGCTGATTTGCAATTGTTTGCTTTGAATCATGCATTATTTTTCCTTGTATTTTTATCACATAATCTTCTCATGAGATAGATTGTAATTGTGTCATGCAATTGTTTATTAGATTATTTGAAAACTACAGCAATGATTTTTATACCATACTTAAGAAGTAAATATACAGACAAAATACTAACTCATGAGCAATTTCTTTTATTTTATTAATTAAAGCTTTATTTTCTGCCATGGATGGGGTAAGTGGTGACATCAGGTGTTGTTATTTTTATTCAAATGCTCTCATAATAATCTAATTGTGTTATCAGGTCCAGCCAAGCTATATTTTCTAGATAAACATTTGGTTTAGGCTATGCTCTCAAGAAATTCACAATCATTTGGGAATGTCAGGAAAGCAACATGCTCCTACTAAAATATCTTTTACATAGCACAGTTTGTACAGATTACTAATGTAATATGATAATGTATCACTGTTTACTCTCTGCTATAAATATTTAAATATGATAGCAAGTACTTGTGCAAATTGTAAATACATCAAATGTAGTCTGCTGACTAATTAAGGTAAAGTAGAATCAAAATATAAATGAAGAGTATAATGAATCCATCAATAGTAAGATTAAGCTGACATTCATGCCTTTCATCAAATGGTAATACTCTGCATCATTATTGTTTTACTAAATATAATATAGGCCAATGTGCAAACGCACAGATTCAATACTAAATAGAAAGGTAATTGGATTTTAAGGGTGAGGCAACTTGTCTTTAGGAATAGCTCATTACAAGATACATGCAAACATTTCTAAGTAAAGTACAAGTATGCAGTGAAATATTAAGTATGTTTAATATATACTCCTCAAGTTCTAATCATGTGTATGATATTAATTAACAGTATGCAGTGATGTATGCCTGGCTCTGTGGTATACATTGATAACACCCTGACTAGGGCTCTGATGGCCTAAGTTATCAGACTGCACAGTGGAAGACCTGAGAATGTAAGGATTAGAGTGAGTGGCCAACACCAGTTGCCTATCCTGACGGACAGCAACAGGTGGTATGTGGTTAGCTAACCACAGGCTAGTCAGTGGAGGCTTGTACAGGACCAAAAACACCTAGGACCAAGGATCTGTGTGTAGTCTTCTCAGCTGATAATGGCATCCCTCAGTAGTATTTCTGGTTTTATTGCAGAAGCAGAAAGCAAGACAAATATCAAGTTTTATGTTCATACCTCATAGATAATGCCAAAGAGGTTGTTGACTTAGTTACTAATTAAGTAATAACTAAACCTACATACCACCATGGCATAATGTGCATGCTTTATCATTGCACCCTCGCAAAACTTTTATTAGACATAGAGCATAAATACGTGGGGAAAAAAACAGAGCCAGCTGAATGAAATGGATGCTAACAACTGTCCTGTTTTCAGATTCTGCCAGAAAATCGAAATTGCTTTTTGAACTCTTGCTACCTGTAGCTGTTGCCAGAGTTTACATTTTTAGCCCTGAGGCTTACAAAAGTATCTCCACAGGAGTCTCTATAGTGATGTGAGTGCTTGTAACAGCTACTGGATGTGGTGTTAGGGCCTACTAAATGAGGACATTTATTTTCTGCATGCCAGGCAGGACACAAACCACCTTCAATGCTGCCTAGATGATGCCCCCCTCCAATTAGCTCACGCTTTCATGTTGTGGATACCTGATATGTGGTAATGAATGGGCTAAAAGCCTATTGAAGTAAGACTGATAAACAGCAAAAATGGAGGTAAAAACATATGGAAAATCAAATGTGCTTGATTAAGAAATAAATGAACTGTGCCACTCACTCCTTTTATCAGTTCATGACATACAATTAATCAGCCTACAGAACTTTCAAAATATGGTACAATGTTACAACATACCACACTAAGCACACAACCATCTATTCTAGTCTGCCCCTCTAATTTATAATTGCTATTGTGATAGGCTGGTTACACATATTGAAACTGGTGCATGCTAGCTATCTTCGAATGTAACATTATTTCAGTTGTGTAATTTGTTAGGAAACTGTCAGATATGAGCAACAAGCCACTTGCTTGCAGACAGGGAATAATTGAGACAGACTGTTCAATTAATTCTTCTGACACAGTACATGACACAAGTGTGCATAGTTGCCTTTTTTGTGAATAGCCTATTTTTCTGATTGATGTTTGGTCATAGGATGATAGGCTCTTAAGTTATTAGAGAATTACAAGCTTAGTCAGTAATCAAGTTCAAATGTTCTCTCCATCCTCAAGAAGGGCAATACAGGAAAGAATACAAAAAAAACATGATGCTGTCATGCAATTATCTAAATTTACTTTGAAGGTGGCAAGAGTGCTACTCTTTTTGGCATGCAGTTGAAGTTTCTTTCAGCAGTGGGGATATATTGGGATATGAATCTATCAATGTGTCTTATTTATCTCTTGACAAAGTTCTGGTCCTTTTAACCAAGTATTTGAGGGGATTTTATTCATAAGGTCATATGCCTGAAATACTGACATACAAAAGATCAATCTGAAAAGTTTGGAACACAAAACAAAAAAGAAAAAGAAAATTAAAAAAATGTTCTGCATAGGGGGTAATCTGTCCCTGCACTCCCCTATGTGGAGGGTCTGTACCCCCATGCCACCAGCTAACTATATATACCAACTCTGAGACTGCACCACAATGGAAAAAGGGCAAAAATCCAGCCCTGCATCTACTGCAATCTTGTGGGATTGCTAAGACATATGTTTGATGCATTTACAATGCAACCTTTTCAGATCATTGCAATCTAAGGTACTTAACCATATGAATGAAATCCATTTGAGGAAACATTAGTTGTGCCAAAGAATAGGAGGTCAAAGAGGGTTAGATTTTTCATGACTCAAAAAGCTCGACACAGATGGTTACATACTAGTCTACAAAAGACTGAGAACAGAGGAAGGGTTATCTGTTTGTCTGTCTGTCTGGAAAACTAAAGGTCTTGAGGTTATTAATCTTTTTTAGTTAGGAATCATCAAGATCTATCAAGTTGAGGGGATGTGTTTACACAAATACTTATCCAAAGCAGCATGATATTCAATGGTACAATATGAGTGAACAGAATTAAAACTCATTTGGATCTAGATGCTTTTGTTAATTAGGTGGGCTAGACAGAAGGATTTCTGAGCCACTGCAGAGACACAATTGTCAGGAGATAAGGAATTATTGTGAAGAGTCCCTAGATGCCTTATGACAGTATCTGGCTGGAGGTGAGTGACAGTGTCACCTATTTGGCAAGCTGTGGAAATGTCTAATTTATCAGAATTTACTTTTCTGCATATTTTCACATTTAACTTGAGACCATTGTCTTTGCACCGGTTATGAACATGGCTTAACCCATCTTAGCATGATTGTGAGTCAGTATCAAGGTGCAGGTACTCCACGACTATCGAAGCCAACCATCAACCAAAAAAGCAAAAATCAATAAAAAATTTTTATACTTGAACAGCAAAAGAACTTTATTCCATGGGTTGTTAGTGCTTTCACGTCTACTCTGGACGCTTCTTCAGACTTTAATGATTGTGAGTCAGTGGAAGATCGAATAACAAGAACCGATTTACAACCACCTGCAATTGTAGGTAACCGCAGACCAGGAGCTATGTTTATAGTCATTAGTTGCACAGTATACAAATGGTGGAAGAATTCATGACTAATGAATGAAGTAACACACCTCACATGGTGATAGTATCTCCATATAAGTCAAAATGCATATTTCTGTCACAACCTGACATTGTCTAAAACATAATACATTCTTAAACCTACCATAGTGTTTCGCCTATTTGATTTAAAAATATTTCAATCTGCAAAACTCAGCTCACAATAATATTAGTTAATAAGTCAAATCTTTTCACTGTAATAGGTGAAAGGAGACATCCTTAGCAAATAGAGGGCTGTAAGCTTGGCTGTTGGACATACGCTTGATAAAGAAGGTACGATGGTAGTAGTAAATACAATGTCTCAAAGAAATATGTGGCATTCCAGTGATAAAAACGTATCGAGTCTGACAGTTAGTGCTGAGGAATAAGGCTCTGAGCCCCTAGCAAGGTGCTTCCTGTAACCCACAATACAAAGTCTGACGGCTTCCATCACCATTTTCCTACTGTGTGACTCTTATGATGTCATTTAAGCAGACAGGTTTTCATAGTCACCATTGAAGAGAAGCACTTGAGTCCCATAAGTTAACGATGTATAACAAATGGCAATAATATTAGGCTTAATAGTAGAAAGTAAGATGGGAAATGAGAATTTTGGATTCAGATCAGGATGCAGCACAACTGATCCAAGGTTTGCAGTGAGACAGATAGTTGAAAAGAAACTAGACATGAGGAAAGAGTCCAACTGGGCATTTCCAGACTTGGAGAAAGCATATGACAAGGTTCCAAGAAAGCAGCTTTGGGCAGTACTATGATGTTTTGAAGTCCCAGAAACATTGATAGAATTTGTGCAGACTATGTACAAGGGCCCAATGACTCAAGAATGAAAAGTGTTCGGCCTCACACAGGGGTTCCAAGTGGGAGTGGGTTTACACCAGGGTTCAGCTCTGAGCCCACTGCTGCTCATACTGGTGATGGACTACATCAGCAAATGGTTCAGAGGGGACAGATCAACAAAGTTTCTATATGTAGACGGTGTCGCATTACTGGCAGACTCTGAACAAGAACTTCAGCAAAGGATAGGGGAATGGAATGCAAAACTGAAGGCACATGGGATGAAACTAAGCACAGATAAGTCAGTGATAATAGCAACAAATTGCAGAAATCAGAAGATGACAACTGAGATAGAAGAGAAGACAGTGGGACAGATTAACAGCTTCAGGTATCTGAGAGGTTTGGTTGAGGAAAAGGGAAGTCTGAATGAAGAGGTAAAAGGTAGAATTAGAGGGGCTGCAGCCAAATGACATAGAGTGTCAGGTGCAGTCTATGGCAGATGAGGAAGCCAGAGGTGATGGAAATTAAGTGCCTGAGATGGGCAGTAGGATACACACTGTGAGAAAGACAAAGAAATGAGGACATAAGACCAGAAGCCAAAGTAGCTCCAATTGCAGAAAAGATAAAAGATAAAAGAGAACAGATTACAGTGGTTTGGACACATGTGTAGAAAAACAAAAGACAACCTGGTGAAGAAGATTTGGGACAGGAAAAGGGTAAGAGGAAATGGGGGCAATCAACAGAGAGGTGGATGGAGTGCATGAATAAAGATCTGTGACAGTCAGGCATGAGTGTTTTAAAAGGCAGGAGTGTAGTATTAAATCGAGACAGATGGCGACAGTTAACATGACACCCCAACCCCATGTAGAAAAATGGGAAACGGGAGGGTTGAAGATGATAATGATGATGCCAGCATTCCTGCAGTTTATGTTCCTAACATCACAGAAATATTACCTCCTTTGATCATAACAAACATCTAAGGAAGGAAGAAAGGAAAACAAACTGCATTTTTTTCAGAAGAGCCCCCCCCCCCCCATATACACACGCACATCTAATTTCTAAATATACAACCTCTGAGACTGTACAAACTTGGAGAGAAAACAGGGAATGTATTTACCTCTTTTTGCCTCATTATGCTTAGAAATGTTAGCTGTATTAGTGGTAGTCATGCCCCTACTATTTAATTTGTTCAAAAATAATCTTTTTACTCTGTCTCACCCTGCCATGCTTATCCAGTAAAGCAACGATGCTAGAATTAGCTGCACACTTTTCAAATGCCCCGAGTTTCATGGAATTTCCACATTTTTTCCTCAAAATTTTGTATGGTCTTCATAAAATCTGTGTTTCTCAGAAAGTTATTGAAGAGTGCAGAAAATAAATACATTTGTGTTTTAGTAGTAGTATTCATATCTTTCAGAAAATGTTGGCTAGTGCAAAACCTGTAAATTTTATTTTTAATCTTCATAAGTTTGTAAAAGCAATATTTAAAATGTGCCTCTGACTTTGGGTCTTTGACCCTGCATTATTTCTGGCTCTGTCCTAAATTCTTATGCTAAGCATCTGAGAGATTGCAATCTATTATCTAAGACTCATTTTCTTCCATTGAGTCCTGGCTTACTCACTTTACTCTGTAGTGCCCCTTAACCCTAAAAAAACTAAATTAATGCTCTTCTCCCTTATGTGTAGCTATAACTTTAAGCTCAGTTTTACAATCTTTCCTCCCAAAACATCCAGTCAGAACTAGTCTTCAAACCATATTTAAAATGCTATTAAAAAGCTCACATTAAACTCAGCCTTCTATACAATGCCTCTCTTTCTCACAGAGCACACTTATAAATTCACAACAATATTCTACCACCTATCAAGCCTACTCTGTGCTTCTTCTATTCTTGCAAATATGCACACTTCCCAGTTATGTAGATTAGAGCAATTCTATAGGGAAATTGCAAAATTTTGCCACCAACATTCCCATTTTATCTCATCACTAGCCAGTCCTGAGAAAATTTAATTGGATTGAATTCTCAATCTTCCCTAGATCCTATCAATTAAAACTTGCATATACAATGGATGGTGCAGTGGTTGTGTTGTTACCTTGCATCAAGAGGCTCTCTGGCCTGATTCTCATCTTGGGTGCCTTCTGTGTGGAGTCTGCATATTCTCCCTACATTTGTATGGGTTCTCTCAGTGCTCTGGTTTTCTCCCCCATTGCAAAGACATGCATCTGGAGTGTTTCTTCCCAGGCCTCTGCTGAAAACTGGCTTATTTTCAAGTTGGACTTTCCCAGCAAATAAGTGTTAAATAAATAAAACATACTATACTTTCTCAAAATGTGTTCTGCACTCAGTTGCATTCTACAGTGGTACTCTTCATCAAGACACCTCCATTCAATAAACACAAACCCTGTAACTGTCAAAAAGCGCAGAACATTTCAGCTGACCCTTTATACTTTACATACATATCTAAATATGGAACTGTCCCCTACTGCCATTAGACTAATATCTTCCACCAATATGTTCAAGTCAAAATAAAGGAGTTTCTACATCACTCTTGTCTCCAGTCTAGTACCTCTTCACCAAGGTAAGTTTTTACTATTCATGATCTCTTAGTTTTACCCTGCACAGATATACATTTTTTAACTCTGGCCTAGTCTCACCACTGTAACTTCATGTTTCTAAAATGCCCCTCTCCATCATATATTTGCTCTTCTCTCTTTCCTTTGTCAGCCTACTTTAAATCTCTGTTATCCTCTTATCTATAGCTTGCTATCTTAATCATTTCTACTTCATCTTATCACAACCTCTCCATCCTCAACTTTCTTCTCTTACTAAAGCTGCTTTTAGTTATCGTTTTTATAGTCTACTAACAAAGGTCCTTTCTAAAATGTAATAATAATGTCTTTATTTCTGTTTTTTATTAGCAATTTAATTATAAAGTCTGCCTTTGTCATTGCTTTCATCTCAATATTTTTATTTACTGTAATGTATAATACTGGAGGTATTATTCCTTGATCTCCACTGAAATGGTGTATTGTATGGCCCAGTCATACTCTCCCAGTAAAAATAAATAAATAACTAAATAAAATAAAATAAATGGTGATAGAACCAGGACACTTGGTAGTGCAGGGGGCTATTCATCTTGCAAAAAATAACTTACACTCCTGTTCATTGTAAGGTATCCCATGATAGCTGGCAGAAGATTATGGGAGTTAAACGCTGAGGCTTGATAAAAGTCAATATGATGGCTCTCCATAACAGCTGTGAGAAACATTTCATTGAGTCTGGTAATTTCAAATTGGAATTCAGACAAAAGGGAGTTGCATCTTTAATTTGCACTCCAAACACCAATGCTACTTGTGTACAAACTCTGAGATAGCACTTCTTTCTTTATTGGGGGAGGTAATATAAGGTACTGTAGTCTTAGGCTTAGTATACTTTCCATTACCTTCTCATTACTTGGCATAAAACTATAGCCAAATACATAAAAAACTATATAATACATGCACCAAATAAAACTGCTGTAGTCTGTATCACAACTCAAACTGAAAATGTTAAAAGAAACGCATTCAAAGATAGAATTATGCTACACAAAACAATGTGTACGTCTATTGTTCAGAAAGAGGATAGCACTTCTTGGAAATGGATTTCAACACAATCACTCAATCTTGGAGCCTCAAAGATATTAAATCTTACATACCTAGCTAATTTTTACTGTTGTAAAACGTTGTCAGTATCTCCACCCCTTATGCCCAACTTCACTCTTCAAGATCTGAAAAGTAAAGCCTTGTAACACTGATGCCATTCAAACTGTGCTTAAAACAGGGCATTATTAGTTTTCTTATTTTCTATCTCATTGAAAGTCTCCATAACCTTTTATTTCAATTGCCTATTTATTTTGCTAATATATAAACATTCACAGGATGAGCATTCAGCATGCTACCCAATGTTTGAAGTGTCACATACATGCTGTTTCTTAGTGGCATCAGTTCTACCTTTAAACTTATAAATTACAATGGGATTACTGGATATGAAATTAAATTGCAACAACATCCCCAAATACACACACAAATGCAAATCCCCTCTACCTATCTTTACTCATGTGTGCTAACCCTAACTATAACCCTAACCCTTACTATAACTCTTACCCTAACAATGCTCATGTCCCTAATCACAGCCCTACACATTACCTTACAAAGAAATCCTTTCCCTGTCAGTATCACTTTTCAGAAAAGAATTGTCTGATGTTACTGTTTTTTTTTTTCTTTTTTTCTTTTTTAGAAGACCAAAGGTCAAAAGAAGAGTGTTTGTTTTCTTTTTTGAAGGCTGTAGCTTTGGTCATATTCTTTTTGGTCAGTTACAATTAGTTTTTCTGTGCATAAATTGATTTAATGAGTATAACTGTTTCTATACTTTGAGACTTAATAATACACCTGCACCTGTTTTCAGGTATATGACAGGGGCACACATAGTAGTATCAACTGCATGCTACCATTTGCTTGAAAAACATGTGATGTAATTCCCACTAGCCTGATCTCCTTTTTCTACAAAGCCTTCAAACACCTGATCCTCTAAGTTACATAGTCCTACTACAAGCTAAATCCTAAACAGAAAACTCTCACCCAGTTCCCAACCTCAGTTCTTGGTCCTTACCCAAACCCTCCACTCCCCCTCCCTAACATTGAAGTTCCTAATTGTACCCTAAACCTATAACTCCATCTCCCCTTCCTAAACCTAAATTATATGATCATGCCTTAACCTTAAATCTCCTTTCCCATATCTTAAAAGTAAGACTCCAACCCCCCCCCTCCATAAACTTAAATTTCCTAATTGCTCATTAACCCTAAAAGTCTCCTTCTGAAACCCAAACCTAAAACTCCAAACCACCTCCTTAAACATAAGTTCCCCAGTTGCTCCCTAAACCTTAACCCTAAAATCCCTCCCATGATCCCACCTTATATCAGCTCATTGAAACTCATACTTGAGTTAAACCACAAGTAGTGCTCCCTCTCCACAGCTTCTTGCCTGAAGTCATAGTCAAGTTTGTCTTGAGCACCAGCCTTCATGAGCTATAAGGCTCGAGTCCCTGGCTTTGACACATTTGTGTTTGAGTGGTTGGGGCTCAAGCATCTGTAGTGATACCCTAGGTATATAGATAGAGAGAGAGAGATAGATAGATAGATAGATAGATAGATAGATAGATAGATAGATAGATAGATAGATAGATAGATAGACAGATAGATTGACAGACAAGTAGATAGATAACAGGAGGCTGGGTCAAATTAAACTCAAAATTAGCATTATAGCCTTACAAACCAAAGGAGTTCTGAAACATTCTGTTGATAACAATAGCACATCAAACTATTTGAGGTTATACTCTTACATTGTTACCCTCCATCCTAGACAGGGGCCAGTAAAATCCTGGCAGCGCTTTATTATTTATTTTATTTATTTAGATTTTTTTAACCAGGAAAGTCCGACTGGACACAGGTCCTTTTTCAGCGGAGGCCTGGAGAGAAAAGTTCCCATTAGTAAGCATAGAATACAAGTACTAGTAAAACTATAGAAAAAATACCTTAGGTATTTACAATAATAAAAAAATTACAGGATTGGATGGCTTGTAAAACAGAGCCATAGATGTTGGGTAACGCAATAAATAATACACAATAGACAGTAATGGCAGTACAAAAGTAAATGTCCATAGGTTTTGACCACTTTTCAAAATCCAGGGATTCAGTTGTTTTTTAAGAATGAGCCCTGGATGTTAAGTAACAAAATTAAAAGGATACATCAGTTACAATTTCTATGATATGAATCCTTAATATGGTTGACAACGTTAGCCTGAGTCAATAAGAGGTGAAGACCAGAAGGAAATTAGTATTGTTAGTGTTTGCTAAGAGAAGGGAACAGACCATACCTCTCAACCTCTTAGAGCAAAAAATCTGGACAAAGGCTAAAATGATGGGGGACAAATAGCGACAGATTTTAAATATTGCTCTTACAAACTTAGAAAGTTCATAGAATAATAGGTTTTGCATTAGCATGAATTTTCTGAAGGATGTGGAGTCTTAAACTCAAATGTTTGTCATTATTTAATGACTTCAATCCTTGGCTATTTGCCAGAAAAGTACAGATATTAGGAGGAAAAACCAAAAATATAAAGCAAAAATCTGAACATTCTGTGAAAATCTGTAGTGTTGTGAGGTATGGAAGAGATTGGAGATCTGTTACTGAGATTATATTACATTATAATATATATTATTATATATTATTGTATCCTAAAATTTGAGTAGGATTAAAGATAATCCATTATTGTTTATTATACTACAAGGACCAACCTATAAGAGACTTTTTTGATAAGATTTTCTCCTATATTAACATGCTTATAAATGCTTACAAGCTGTTTTCTAAGATCAGGAAAAAGTCACAGACTGAAAGAATCACAGAAAAGTCTACATCAATTATTATGGAGCTACCCTTTTATTTTTACTTTAAATATTTGTTACGCCCACATGTATCCTTTTTCAAGGGTGACCCTGGAGCACTATCTGTTTCAGTGCCACAGTAAGATAGTGGATCAAAAGAAATCGAACCCTGAACCCACTGATTACAGGAAGCAGTTCATTCAAAGGTCAGAGACATTCTCCTTGGGAAGATACCCTAACTTGAACTTGAACTTTGATATTATATAAAATTACTATCCATAAGGAACTGATTACTTTCTGTTTTAGGCACCCTCTAATTAGTGTGTGTGTGTGTGTGTGTGTGTGTGTGTGTGTGTGTGTGTGTGTGTGTGTGTGTGTGTGTGTGTGTACGCGCACGGGTGCGTGCATGTGTGTGTGTTTGAGTGTGTGCGTGTCTGTGTGAATTTCAAACTAGTATAAATTTTCTTTGTAAATGTTGACTGCTTAGTGAACCAGTTGCCTATTTTTGGCATGCTTTTTGTTATACATTAAAAAAATGTAATAAAAAATGACAACAACTGAAGGATTTCCTGTACAATGTTTCTTATTGCAAGCTTTTGCTACTCTTTTGTATCCATTTTTATACTGAAAAAGTTACTCTTCAAAAAGACTGAACAATTTATTGTACATGTCACTTAGTGAAGTTACACTCCTTCCACAAGGGATTAGTATGTGCCTTTTGTTACAGTGGATTTAATAAATGCTTGCCAGCAGCTGTCTGTCATAAATATGACTCAGGTCTCTTTCAAGCAAAACATTTTTTTTTTTAGTTTTACTTTTGCAGAACACCTAGCATATTTGCTGGTTTTCTACAGCTTAACAGTATTTGCACAACTATGCAACATTTGCAAATTAACTGACCTCTTATACCAGAAACAGGCATCTCTATCATTCTGCCCTACCCCCTTTTCTCTCTAAACCTCTGTTTTGGGATATAACCCTAAACTCTAGCTACCTATCAATGAACATCATAACTCATCCAAGCCCATTAAACTCCCACTAGTTTCATATCCCCACTTCATATCCTGACTTGAACATTCATTCATTCATTCATTCATTCATTCATTCATTCATTCATTCATTCATTCACCTTCTGATTATACTCGTAATCCAGTTCAAGGTTTTCAAGAAATGGGAACCTATCCTGGCACCTAGTGGGCATAAGGCAGAGAAATACTTATGAACAGGGTGCCAACATAATCTACAATTCATTCATTCATTCCTTCATTCATTTACACAACTGATGAACACCTACAGGCAATTTGATGCACTCACAATCTACCTAAGTCAGATCCTTGGGATATCAAAGGGAATTAGAGAACTTTGTAAAAACCCATACTGGCTCAGAGTAGATGTACAAACTATTTGCAGGAGATTTATCATCTGACAACAAAATGCTATGAGGCAGTGACACTATTTGCTTTTCAACTGTGTCACTTCACCTCATATACTGTCTTTCCTTAATGTATCACCAGCTACACACTAAAGAAAATGTGGTAGTATTTCTAGATTTCTGTGTCTATAATTTAAGCTGTGAGGTAAGCAAGGGCAGTCAGCTATGGATATGTTATTGGGATGACCATCAAATGGATACGTCTTTTGAATTTATAAGCTCCTTAGCCACTTAAAGTTCTGAATGTATCATATCCTTTTAAGGAATTACTGGTTTTCATTTACTCACCTCTGTACTTACTAAATAATGCTTGAAGGTTTTCCAAGTAATGTAGTCTGGATCAGAAGTCTAGAGCACACAAAAAAATAAAAAACAATAACACATATTCCCGTTGTAGCATTTATCACATTTATCTTTGCACATATATATGGCTACATTTCATTACATGGTCCATGTTAAGAGGGGGTTATCTACAAGGGCCTGTGTAACAGTCACTGGAATGCCTCTACTTTGCATCCAGGGCCTGGAAGATTCTTCTAGGTAGTGTGACCAGCCACACACATTTAAACTCAACCATATGTTCAGGTGAGGTGCAGCAGACGTAGTGAAAGTAGAGCTGCCACACGTTGGCCAAAGACACAAGTCAAATTTAGGTAAGGTTAATGCTGCAGCCATGGGAAGGTAGTCAGGGATAGAAGCAGGAGTGCAGGTTATTGTTTCACACAGCAACTGAGAGGGGGAGTTAGGTTTAGGGAGGGCAGAACTTTAGAATTAAAAAGTGTGGATATGAAGCAATTGGGAATTTACATTTAGGGAGAGGGAAGGGAGTTTTAGATTTATGGTATGGGAGGGGAGTTTTAGAGCTAGGGAGCAGGAGATGTGTTTTATTGTTAAGAAATGATCAGGACATTAGGTTTATGGGGGTGGGGAGGAGACCTTTAGGTTAAGGAGAAGATCAAGGAATTTAGGGTTTTGGAGGAAGTTCAGTGTCTAGGGTTAGGGTTCTGGGTGAGAGGTTTTAGGGTTAGACTTAGGGTGCTGGTAGAGCTATACCATTCAGTAGAGTCAAGTCGTGAGATGGCTAGGTAATTCATTAGAATCAGGCTTATGGGAGATAGGAAATTTGCCAGTCAGAGCAAGTAGCATGCAATCACTTGTAATAGACTCATTAACAGGACTTGGACCAAAATAAATGGGTTTGGCAACCTTATATATGATGCATTCAGAGTGAATTACAAGTAAAGCAATACACAACATGGTAATTTGAGAAAAGTTTTTTTTTCAGTGTGTGTGTGTGTGTGTGTGTGTGTGTGTGTGTGTGTGTGTGTGTGTGTGTCTATGTGTATTTTTGTAGTTATCTGACTTGTTTATATTGATTGAACAAGTACAGCAGAATTTTGGCTAGGGAACACTGTTTTACTTGCACTGCTATCTTAGAGCACATGGTTTATTTGTTCCTTTCTCATTTGGACTGCTTTATGTATGGTGTCTGCTTTTCTATATTGCATTCATTTTTCCCCTGAGATATGATGTCTTCCTACATCAAATATGCTTGTTGTTGGGGTGAACTGGTGGTCTTCCAAATGTCTCTTTAGAATATGTTCCTTTTCTGTATATGTCCTGTAGCAGACTGATGTTTAGAAAGGATGAAGTCTTGGCGTTTGTCTTCCTAAGGCTGTCCAAAGTGTCATGTGGGTTTGTGTCCAAGGCTGTGACTTAACAACTCTAGAGGAAATAACCAAATTAAACTGGTGGTCTGGGGCTGCTAGGTCACCAAATATTTGGGGTGTGTGTGTTTAGATGCTTAACAATGTATTTTAGAACAGCATTCATTCTTTTGAATAAGTGGCAGGGAGAACTGAACACAAATCATGAGTACGGAAAGAATGTCAGTCTGATAGTTTTCCTGTCAAAGAAGACTTATGTTGCATTCAAGGCTTAATAATCAGTCCTGACTAAATAGTAGTTTTCATTAAACTGAGAAGACAAATGTTGGAAAGGATACATGAATCATACCTGAGAATAATAAAATGCAAAAAGAGAACAAGACGTAATGCAGTGGGTAAGGAATTTCACCTTAAACAGAACAATAATACTATCTAGAAAGCACACTGCAGTGACAGTCCAACAGAAGTGAAGACAGAGCATTTGGCTGTGGGGAAAAGTTGAATGTTTGGATGGGAAAGCGCTTTGTTTTGTAAATACATAAGTCAATCATTTTGTTTTCAAAAGAGACATTTCTTAATATCAGGCACTCCTTATGTGGAAGACATTTTTCTCTCCACAGGTGTGTAAAGCCACATGCACATAATCCAAGTATGTCAAGAAAGCTGTTTGCCATTATTTATCAGTATAATTGCTTTGAAATTCCTTTAATTTGCTTGCATTGTTTTCTTTATTACAGAGCAATTGGTGACAAAAAGAAGGAACTGCCCTCCTGCAAAGCAGCTATACCCGGACTTAAACCTGTTACTGGTGAAATGCAACATGTTGTGATAAAGGCTTGTAATGCAGAAGGTAAGGGCTTTGTTGGTCTTGCTGAACTATGTGCCAAAGTCATAGAAATGACTTCTTATTGTAACACAGGCACTTCAGTTTGAGGGGTGATAACATGACACACTACATCTTGTCAAGGTCAGGTTTATTAGAATCTTCTTACATTTATACCAAGTATATTATTATGCATGACTTTACATTGCTTGTTTGGCTCTGAAGTTTACAGCTATAAATTCCTCTGAAGCTTCATTCGGTTGTCCAACATTTGATTTTTTCAATGTCCACATGTACACCGTGTGATTATGAGCAATAGCAATTCCAGCCACATGGCATTACATTTGTGCCCAGTGGACTAACCCGGTCAATGCATAGGTAGTAGAAAAAAATGTTGCATCACCTAAGATAAGAGCTTTGACTTTCTACGTATTGTCCACATTAAATAACGGCTAAAAACAGTAAAACTATAGAAAAAAACATATAGAAAAAAATAAACAAATGGCATTTATGGTTATGACAAAGCATCCATTCCACTAATATTAAAAATAATTATAGATATCAACAAAAAACTGACAAGCAGAATAAACACTGTCATCAAGGATATTTAGTTTTTGTTGTTTCTAAACCTTCTAGAAATCATATTTGAAACCATCTTTCTTTCAACAAAGCTGTACATATTAAAGTAACCATTCTAACAGATTAATGGGGAAAATGTCACCTGAATTAACTAATCTATTGTGATATAAATTGTATCTAAGGATGCAGAGATTCCTGAATCAAAGCAACTCATTCTTAATGTCAATGCTGCAATCATGATTCTAGTGCAATGCAGAAACTGCCTGTGTTGCATAGCCAGAGCTTATGTCTGAGAATTGTCACTAGTAAAGGAAAACGAACACTAATCTTCTAATAATAACATTTCTATTTGTTGTGACTTTTTCAAGTTGAAGATTCTAAAATTAAAACTAAACAATGCTACACTGGATTTCACATGAAGGATCTGCAGTTTCAACAAATTTTCCTAACTGTGCTACTCTCACATTGTCGTCCATGACTATGCTACCCTCACATTCTCATCCCTGACTGTGCTACTCTCACATTTTTATCCCTAACTGTGCTATTCTCACATTCTTATTCATGACTATGCTACTCTCATATTCTCATCCCTAACTGTGCTATTCTCACATTCTTATCCATGACTATGCTACTCTCACATTCTCATCTCTAACCGTGCTATTCTCACATTCTCATTGCTGACTGTGCTACTCTCACATTCTCATCACTCTTGATGTCTTATAACACACTTGGTAGCCAACAAAGTAACACAAACTGATCAGAAAAGTTTGCAGAAATCAGACTGTACCTCCTGTTACTTTGGTTTTGGTATGTGATCAATTAACTCTAGCATGTGACATAGTCACTTTTGAAATGCAGTAATATCACAGCTCTGTCTCTATCCTTCCTTCCCAAAGTTCTGGAAAATTAAATGTATAATTAACTAAATCATCTGCCACTTGCTGTTCTGCCCCATTACAAATGAGAAAAAATGAAAAAATAGATAAAATAAAACAAAATACAATAATGACAGTTATGGGAAGTAGCTGATATTTGAATCTGCAGCATAGATACTTAAGAAGTCTGTTTGATGCCACTCAATGTTAAAACATGACCATTTAGCATCCTACTGAGTCTGTTTAGAAGCCAGGCATGCTTGGTCAAGATCAGGGCACTCCTTTGGGGACTGGTACAGGTAGCAAACTAATGTCCAGCACTTACTAGAATAAGTTCTTTTTCTGGTTCCCCTCTAACACTGACTTATGGAAGATCAAATTAGAGAATGAATTAATATTACAGTTGAGATCAATATGTTACAATCAGAATACTGCTCATCTAGTGTGTGGATTTTGTTTTAATAACATGTGCTACATCTTTCTATTTTAATTGTATTAACCTTACACCATAATTATTGCTTTCTAACATGCACAGTCAGGTGTGCAAACCCGTACATATACACATACAAACACACATATACACATGCATGCACACATGCGAACACACACACACACACACACACACACACACACACACACACACACACACACACACACACACACACACACACACACACACACACACAAGACTAATCTGGGGATGATATCATAATGTACTACTGAAAAGTCTTCATAGATGTCTGTATCTCAGAAATATAAGATACTGATATAAATAGAGGGCCCAAAGGAGGTTTTGATGGTAACAGAGAGGAGTTACTAAAAATTCACTTTTGATAGTGCTAGATCCTTGCTGACACAACAGTGACACAAAAATTTTGATTGAAAATAGCCATTTCAGATCCTTTCCATCATTCACATTTACTTAACCATGTTTTCTTGATTGTTTCTTTTCCACATAGTGCCTGAATCTTGCTCTACTCGTTTAAAGACCAATACTTTGCGTGATTTATAGTTTTATAGTTATCTGTAAACTTAAAAAAAAATGTTTACTGCCTAACGTTTACAGTTTTAGCCTTATTTTATAGTCCACCACATATATTTTCCATGTTTTTCCCATTCACTGCCTTGCACTGTATACGCCAGTGCCTTTATTTGTGTTTTTCCTTTCTGATTCTTATTTTTTTCCCTGATCTGCTTATCCACCCCTACCATACCTCCTATTGCCCAACTTTTGCCATTTTACATAATTCCTTTATATTCACATTGCTAAATGTTTCACAGATATTATAAATACTTCAATGCCATTTATTCTTATCACCTAATTATACATTGCCAGTGCCTTCTGTCAGTCCTCACATCACATGCCAGAATAAATTTGTGAATACCCATCCAGTCATCTAGGTAATGTTTAAAGGAAGATCAGTGAAATGCACTTTTTAACAAGCAAGGCAACTTTATTCCAGAGGTTTGGGAAGTGCTAAGTTACAAACTTTGCCTTCCACCATGTTTTTTATCTATCAGTGAAGATTTAGGTCCATAGTTCAGCCAACTGTCTTGTGTAGATTTAGGAGGTTCAAAGTAGCCAGGTCTCTTATAACATGGTAAGTGGAACAGACCTTTTCTCTCAGAGGTATTCAGGGCACTAAAAGGGAAAGCGCTTCCAGACTCCCTTCATAACTCAGACAGATTAGGCCTGAGATCTTTTTGCTTAGGAACCTTTGTGTTTTGTCTTACTGTTTGATATTTTAGTAAGGTACATCCAGAAGGTAGCACTGTAGTCAATAACTGATCTGATTAATAAGTATAGGGAAATGATCACCTCTTTAGATCCTGAAGATATTTCTTTTGCAATTAGCTATGTTAAATTAAAGGATTTTCTTTGGCAACCATTGTCACTTTATGGCGAAAAGAGAGAAAATTACCAACCCAGGTTCCTAGATCATTGACTACAATTTCTTCCTGAAGTGGTGAATTATCTATAAAAGTATGATGAGTGGAGGTTCTTTCTGCCCAAAATGACAATACTAGGTGCCCTTTTCCCACTCCTCTTACCTTTTTGGCTGCGTGTTCCCTTCCCATATTAAGAAATTGTGTAATTACTTCAGTTGCATTAACTAATCTTTCCGTATGTTATACACTTAATATTTTCTGGATACTATCTTTGCACTATGCAAACCTATCTCCAAACATATTTCAGTTCCTTTTCTTATTTACCTTTTCACCTCCTTTGTGGTGTATGTACCACTTAATCCAAATAGATTTGGCTGCCTTACATTCTACCTGAGTAATTAAGCATTTTCTTCCTTCTGAAGACCTAGCAACAGTTGTCCATGACCCCTAACTTGTTGTCTATAGTTGGTGTAAATTTCAGCAGCTAAACTGCTTACAGATGCATCCTATTTCTGAAGCATTTTGCTGCCCTTATGAAGCTTACAATCTCTGTTTATTATGTTAAACATTATTTCTAATATTCTTATTTTTTCATGCCTTATATCTCTATACCTCAAAGATTTATCTGAGCCTTATCATCTAGCTCACCACTTTGTTATGCTATGTTTCCTCTGGCAGAGGCTCTGGAATTGTGTCAATTTGTACAGAATTCAACCATATAATCTTACATGACCTACGTTTAAATCTTACTACTGTAAAGTCTATAGAGACTTCAGATACCGTGCAGATTTAAGAGTATTTCAAAACCTATATTTTTCAAATACATTTTGGCAGTGCATTTTTTATTTTTCTGGTACCATGTATTTATTTGTGGTTTGCAGTCCAAGCCTCCACTGTCCATGAGTTCTTTATTTCCCTTTTGAATTTATTGTACCACACCCATATTAAGCACATTCTAAATCTGAGTTTGTGTGAAGAATGCGAACATTAATAACACTACATTCTCAAGAAATTAATGAAATACGTTAAAGTTACTTTTCTTATTGTGTGCATGGAATCAGTATACATTCAAGTGATTAGTTTCTCATCTGGAATAATGCTTACATTTTGCCCATTCTCACCTATTAACTTAACTTGGTGTTTGGAGGTATTACATTTAAGCCATTTTCTAAGAAGCTATCCATAAAGTGTTGCTGCCTTGCTTTTACCGATTAAATATATGTAGGAGCAATTATTGGTTCGCATTTTACTATTAAAGGAGCGCAGTCAGTCTTCTTTTATATGATATGGTTACATTTTCTTTTAAATAGCACATATCAGACTTCATTCCTTATGCTCTTTATTTGTTTTCAGCCTCTTATTTCTTACAAATTCCCCGTCCGCTACTTCCTTCCTTAAAGGCACTCTCTTTACAAAAGTACAAAGTTAGTTTGGTGTTACTAGATTGTGTGAGGCAGCCACAAAAAAACTACAACCCCCTAAGACACACCACAAGCACTCATACACACACACACACACACACACACACACACACACACACACACACACACACACACACACACACACACACACACACACACACACACACACACACACACAGTGACTCTCAACTGTACAGATTTTCACAGAATGTCCAGATTTTTGCCTCATAATGTTGGTATGTTCCTCCTAAAATCTGTCACACGCTTGTGGCAGCTTGTAACTTCAAAGCAAGGGTGGGTGCTGCAGGAACAGTGGCTATGGATTATTGGAATAAGGTGGAGTTCTATGACAGCAGGTTATTGACCATTACTTGTGTCCCTACAACAGATCCATCCATCCATCCATCCATCCATCCATCCATCCATCCATCCATCCACCCACAACCCCTTTTCCCATTTTTACAAATGGGGTCAGAGTGTCACATCAAAATGACAATCATCTAGAGCCAAGGATCTCAACACTGAGTGGCTAGTGCTGTTGCTGCTATTCATGATACTACACACCCATGGCCAATTTAGGGATTCCAATCCACCCACTGTATATCTTAGGAGTATGGGAGGAAATCAGGGCACATAGCAGAAACTCAAGCAAGCACAGGGAGGATGCAGCCTCCAGAGAGAAGGAAACCCAGCTGAGAACTGAACCAGAGAACCTCTTGTTGTGAGACAACAGCTGGGCTTGTTCATTTTCCTGTGCAGACTGCCTCACTATGAACCCACTCATTATAGCCATTTTACTGAATATCTGTCTGTATAATCTATATAGAAAAACAGATAAAGCTGAATAAATATAGATAACTATAAATATATATATATATATATATATATATATATATATATATATATATATGTATAGATATATACACCCACACCCCCCCCACACACACACGTGTGTGTGTGTGTGTGTGTGTGTGTGTGTGTGTGTGTGTGTGTGTGTGTGTGTGTGTGTGTGTGTACTCACATGGGTTTCCTCAGTGTGCTCTAGTTTCCTTTCACATTCCAAAGTCATGTATTAGGTGGACTGGACACTCTAAATGGGCCATTGGTGTGAGTGCACATCTGATTGTTTGGTGTGGAAGAACTACTGTGGCAGGGCTAGCCACCTGGTGGTGTAAACCTTTGCTCTAGGTGATTGCCTCTGTTGAAATGACACCCTGACTTCATGTGCAAAAATGGGAAAAAAGGGCTGTGGTTGGCTGGCTAGTTAACTTAGGAAATATCAAACATAGCATTGGTCAGCACCGTAAATATGAAATTACAACTGTTGTAATATAATTCTTCCAAATGTATGAATAATCTATTTTCCTAACAACAAATCAACATTTAAAACACAGCATGCAAAAGCCATACACATATTAACAAGACATAAGCTGTGACAAAGTGTTGGAAGTAACAAAACATGTAATCACTAACTATCCATAAACATTACTTACCCTATGTGCAATACTATAACAGGAGGCACATGTTGTACATGGATCACACAGCTTTCCCATAAGATATGCAGACATGATATCGGACATGTAAAGCTAGCCTGTGATGTTTTGCACATTAACAAACACTGTAGTCATACTTCCAGATGTGGATGTCTGTGTAGTTAGTGATATGATGTACAGGCTCTTAACACTGCATATTGTGCAGTGAAGTTAAGGTGATCAATGTCTTTAAAAAAAAATTAGCATGAGAACTGTGCAAAATGTGCATAGACATCAGTCATTTTGTCATGGCAAAAGGTGTAGGCAGTCCATTTGAGCACAATCATGCACCCATTGTGATTGAAAGATGCTAAACTTTGGTAAAATTAAAGAAAGGGAAGTTTATGCTTGTGATAAATGGCTTTCTGTATTACCTAAAGAAATTTACTAGGGACAAGAGATATAAGAGTTGTAAGCATAAGAGCACAACACACTCCCAAGGCAGAGCAGTTACTAAACTTACTCCACTTGGAGAGGAGCTGTTGATGTCCACTGTTCATCAGAATATGGTAGAACATGCTGTCATGGAGAGGAATGAGGTGTTCACTATCTGTGTGTTATTGTGCCGCACCCATTACAGGGGTATTCTTGTCAAGTCTTTAGCGAGTGTCTAAAAGATGTGGATAGTGATGTTGCTGTACAACTGCCATCCTGTAGACTGATGTCACATACAATACATAGACGGAAGAGAAAGGCTGTTATGGTTTGGTGTTGGCATAATGGCTGAAGTATTTACCTCACAGAAAAAAGGTACAGGGTTTGATTTTTACTAAGGGAAATTGGCTATGCTTAAAACGATTCACAAGAACAGCTAGCCTAGTACTAACTTAAGAACCTATGCAGGAATCTGATAATCCCAGCAGATAGTACATTTTCAACCTGAGAAATGCCCTTTGCAGTATGCAGAGCTCATCTATAAATGCGTCATGAAAGAGAGGGTCAGTATATCAAAGTTAGTACTTTCTACATATGAAAATATAAGAGACTTGTCCATGGCTAAAAAGTGGATAATCGATGGTACTCGTGTTGTATGGCTCCATTTTATGGCAACTGTATTCTCTTCATGGCTACATTGAATTAAGTGGTAGATACAAATGTTTTCCTTTTGTGGTAATTATAATGACCAGCAAGTCTGAGGAAGCCTTCAATGTCATGTGAACCAATATCCTGGACTTGTTTGCACAGTGTTCCTTTCCACTAGCACCAAAACATATTGTTTGTGATTTTGAACCAAAAGCAATAAACAGTCTTAAAATAAGACTGCAAAGGAATCCTGACTTACTGAATGCTACTCAAGTTCTCCTAGTACCCCAGTGACCTAAAGCAGGTTTCTAATCCATGTAACTGCATTGTATACAGCCTTACCATACCACCATAATGTGCCCCCCTCCTATCTCTACCTTCAAGAGTTTAACTGTCTAGGCTAGCATTGCCCTACCTGCCTCCTTCGCACTTTTGCTACTCCATGATATTTACTTTAAATTATCTTACCTAAAACCTCTGCTCTTCATAGATAGTTTTTTTTGCCAGCTGTTCCTAGCTGGGTGTAGCCCTGCTTCAGTCACCCTCACTACACTTGAGCTCACTTCGCTACCCTACCCTACCCCCATTTCCACCCACCTCTTGTTCAATTACATTTATTGTTTCTAAGGCTCCATCCCTAATCTCCTGTTACCCAATCAAAGAATATTTCCTGTTATTCAATTAATAACCCTACACCTAACATACTTTATTTCTTAACACACACCTTCTCATATTATAGGTTCATAGGTTGGTACTAGGCTGTTGGCCCTAGGGCCTATACAAGCCTAGCCATAACAATACCCTGGCTATTTCATCCCACACTATTTACTTCCTTGGACCCTGTCTAGCAGGGTGACTGACATGATCCCCGGGGTGAATTTCCTTTCTCCCATCCAATCATCAAGGTTCCTTTTGAAGAGGGCCAAAGAGGCACTCTGCTTGACATGTATGGGCAGTCTATTCCAGAGTCTGGGGAGTCTCTGGGTTAGGAACCTGTCCCTCCAGCACATTTTGTTTATTGTGATGGCAAGTTTTAGATCCCTGGGCTCTGAGGGATTGGGATTTCTTTAAGTGTAGCATGTCCAACAGCTCTGGGTTTGACATGGCCTTGTATGTTAAGCAGAGATCGCCTCAGAGTAGACTATATGTGGCAGAGTATAGCTGGAGTTTTTTAAGGCAGTCAGCATAGGGCATCTGCTTTAGGCCTGTGATTCTTTTAATGAGGTATTTCTTCTTTTCCAGTTGTTGCAGATGTCTTGAGAGGTACATACCAAATGGGGCATTGTATTCTATAATGGGTCTAATGAGGGATGAGTACAGTGGGACAATGACCTCCTTTTTTCTGGATGAAAAGCCCTTAGTGATGACATGTGCCACATAGAAGGATTTCCAGATTGTTGTGATGATGTGGTTATTGAAGGTGAGACCACTTTCCACCTGTGTCCCTAAGTCTCTTATCACACTTTTGGTGTTTAGTGTACTGCCACATATGTGGTAATTCACAGGTACATGTTTTTTCCCAAAGGGGATAACTATACATTTCTTGGCATTGAGCTTGAGGCCATGGCACTAGCACCAAGCATCTGTTTCTGTAAGGCCCTTTTGTAGAGTATCGACATCATTTGGAAATTCAATAATGGCACCCAGTTTGCAGTCATCTGCGAACTTTGTTAGCCAGAGTCCCTTAGTGTTGGCCTGTACTTTAGAGAAATAGATGCCAAACAAGAGAGGTCTCAGGACTGAACCCTAAGGTACTCCACTTGTCACTTGTGTGGAGCTGGATTTGGAGTCAGCTACTTTTACAGTGTGGGTTCTATCAGTAAGCCAGTTGGCAACCCATCGAGTGACATAGGGATTAATGTGCAGCTTAGTAAGTTTTTCTATGATTCCAGAGTGGGGGGGGGGTGGTGTCAAAGGCCTTGGAAAGGTCCAGATAGGCTGTGTGGACTGTCTTACCCTCGTACACGGCTCTGGAGACTGAATCAAAGAAGTCAATCAGGTACAGGAGACAAGATTGGCCCTTCACAAACCCAAACTGGGTGGGGTCCAGTGTTTTAAGGTTGCCAATGTCTTTGTTTATAAGTTCCATGATAATACGTTCCATGGACTTGCAGATCAGGCTCATCAGACAGATGGGGCAGTAGTTCCCGGGATCCAAGGTGGATCCCCCCTTGTGGAGTGTGGGATAAATGTAGCTGTGTGCCACTCAGTGGGCATGAAGCCTGAGGTGAGGGTATTATTAAACATGACACGTAGGTGAGGTGCCAGTTCATTTTGTAGTTCATGTAGTACACAGCCCGGGATGTCATCTGGTCCCTTGAATGCTGTATTCTTAGCTTTGGAGAGTGCATTTTTTACCTATGTGGCCATTATTACTGGAATTTGGCAATCTTCCGGTATTGAGATGGGCCATTTAGGGGGTGAGAAGGGGGTGAAGTTGGCACTGAATCGATCTGCCAGGATATTGGCAATATCCTTGGGATCAGTATATTTAATGCCATTCTGTTGTAGCTCAGAGCAGGTCTAAACATTGCCATTTAGATTCTTGACATAACTATCGAATGGCTTGTGGTTGTCTTTGAAATCTTTGGCAATTTTATTTTCGTAACTAGCTTTGGAGGATTTTATGAGGGATCTCAGCTTCTTACTGAGGCTGGTAAGGGAATTTTTTGCATCCTGGGATTTTCTTCTTTTCTGCAACAATTTCTTCCTTTTGTTGTAAAGTTTGTTTATGGCAGGGGACCACCAGATTGGCTTCCTTTTTTTGGAGGAGAACATTATGGTTCTATTTGATTCATGCATGAGTGGATGTGCTCATACAGTGCCTTAGTGTAGGACTCAGCTGTCGAACTTTCAGTTAGCCAAATATTATCTCCCTTAGCAAATAACTTGCCATATTACCTAAATATAGCCATGCCCTATTCCCTTCCCAAACCCAGCCTTCATCACACACCTAACCTTCTCTTTTTAATATCTCTTTATCTCATACCATACAAAATGTTACAACCTAAACACACTACTCTTCTCACCTGAATCACCATCTCGGCTCTAATACTACTAACATATAATACTTCTCTCAATCACTCACAAATAAACTTAGCCCCAAAATCACCCACCTTTTCTACCCACCACGAAAAACACCTAAACAGCTTCTCAAACATAGTAGCCAGCCTTATTGAGGCTAACATACTGTACTTCTCAAAGAGAAGAATTTTAGAATTCACCTTAAAACCCACTCCACAGCTATATCTTGCCTCACTCTCCCTCAGGACTGTAACTGATGAAAACAAATATTTTCCCTGCCTTAATAATCTAACCCAATTTGGGGACATACACTCTAATCATGCACCCTCTCATAACCACTCTTCCCTTCAAAAACCTTCTACAAAACAAATGATGCTAGTCACTCGGAAAACAAGCAGCCTCCATAACAAAATAACTAAATTCTATTTGTGGCTAACGCAATACTCCTCAGATATAGTGGCTGTCACTGAAAGTTGGTTAATCCCACATACAAATGACACAGAGCTTCTCAAACCAGCTATAGAACACTGAGGAATGACAGAATCAACAACAAATCAGGAGGTATAGCATTCATTTATCTTAATACTTACACATTGCTGCCTCTCTAAAAATCAATTCCCACCTTTGGCAATGCTGAAATTCTCATTGCATCACTAAAAATTTATAATATTAAACAGATCTGTATAGCAGTGGTTATATACCCCCAGGCCAGAATATCCATATATTGGTAGACTTTCTCTCACAGATGTTCAAGAACATCTCTAAAGATACAGTAATCATGGGAGATATCAATATCAACTGGCTAAACCTATCCAAAGACACACCAGCAAATAGCATCAATCTCTGTGGCTTTATTCAACTCATCACCTCTCCTACTAGAACACAAAATAACAACAATTTAAGTTCTGCCCTTGACTGGACCCTTGTTTCTGACCTCCCACAAGTACTCTAATGGCAATACACTTCCCAATACATTAAGTGACCACTTACTGGCATATATTTATAGAAGCGCCCCTTAAAACTCCAAAACCCATACCTACAAAACATCCAGAAACCTAACAAACTTTAGACAGTCAGTTTAATAACATATTAAAATCACTCAACTGGTCTATATTAAACATTCTACCACTAGATGGTGCTGTCAGCTATTTCAGTAAGCTATTCTTAGATACCCTCAACAATTTGCACCACTTAGAACAAAAAGAATAAAGGCTAATCATGATCCTTGGCTAAGCAAACTTACCAAACAATTACTACAAATCAGTGACAGAGCATGGAAAGATTGGCTAAAAAATACAACTGATGCAAATCTCCAAAACCACAGGCAACTATGTAACAAAACAAAGAAAAAAAATCAGTCATTGCTGATAAGAAAAGTTACCTTTCACAGCAACTACCCAACCATAAAAACAGCCCAAAAATTGTTTGGAAAACCATCACATTCCTTGTCACCTCTGGTTCCACACATAACCCCTCCCTAAACATAGTCAAGACACCAACTGAAGTGACCAATATGTTTAATACCCATTTCACTGATAGCATAGCTAAATTATTCATGGTCTTTAACTCTAGTACAAATTCTAATTCTAATTACAATCCCAGCTCACCAAACAACCAAAAACAGCAATGATATATCTTCTACCATTAACCAAAATCCTTCAACTCTCAATACTCAAACACCTTTTTTGTCCAACCAGTGCCTACCACATTAATTCATAAACTATTTCTCAAACTAAAACTGTTTTCTTCATGCTCTGATAATCTTACAGCAGAATACTTAAAACTCACTGCTGACTCAATTGCTTATCTAGTACAACATTCTTATCAATCAATCCATTATGAAATCAAATGTTCCCACCCTTTGGAAGAAATCCATCATAACCCTCCTGAACAAAGGAGGTAAATCTAATGAACTAACTATAAACTCATCCCCATCCTATCCCCTAATACAAACTGCTTGAAAAGTGTATACATATACAATTGCTAAACCATCTTATCCATAATAATCTCCTTGCACCCATCCAAAATGGCTTTAGGCCAGCACACGGCACTACAACCGCTCTTATCTCTTTTACAGATATAGTCCACAAAGCTAGAGACTACAACCTATACACTGTAGTACTATTAGATTTGTTAAAGACCCTTGACACAGTCTCACATGACAAATTTCTCCAGCAACAATCATTTTTAGATAGCTTACCACCCACCAAGTTATGGCTTAATAGGTATCTATCCAATAGTGAACAGTGTGTAAAGTGGCAAGGATGCCCATCCCAATACCAGACTAAGAAAACTGGTGTCCCACAGGGGACCATTCTTGGACCCCTCCTCTTCAACATTTTTATCAACAATCTACACATTGCCTGCCAGCACAGTACATTAATCCATTGTGCTGATGTCTCCACCATTATTTCCTCCTCTATCGACATACAAGATCTGTTGCAAAAGACACAGAATGCCTTTACCTCAATAGAATAATGGTTAAACAATACAGAATTACTCCTTAACCCTAACATAACTAAGCTCTTACTCTTCATGCCTAAAACATTCACATCTGAATTCAAAATATATTCCCTAAACAACACAGAGATTGAAATAGTGCCAAGTGCTAAGCTACTGGGTATCACCATAGACAACAAACTCACATTTGTCCAACACATAGATACTGCTATTAAAAGAATAATTTTAAACTAGGAATACTTATAGGCCCAAAATTTTATGGATCCAAACACCAAAAAGATACTAGCAAATACTTACTTGATCCCCTCTTTACTCTACAGAGCACCCATTTTTACTAATCTACACCTGACACAAACTTCAGTCTTCTTACTACAAACTTACCAAATTTGCTACAAGTTCATCATACTGCACTCATCACTGCAATGCTCTGAAACAAATAAACTGGTTAGAAACCCCCCACTCTCTTGATTATCTGCAAATTAAAATTGTACAAAAATTATTATACAAACCTGATAGCTGTCCTGCCTTACATTCCATTCAGCATACCACATTCCCAGCAGACATCTATGCTCTGCTGACAGACACTTCTTAGATGTACACAAGGACAATAAAAGAGCTAAGCTATGGAAGAATCTTCCTAGCAATATTACCAATATAGAGAACACAAAAAAGTTCAGAATTGTACTAAAGAGCTACTTTTTCAACTCATGGATCTGCCCATGCCCTACAACCAACAACTAACCACCAACTTTCTTTTCCTTTTCTATCTCCTCTCATCTGTATTTCTACACTCCTGACCTCCTGCTAACTTATCCATCTTTTAAGCCCGTTATATCTATACCTCTCTTTTCACATCCCCCTCCTACTAATCCTTTTCCTTAACATAATACATAAGTTCATAGGTTCATAGGTTGGTACTAGGCTATCAGCCCTAGGGCCTATACAAGCCTAGCCATAACAATTCCCTGGCTATTTCTTCCCACATTATTTACTTTCCTGGACCCCTGTCTAGCAGGGTGACTGACGTGATCCCTGGGGTGAATTTCCTTTCTCCCATCCAATTGTCAAGGTTCCTCTTGAAGGGGTCCAAAGAGGCACTCTGCTTGCCATGTATGGGCAACCTATTCCAGAGTCTGGGGAGTCTCTGGGTCAGGAACCTATCCCTCCAGCATGTTTTGTTTATTGTGATGACAAGGTTTAGATCCCTGGAGCATGTAGCTCTGAGGGATTGGGATTTCTTTAAGTGTAGCATGTCCAACAACTCTGGGTTTGACATGGCCTTGTATGTTAAGCAGAGATCGCCTCTGAGTAGACGATATGCGACAGAGTATAGCTGGAGTTTTTTAAGGCGGTCAGCGTAGGGCATCTGCTTTAGGCCTGTGATTCTTTTAGTGAGGTATTTCTGAGGCCTTTCCAGTTGTTGCAGATGTCTTGAGAGGTACATACCAAATGGGGCATTGTATTCTATAATGGGTCTAATGAGGGATGAGTACAGTGGGACAATGACCTCCTTTTTCTGGATGAAAAGCCCTTCGTGATGAGGTGTGCCACATAGAAGGATTTCCTGACTGTTGTGGCGATGTGGTTATCGAAGGTGAGACCACTGTCCACCTGTGTCCCTAAGTCTCTTATCACACTTTCTGTGTTTAGTGTACTGCCACCTATATGGTAATTCATGGATACATGTTTTTCCCAAAGGGATAACAATACATTTCTTGGCATTGAGCTTGAGCCCATGGCTCTGGCACCAAGCATCTGTTTCTGTAAGGCCCTTTTGTAGAGTATCCACATCATTTGAGGATTCAATAATGGCTCCCAGTTTGCAGTCATCTGCAAACTTTGTTAGCCAGAGTCCCTTAGTGTTGACCTGTACTTCAGAGAAGTAGATGCCAAACAAGAGCGGCCCCAGGACTGAACCCTGAGGTACTCCACTTGTCACTTGTCTGGAGCTGGATTTGGAGTCGGCTACTTTTACAGTGTGGGTTCTATCAGTAAGCCATTTAGCAACCCATTGGGTGACATAGGGATTAATGCCCAACTTAGTAAATTTATCTATGATTCCAGAGTGGGGGATGGTGTCAAAGGTCTTGGCAAGGTCTAGATAGGCTGTGTGGACCACCTTACCCTTGTCCATGGCTCTGGAGACTGATTCAAAGAAGTCAATCAGGTTCAGGAAACAAGATTGGCCCTTCACAAACCCAAACTGGGTGGGGTCCAGTGTTTGAAGGTTGCCAATGTCTTCACTATCTCCCTAACAATTTATCCTCACATTTAAACATAACTTTTACTTCTACCTTTTACTCCTTTCACACACACTATTTTTATCTTAACACTTACCATTCCTCTCCAGAACCTTTAAATGTTATATGCTTCTCTATTGACTGTACTCCAACCCAATAATTAAGTTCTGTGTAAAATACATCTTATGAGACATTAACGTTTCCCTATCTAATATTTAATTTAAAATTGTACATTTTATGTATCCTTTTGTAACACATGTATGTATCTAGTTCTATTTATAAATTCTAATGTTATATGCTTACTGTTTTTTTTTTTTTTGTAATATGTACACTGCTATTGTCTATTTTATGATCATCACTGGAGATTTTCTCCCTGGCCCTCTGCTGAAAATGGGTTTCTGACCCAACCAGACTTTCCAAATTACCAAATGTCAAAAAATAAGAGGAAAGTGTATAATTTAGGACTGAATGTCACACTATCATAAGGATCTGACCATATGTGAACTTGTCTGAGAGATGACTGCCATAGCTTTTCTACCAGATTGCTGATACATTTTCATAACTGTCTTACATGTCTAGCAACAGCATTAAATCTAGTCCATTACTTTGAGCAGTGCTGCAAGCTTGACAGAAAGAAGAAATTCTCAACAATGTTTTGCCCTGCACCAAGAATGGATGCCTCCTGTATTTCTACCATTGGTCTGGTCAATTTATGTGCCATATATGATGATAGTTCATCATGAACACCAAACCTTGCGTAGGGATGGCACAAGAGATTGAAATGTTTATTTGGGTAGAGAGCCATATGCTTGGCTGACATAATAAATTGCAATGCATTGTCAAAGAGCAGTGAAGGACAACTCAAGAACATGTTTGACTATCATCTGGTGAAAGGCGTGCATGTTGGCGAAGGACTATAACATTACCCGTTTCTTTCAAAGTAGAAATCAATATAATCTCATTGAGTTTCTCAAGCTGTATACATATCTGGAGAATTTAGAATAACTCAAGTTTTTTCTTTCTGTTTCAGTATTGTTGGTGTGTATTAAAGCAGTTGTCTGGGATTTTGGCATTTTCATACTACATTCAACACATTGTCAGGTAAAGTCTACTTACCTTTTGAACTAATATGTTGACCGTTTATGTGTTTTATCATTTTAATGAATAATTGTCCAACTTTTTTCACATTTAACACCACCATTGCAGTTATCCTACATGGTGTCTTCTATATGTTATGTGTATATGTAGATGACATGTCCACACACAATCACCTAATTTAAATCAGTGTCAAGGACATTTCTTTGGACATTGCTATGCAGTCCTACCACATTCAATGTGTATGTTACATCCACATGGCTATTGCATTTCAAATATGTCAGTCTGTTGGTAACATATTTATCTGAGGAGTGGCATTATACTTCTACATATTATTTGTAATGTTAGTCACTTTCAATGTTTCAGAGAGCCGATATTTGATATATTCAACATTATGACAGCCCTGTCAATATTGTCCATCAATGTTATATTTGATATTTCTTAAGATAACTATATAGAGATAGACAGATAAATAGATAGCTATAGAGACATGGTCATTGAAACTGAATCTTGGACAAAAGATTATATGGGGGCCCCTGTTGCACACTAGTCCGCTGCACCTCCTCTGTGCCTCCTCCCTATTTTCTCCTCATCCTGGCTCCACACCATTCAGATAGATTGCCTTTTTTTTTTTACATTTTGCCTTACTTCTTATCTCCCCTCATGCTTATATCACAATCTAATTGACCAAGACTTCACTGAATTAAGTTCAGGAGACGGGACTGAATTAAGACACTAATCCCCAAGAAGTGATAAGGTTCTAGATGCTCTGAGGTACGTCTATCAGCTTTATTATTTTTTATACTACTTGTATGGCCAAAGCTTAGTATTCAAAGCGATTAAAAGATAAAGTGAAAATACAGATTCTTACAAGATTATATAAATGTTATTATGGGATTACTACAACTTGCTTTACTACCTGTCTAAAACGATAATTAGCTTCTTTGCACTCCTCTGATGTCAGATTGAGATGAAAGTAAAAGGACAAACATATGTAATAGAGCTGAGAGCCTGAGAGAGGAAATCAAAGTCCGTTGGGTTTGCCTTATAAACACAAGGTGCAGAGTTTGAGTCTCACAAGGGATAATTGGCTAGGCTTAAAATGGCTCACAAGGGAGGTTAGCCTAGTATGAACCTATGAACCTATTCACTTAATGAGATAAGTTCCACACACAGCCATGGAGTACATGCAGACTCCACACATTAGCAATTTGTCAAAAAACTGAACCAAACAACTAAGCAGTGTTAGGTGGCAACAGTTCTCCTTGCAAAAATCTGCCAATGATCAGTTGTTTTTGCACACATCCTGCCTGAATTACCATAGAGAGAAACTTACTGAGTACAGTGTTGATATCTGACTGTGATGGAAAGTGACAACAGTTATGGCGGACTTGTCACTTCTGGATACACTGCAGCCCCTCTGTCACACATACACAGAAGGGAAGTGCTCTAATTAAACCTGATTACTGTATTCTCAGAGTGGAGAAGACTTTGTGCCAAACTGCTTTTAAAACAACACAAAACTGAAGTTAAACAATTTTTTAAAGGAATCTTGGAACACTGTGAATGTCCAGAGTTACAAATTTGGTAATCATGATAGTAACAGTCAAATTATTATTTTTTAAACAAGAAAAAAGTAAAGCCAAAAATATTACTGAGGGGCTGCAGCCCAGCAGACAGAATTACAAATCATCCCTGACACACACACACACACACACACACACACACACACACACACACACACACACACACACACACACACACACACACACACACACACACACAGAGTTTTAACTGTACAGATTTTCAAAGAATGTCCAGACTTTTGCCTCATAATTTTGGTATATTCCTCCTAAAATCTGTCCCCTTTCTGGCAAATAGCTGAGGATTGAAGTAATTGAATAAAGACAAATATTTGAGTTTAAGACTCCAAATCCTTCAGAAAACACAAGCTAATGCAACACCTATTATTCTATCAACTTTCTAAGTTTGTAAGAGCAATATATAAAATCTGTCCCTATTTGTCCCCCATCATTTTAGGCATTGTCCAGATTTTTTGCTCTAAGAGGTTGATAGGTATGAGACACACACACACACACACACACACACACACACACACACACACACACACAAACACACACACAGAGTTTGTATTGCATCCATACTGTACCATCCTCTTGTAACTTTTTACAAATTCCCTTTGACTTACTCTGACCATAGATTACTTTTGCTGCTATTTCATCACTTAATATCTTGTCATTTGTTTTTTGATATCTGTTTTCACATGTATTCTTTCTTTTCACAGCTCTTCTTCATTGCTCTCTCAAACACAGAAAGCATGTGCTATTACTTTCTACTCTACATAATCTTGGCATCTGGATGTTTGTCAGGATGCTTAACAACAGCATAGACAGTGGAGATATGTTATCAGTTTCCTTCTTGCCTTTATTATGACTGCTAATAGAAACAAATGTAGCAAATGATACATTAGAATACAGAAGGATATATATATATATATATATATATATATATATATATATATATATATATATATATATATATATATATATATATATATATATATATATATATATATATATATATATATATATACATATATATATTTGTGTGTGTGAGAGTGTCTCTTACGATTTTTCTAGACTCATCTCCCTCTCTTCCACAAAACCCAGCTAGTCCATTACTTTGAACCTGTACCCATCTTAAACCTATGGCCACAAGTGTTTCTGTACTAATTCTGCCACCTGAACCTGCAGCTTGTAGTAACCTCTGTATATATATATATATATATATATATATATATATATATATATATATATAGATATAGATATACACACACACACACACACACACACACACACACACACACACACACACACACACACACACACACACACACACATATAGTTCTTCTAAAGCAGCTGCATTCTTCACTGACTTTAATATCCCCCTCCTTGTGGGGCAGTTTTTGGGCTCATAGGTTCATTTGGTATTGTTACAAGCCTAGCCACACACCCCAAACATTTTAGGTCCTGAGTATCATGGGCAGTTATGGGCAGTGGGCATGTTAGTAAAGAGGTAACTAACGCTTTTGGGGAGGCTAATTAGGGTAATACTTTTCTTATCAAAGGCCTCTGTCGATAAGGAACAGGGAGACCAGTCCATGGTAAATTTATGATTTTCTACCAAGTTTGTTAAGTTTTTGTTTGAATAGGGTCAGGGATGAACTTTGTTTTACAAGAAAAGGTGGTTGATTTCATAGCACAGGGATCCTTTAATACACATATTTGTCTCTCCAGAACATTCTATTTATGTCACAAGTGATGCTCAGATCCATGGATCTAGTGTTCTGGTACTGTTTCTTTTGTGCATTTGCAATAGATCCATGAGGGCTATATCTGAGGAACCCTGCAAGCCAGTCAAAGATACCCTCTCAGCAGCCAGTAGGAGACTGAATACTGAGACAGACTTTTTAAGCGATCACTGTAGGACATAGTGTTTATGCCTTGGATTCTCCTGGTGAGAAACCTTTGTGGGCATTCCAGCTGTTGCGAGTGTCTGGTTAGATACACATCAAAAGGAGTATTTTATTCAGTGATATGTCTGGTACTGGATGAGTAGAATGGTACTATAACTTTCTTGGACCAGGATGCCATACCCTTACCTATAAGATGGGTAACGTATATTTATTTTCTTACTATCTTAGCTGCATCTTGGCCAAAGTCCAGATTGCTGCCTACATATATTCCAAGATCCCTTAGTATTGGGTTAAACCTTGGGGTGTTTTATTGATGGAGTAATTAACTTAGGTTTACAGTTTCCCAAAGGGCATTATAATGCATTTTTGGCATTGAGTTTTAGGCCGTGGTTTTGGAACCAGTTATTCGTTTTGCTAAACTCACTGCAAGATGTTGGTGCCTTGTGGGTAATCTATAATAGCATCCAATTTACAGTAATCTGTGAACTTGGTGAGCCAGGGTCCTTGAATGTTATTGTTAACATCCAAAAAGTAGATGCCAGACAGTAGCAAGCCTAACACAGAGCTTTGGGGTTTTCCATTGGTGGCTGTTCTGTTGGTGGATTGGTCTCACTGATCTTGACCTCTTAGGTCCTGTCTGCAAACAAGTGACCATTCAGAGCTAGATCATGGTCAAATTGGGGCCTAGACAGGGTAATGGATCACCACCCACAGCAGCCCACCTCCCACAGCCATTCCAGTGTCCTGCTACTTGGTTATTTCTCCACAGTTACCATAAACACTCTTCAGACCTGTCAGTGCACATACTATTTTCTTCCTTCTTCTACAATAATTACAGATATTTGTGCTTAATTTAAAACTTTTATTTCAAACTTTATAGTACAAACGCTGATAGACATTTGCTAAACAAATAATATAGTCTCCCCAATGAAAACAGATTTAGCACAAACACTAAACTTCTCTGCCCTTGAAACTCACATTCATTGAAATGGCATGGAAACCCAGATTCAAAGAAAATGCATTTTGCAATTGTGGATTATGTTTAACTTTGGGCTATTTTCAAACCATAGGCTCCTTACACACATTTTAGTCCCATGCATGCAGTCATGTGTTCTTTGAGTCACCTTCCTGATTGTATTAAATTATATTCCTTGTATAATATGTGCCTCTTGTTCAGGTGTGTTTTAAGCCTTTACTTTTGAACATTTTTCCAGCAAGCAATGAAACAACATGTTTGAACCAATAATGACAAAACTACCCATATCAGAAAATTTTAACCATAAAAGGCCACTCAAACTTCTGTCATTTCAGTCCACCAGTATCAGTCAATATGTACAATCTCTGCAGAAGTAAATGTCATCTGAATAATTCCACATTAAACAGATTTGTAACTAATGAAATGGTTCCTGCTGGCAAAACACATCTATTGTCTGCTGATCTTGAAGAATTAATTGCCTATGTAACAAAAAAACAGTTGGTAAGCTGGTAATATTGCAATAGGAAATGACTGGCAAACAACAAAAGTTCATAGTTACTAGGATCTCATCCAAAGGAGGGGATACTCAAGAGTGCAGCACCTCCATCCCCCCTTAAAATGCACTGTAATATCAGCAACCAATCCGTATAGTTTGAGAGTAGAACCCACAGCCTTCTGCACCAAAAAGCAAGCATACTACCTGTTGTACTATGAACATTGCTCACAACTAAACAAAACAGACGCTCATTGAAAACAAACTTAGCATGAGCAGCAGTAAGTGTCTCTACCCTTGAAACTGATAATTCCTTGAAAAGTACTGAAACTCATAGTTCCTAAAAAATGCATTGATCCTCAAAATTCCTTGAAAATGCTCTGGAACCTGCAGTCTGGCAGTTGGTGTAGAGGATTCAGGGTCTTGTTTCCTGTAACCAGGGTACAGAGTTTGTGCTCAGTATGTTTCTTGACTAACCTGCCATCCTTAACTAGGTAGGACATCACACACACACAGTTTAACTACTGCTTCTCATATGACACATGTTTACATTACATCTGTCTTGAAATGTGTTTACATCTATGTTGGCGTGTGTGTCATACTAAAGATGCATGTTTGTATGCAGAGTGTGCGTGCATGTTCTTAAAGGAGAAGATGCAGCTGAGATGTTAAAGAAGAAATGTTTAATTTAATTAATCCAAAAGTAAGTGTGGAAGCCCCCTGGCCAGTGGGTCCCTCCAGCCAGTTGCCCCTAGGGAACTGCCTAGGTCGCCTAGAGCTGTATCTGGCTCTGCATGCAATCCAGTAGGTAATGTAAGAATTTGTACTCAGCTGAGAGAAATGTCAACAAAGCCTGAATGGGGTATTGTATTGAATGCCCTGGCTAGGTCAAAAATGCTTTCAATTAACTGTTTTTTTTTATTTGTGTTTGCCAAAACTACCTTTGATGCAGACCCTTACAAAAAAGTCTACCATGTTAAGTAGGCATTACCATCCCATAATACCCTCCAGACAAACTGGGATGATTCAGAGTCTGCAGGGTGCCAATCTCCTTGTTTATCATTTCCATTATAATTCATTCTATGGCTTTGCATATTAGACTTGTTAGACTGATGAGTCTGTAATTCCCTGGGTCAGTAAGTGGTCTGCCTGTTTACTGGCCTGGGGCGGGGGGGGCTGACTGTTGTGGTCCTCCATTCAGTTGGAACATAGCCTGTTTCAAGTCTGTAGTTGAAGAGTGCCTCAAGGGGTCCTGATATGTTGTGTTTTAGATTGTTCAGAAGGCAACTTGGGATATTGCTGGGACCCATTTAGGCGGTGTTCTTGGCTTTACAAGTGCTGCCAGCACCTGGTTCCTGCTAATAGGTGGGGGGTAGTATGTTGACTGGCATTTTACCTGGAGATGCTGGGAGTGTTGTTGGGGAGCGAAGTTTGAGCTGAATTTATCAGCCAATAGTTTTGCAATGTCACCATGATCGGTGAAGGCGGTACCTTTCACCACTAGTTCAGCACACTGCTGTGTGCTACCTTTAAGTGTCTGGACATAGTTGAAGAAGGCCTTGTAATTCTCCTTAGCCTGTGGGGCTATTCTGACCTCATAATTGGCCTTGCTGGACTTAATTAGACCTTTTAATTTCTTGTTTAGTTGTAAAACAGCACACTTGTTTTTAAGGAAGTTGCTCTTCCTGATTTTGACCATTAAATTTTCTTCTTTTATTATATACTACTCACTCAGAACCATTGCACATAAATAACTGCCTTGATTCTGGCAAGAACAGGAAAAGGCACCAAACCATCACCCCACACTCCTAATCACTACACCTGCACTGTGGCTACACATCTGACTGGCCAAACAAAAGAAGTACTGACTATGATAATTTCAGTCTTTCATTCTCTGACATTTAATTTAAAATGTCATGTGTGAGGAATGGATCCTGTTCCACCACTTAGTAAGGACAGTTTCTTTCTTTCTTTCTTTCTTTCTTTCTTTCTTTCTTTCTTCCTTTCTATCATCTTTCATTCTTTCTTTCTTTTTTGCATTTCTTTATAGGGATATTCCAGCTGAGTATTAGGCCCCATTTCAGCAGAGGCCCATGGAGAAAAATTCAACATGAAATGAATGCAACCAGTTTACTAAAGGTTACAATAAAAGAAATGACTGCAAATCATGTAAAAAGAAAAACATTAAACCAAAAAAGAAAAAAATAAGATTTGATGAGCAATAACAGCAACTATGCAAAGCTGGAGAAGGGAGTAACATAAGCATTGGCAGTAAACAGCCCCTTGGCTGATCTGGTGTGACTTTGTCTGAACTCTACAGTTCCCTACAAAACGGTGTCTACAGGACTGCAATCAGTTGTTTTCAACATTTAAACAGACTGAACTCTACAGTTCCCTACAAAACGGTGTCTACAGGACTGCAATCAGTTGTTTTCAACATTTAAACAGACTGAACTCTACAGTTCCCTACAAAACGGTGTCTACAGGACTGCAATCAGTTGTTTTCAACATTTAAACAGACTGAACTCTACAGTTCCCTACAAACGGTGTCTACAGGACTGCAATCAGTTGTTTTCAACATTTAAACAGACTGAACTCTACAGTTCCCTACAAAACGGTGTCTACAGGACTGCAATCAGTTGTTTTCAACATTTAAACAGACTGAACTCTACAGTTCCCTACAAAACGGTGTCTACAGGACTGCAATCAGTTGTTTTCAACATTTAAACAGACTGAACTCTACAGTTCCCTTCAAAACGGTGTCTACAGGACTGCAATCAGTTGTTTTCAACATTTAAACAGAGTAGGTTACACAAAAAGCATTTGTTAAGCTTTCACTTACAGTGCTTTGTAATTAAGCAGGTCACCATATTGGTCAGCCATAGGGCTCTTTGTTTCTACTTGAGTGGTTGCCTCCTTCCCCTGTAACTGCAGTAAATTGACTCTTACATTAGAGCTGTAATACTTACCTTATAGCTTTAGGACACCTTAGGAAACCTTGTAAACTGCAATAGCCCCGCTACGTTCGCCCTCGCTACGCTTATTTAATTAATCCAAAAGTAAGTGTGGAAGCCCCCTGGCCAGTGGGTCCCTCCAGCCAGTTGCCCCTAGGGAACTGCCTAGGTCGCCTAGAGCTGTATCTGGCTCTGCATGCAATCCAGTAGGTAATGTAAGAATTTGTACTCAGCTGAGAGAAATGTCAACAAAGCCTGAATGGGGTATTGTATTGAATGCCCTGGCTAGGTCAAAAATGCTTTCAATTAACTGTTTTTTTTTTATTTGTGTTTGCCAAAACTACCTTTGATGCAGACCCTTACAAAAAAGTCTACCATGTTAAGTAGGCATTACCATCCCATAATACCCTCCAGTCAAACTGGGATGATTCAGAGTCTGCAGGGTGCCAATCTCCTTGTTTATCATTTCCATTATAATTCATTCTATGGCTTTGCATATTAGACTTGTTAGACTGATGAGTCTGTAATTCCCTGGGTCAGTAAATGGTCTGCCTGTTTACTGGCCTGGGGCGGGGGGGGGGGGCTGACTGTTGTGGTCCTCCATTCAGTTGGAACATAGCCTGTTTCAAGTCTGTAGTTGAAGAGTGCCTCAAGGGGTCCTGATATGTTGTGTTTTAGATTGTTCAGAAGGCAACTTGGGATATTGTTGGGACCCATTTAGGCGGTGTTCTTGGCTTTACAAGTGCTGCCAGAACCTGGTCCCTGCTAATAGGTGGGGGGTAGTATGTTGACTGGCATTTTACCTGGAGATGCTGGGAGTGTTGTTGGGGAGTGAAGTTTGAGCTGAATTTATCAGCCAATAGTTTTGCAATGTCACCATGATCGGTGAAGGTGGTACCTTTCACCACTAGTTCAGCACACTGCTGTGTGCTACCTTTAAGTGTCTGGACATAGTTGAAGAAGGCCTTGTAATTCTCCTTAGCCTGTGGGGCTATTCTGATCTCATAATTGGCCTTGCTGGACTTAATTAGACCTTTTAATTTCTTGTTTAGTTGTAAAACAGCACACTTGTTTTTAAGGAAGTTGCTCTTCCTGATTTTGACCATTAAATTTTCTTCTTTTATTATATACTACTCACTCAGAACCATTGCACATAAATAAATGCCTTGATTCTGGCAAGAACAGGAAAAGGCACCAAACCATCACCCCACACTCCTAATCACTACACCTGCACTGTGGCTACACATCTGACTGGCCAAACAAAAGAAGTACTGACTATGATAATTTCAGTCTTTCATTCTCTGACATTTAATTTAAAATGTCATGTGTGAGGAATGGATCCTGTTCCACCACTTAGTAAGGACAGTTTCTTTCTTTCTTTCTTTCTTTCTTTCTTTCTTTCTTTCTTTCTTTCTTTCTTTCTTTCTTCCTTTCTATCATCTTTCATTCTTTCTTTCTTTTTTGCATTTCTTTATAGGGATATTCCAGCTGAGTATTAGGCCCCATTTCAGCAGAGGCCCATGGAGAAAAATTCAACATGAAATGAATGCAACCAGTTTACTAAAGGTTACAATAAAAGAAATGACTGCAAATCATGTAAAAAGAAAAACATTAAACCAAAAAAGAAAAAAATAAGATTTGATGAGCAATAACAGCAACTATGCAAAGCTGGAGAAGGGAGTAACATAAGCATTGGCAGTAAACAGCCCCTTGGCTGATCTGGTGTGACTTTGTCTGAACTCTACAGTTCCCTACAAAACGGTGTCTACAGGACTGCAATCAGTTGTTTTCAACATTTAAACAGACTGAACTCTACAGTTCCTACAAAATGGTGTCTACAGGACTGCAATCAGTTGTTTTCAACATTTAAACAGACTGAACTCTACAGTTCCCTACAAAACGGTGTCTACAGGACTGCAATCAGTTGTTTTCAGCATTTAAACAGACTGAACTCTACAGTTCCCTACAAAATGGTGTCTACAGGACTGCAATCAGTTGTTTTCAACATTTAAACAGACTGAACTCTACAGTTCCCTACAAAACGGTGTCTACAGGACTGCAATCAGTTGTTTTCAACATTTAAACAGACTGAACTCTACAGTTCCCTACAAAACGGTGTCTACAGGACTGCAATCAGTTGTTTTCAACATTTAAACAGACTGAACTCTACAGTTCCCTACAAAATGGTGTCTACAGGACTGCAATCAGTTGTTTTCAACATTTAAACAGACTGAACTCTACAGTTCCCTACAAAACGGTGTCTACAGGACTGCAATCAGTTGTTTTCAACATTTAAACAGACTGAACTCTACAGTTCCCTACAAAACGGTGTCTACAGGACTGCAATCAGTTGTTTTCAACATTTAAACAGACTGAACTCTACAGTTCCCTACAAAACGGTGTCTACAGGACTGCAATCAGTTGTTTTCAACATTTAAACAGACTGAACTCTACAGTTCCCTTCAAAACGGTGTCTACAGGACTGCAATCAGTTGTTTTCAACATTTAAACAGAGTAGGTTACACAAAAGCATTTGTTAAGCTTTCACTTACAGTGTTTTGTAATTAAGCAGGTCACCATATTGGTCAGCCATAGGGCTCTTTGTTTCTACTTGAGTGGTTGCCTCCTTCCCTGTAACTGCAGTAAATTGACTCTTACATTAGAGCTGTAATACTTACCTTATAGCTTTAGGACACCTTAGGAAACCTTGTAAACTGCAATAGCCCTTCGTTAGCCCTCACGCTCGGGCTCTCTTCGCCTCTCCCTGCCCCCAATTCCTCCGCCCCAGTACCTCTAAATTTATAGTACTATAGCCACTCCCCCACTTTCTAGATCCTATCTGCTTTCATCTGGGATAATTCCACCCACCCCTATTCTACTACCTACATTTAATAGCACCTATTAGCTTTCATCTGGCATTCTCCCATCCCCTCTTCCAGTACCTTTACCTCACCACTCTATCTTCTGGTGTTGCATCACCAGGTAAAACAGTTCCTTCACTCACTAGCTGAATCACATATAATGATATACTCCTCTTTACTACCCCTCTTGTTCACACCATACCTCCTTACCTTGCATGAAAACCAATTTCTTACTGGATTTCAGGTCCCAAAAGGCCATACTATCACCCCAGCTGTAAATCCTTCCACTTTCAACCATACTTACAGTACCAGATCCTATCCAACATCTTGTTCAGTCTATCAACATTTCAACCCCAGGCACATTGGCTCTAGATCCAAACACTACCACAAACTAATAGACAAATTCCTGAAGTTCATCACCAAGTATAGACTCAACCTAATACTTGGTGGTGATATTCACCCCAACCCTGGCCCACTCACTTCAGATACACATACTCCCTCTACTTGTAATCTAAGCTACAAACCTACAATTTATAGGCCAACTAACTCTCTCCTAGTCTGTCATCTCAATATTAGAAGCATTAATAACAAGGTACATGAATTGCATGCACTTCTGGATGTCCACTCCCCTGAGATTCTCTGTTTATCTGAAACCTGGTTAAAACCTAACACTAAAGACAATGAAGTGTTACCACCTGGGTACAACATACACAGGCTGGATCATGCTTCGAGGAAGGGGGTGGGGTAGCTGTACTCTATAAATCTGAGTTGAATGTCACCATAGATGTAATACAACCTCCTCAGATTAATAACTCTGAGATTCTTGCCACCAAATTGCAACTTAATAAAAATAAATGCATTAATATCATCTGTATGTACATTCCCTCAGGTAACAATATTATCTACATTTGAAGATATCCTGCACTGGTTATCATGTCACTACCCCCAAGAAACCCTACTACTTGGAGAATTTAACATAGACTGGGGCACCTGTTCCTTAGAATCCCCAACCACCCATATTAACCTGCATGCATTTACACAAATCATATCCACCCCTACCAGGATAGGTAAACCCAACCAAAAAGAAAGTATACTTGACTGGGTACTCATAAACAGTCACCCCCAACTATACACCTCTGGTACCCTCCTTAATGGCCTAAGCGATCACCTTCTCACATATGTAATTAAGCACAAAACCATTAATTCCCAACAACCCTTACTCAGAAAGGTTAGAAACAATAAAAACTTTGACCCTGCCAAATTCCAACAAGAACTAAACTCATGTAATTGGTCTATTCTAAAACACCTCCCCTTAGAGAAAACAGTAGCATACTTTAACAACAAATTCCTTGAGATCCTTGATTTGCATGCACCTGTTCGTTCAAAGAGAACCAAGGCAAAAACTGCACCATGGCTTTCTATAGAGTCTAAACTCAAAATTACCCTTAGAAACAAAGCATGGGCTTTATGGTGTTCTTCTAAAGACCCTCAAGATCACATTAAATACAGGCAATCCAGGAATGAAACCAAAAAAATCAATTTTACAAGACAAAAAAACAATACTACTGTAATTTACAGACAGTAAATCAAAATAACCCTCAGAAGTTTTGGGCAGGTTTAAATAATCTACTACATCCTGGACAAACTTCAACCCCAATCCCTGCTGCTACTATTGATAAAACCCCTGAAGATGTTTCTGATAGTTTTAACCAATTCTTTACTGAGACAATTCAAGCCCTAGCTAGCCAACTACCTCCTAGCTCCCCTGGTCCTGAAAGTAGCACCCCGAGAAACCTACTTGTGTTCAGCTTCCAACCAGTCGCCACTTCACTTATCCGTACCTTGATCAAAAAATTAAAACCCACTACACTTTCTGCTGATCAACTCCCTGCCGAGTACCTACAAAAATCAGCTGATGCTATTGCTTACCCCATCTCAGTACTAATCAATCGAACCATAGTAGAAGCTAAAATTCCCACCATCTGGAAAATATCCTATGTAATCCCACTTCACAAAGGAGGCAGCTCTACTGAATTCTCCAATTATAGGCCAATAGCTATACTCTCTCCACTTGCAAAGATTATGGAAAAATGTATTCATAGACAATTCATGCACCACCTAATCCAAAATCGCCTTATGGCAGACACTCAGCATGGCTTCCGTCCTCATCACAGCACTACTTCAGCCCTCCTAGCCTTTACTAACACCATAAACCATAATCGTAACAATAATTATATATCCTCAGCCCTCTTTTTGGATCTTTCCAAGGCATTCGATATGGTTGATCACCAACTTTTAATCCACACCCTGCAAACATTCTGTCTAGATACTGGAGCCCTCCAATGGTTTCAATCCTACCTGAATGGTCGACAGCAGGCTGTCCTCTTGCAGAACAAACTCTCTAACCTTCTACCTAACACCCTCGGAGTACCACAAGGCTCTATACTAGGGCCCTTGCTGTTCTCCATCTTCATTAACGACCTTTATACTGTCATCCCAAAAGTCAGCTGTATCCAATATGCTGATGACTCTACTCTGATTTGCTCAGCCACATCTCCAGTAGAGTTATGGTCAGCTACCCAGACCACCTTTAATACAATAGAAAACTGGCTTTCTGAACATCATCTGATCCTAAATCCCAGAAACTAAAATGCTGTTATTTTCACCAACACGTAGGTCTACCGCTTTCATCTTTACCATAAAATCAAATGATGGCACAATAATCTCCCCTGACCCATCTACAAAACTATTAGGTGTCATCATAGACAATAATCTCAAATTTGACCTACATGTTAACCAAACTATCAAAACCATCAATAAAAAACTAGGGTCACTTTACAGAATAAAAGCCTTCCTAACCCCTACAGCTAAAATTGCCATAGCTCGCTCTCACCTTCTTTCAACCCTTCTGTATGCATCCCCTCTACTCTCGAATTTGAACAAGACTGTCCTTAACAAACTCTCAATTTGCTACAACCACATTGCCAGGTTTGCCACTGGGCTGCCTTTTAGGACACATCATTACATCAATCTAAATCAGCTTGGTTGGCTTGAACTACCTAGCCTAATCCAGTATAACCAACTGATTATGGCCTATAAAATCCTCTATAATCCGGACAATATTCCTGCACTTAAAAATATTATCACCCCCTATAACAATCCTAGACCGCTTCAATCCTCTAACAAACTACTAATTCAGACTAGCAAAATTAATAACACAGCCGGTGATTCTCTCTTTGCAAACTCTGTAAGTAGATCCTGGAACTCACTTCCAGCTGATATTACCTTACTTTCCACCTTAGGTCAATTTAAAACTAGACTCAAACAACATTTGTCACTTAACTGGCTATGTCAATGCATCAAGCCTGGCTAACTCGAATGTGTAAAAATCTGTTAACCAGTTTACTGTGTAATTTAATTTAATTTAATCCTGACTTGTGCTTAGGACTAACTTTAACCTGTGGAACTTGTTTAACTTGCTTACTTATGTAATCTCTGTAAATAATCTGTTTGTAATATGTAATGCTGGTATTATGTAATGCTGTATCTGCTTACCCTTGGAGCTTTTCTCCCCGGGCCTCCGCTGAAAATGGACATGCATCCAGTCGGATTATCCCGGTCAACAAATGTAAAATAAAATAAAAATAAAATAAAAAGTAGACCTACTACAGTGCAAGGGATATTAGTTACATTGGCTGTGAGGTTTAAGCTTAACTCCATAGATATTTGTGATCATGAATGTGTGAGTTGCTTACTATAGGTAGAATTAAAGAGATGATTGGAGCAGTGTGCAGGATACAGCAGAATACTGAGCAGTAGATGCAGGGACACTGAGATGAAAGACAGAAGAAGAGGGGAGCATGTAATTGCATCAAAGGTAGTTTTGGTGAACACAAATAAAACAAAAGCAGTTAAGTGAAAGCATTTTCTTTGACAGTGGAGGTTGCCTAGTTCTCCACTGTTGTGTTGGTATATATAATTCTGGGGGAATGATGGGGGTGTCCCCCCACATGGGGAGTGCAGATGGGTTTGCCACCCCACCCCGGCAAAAAGAAAAACATTCTTTAAATGCTCGCTGAAGGTGGTTTCAGCAAACTGCTTTCATTTTATTTGCGATCACTGAAAGTTTGTCAAGCACAGAAGAATGGCAGTTACTAATGACAATGATAACAAGTTGAAAGGTGCAAAGGTGCAAGAGGGTAATAAAGCAGGTTGGGTGAGATGCATGAGAATGAAGGTTTAACATAGGGATAATGTGAAACGATATGGAAAAGGTGGCTGGAGAGGGTTCTATATAAAAACTGGGTAGCTGAAAACAGACAACTCAGTAAAAAATAAATACATTTTGCTCATAGTTTTTGCACTTCCTGCAAATTTTTATATGTTCGGAGTTTAGCTCATGATCACAAATTATTGTCTCTAAGTGTCCTGTATCTATGTCTGTACTAAGTTTGATATGTTCACTATTTTATAATCACTATGTAAGTATTCTAATAGTGTTCCTTAGATCACTTGGCTCTTGACAGTACATAACCTATGACTCAGTTCCAATTCTGTAATCATTTCCTATGAAGTGATATGCACAGCTAACTTGTTACACTGTTTTGATGTTTTAGCCTAGTGTCTTTAAGTCCTAAAGACAGGGAAATTAATAAGTAACATAATATAAAAGTAAATAAGATGTGGTACACATTTAGAAGCATACATACACAAGGTCATTTGCAGTTGATGTTTAAGGTATTTATCATATTCTGCTGTCATCCTAAATTCACTGGTCTGCACTTGCACATATATACAGATGGGAATTGGTTACAGTCTCCTAAGGTGAAAACATAAACACGTGAGCAGGAGGTTTTTTATTAACTAATAAAAGTGAAAAAAAAAGGCAGTATGAACATATAAAATCTTAGCAGGATGTTTAATAAATATGCTCCATTTTCTTTTACATTCACTGTTTTTACATTCATGTTTTTACATTCACTCTTTATGGTTGTAGGACAAAGTGATTGCTGCCAGTAGAATAAGTCTAAGCAATATGGTGTTGGCAGGCAGACCACACAAAAATGTCGCCCTGCTCTTCCTGAACAAGTCAGATGTCATCAACAAAAGGCACTCCTGGGCTGCCATCACCCTGCGGTGCCTAGGTGATGGCTGCAAAGATTATAAGATAAAAGTGTTATTTTGACCAACAGGGGAATCCCAGGTGTTTGCATGACATTCAGTAATCAGCAAGATGTCAGGCTCACTTTGGAAATGTCATTAGACTGTACAATCCTTGACTGTATGTGCCCTGAGACTGCTGATGCCAATCTACAGAGCACCTTCCAGTCACTGATGTGGCATTAACTGTGTGCTGCTTTGGCAAACAACTTGATTGCTTTTAAATGAAGCAGGAGAGGGCAGCCAGGATTTTAAGGTTAGATTTCATCAGGTTTTATCTTAGCAAAAAGGCTATCTACAAAGTTGATAAATTTAGTAAGGAAAAATCGCAACTTTTGAAACAGTTACCATTTATGCCATGCTGAAAAAAAATCATTGATACCAATGAAGTAAATTCTAGACTTTGCATATCAACTTTCAGGATACTTTATTATCCAATCATCTGAGAATCAATATTTCAAAAACAAATTATTACATTAGTAGCAAAGTAAGAAATGAGATTAATGTTTGTCTATAACTTACATTAGTTGGTTAGTTTCAGCAGAAAATAAAACACTGCCATTTGTATAATAATATTTCATATTCTTTTGCAAAAACATCTTTTTAAAATTTTTCACCTCTCTGCCAGGTTTTCCTCCTTAGATTTTCTTGACTTTCTGTTTCCAAGGCAGTATGAACATGTTTAATAAACACTTTACCATTAAGAGTAAAGTGAAGTCATTCAGACAGCTGGTAGCAAATGCTTTCCCATCATGCATCTCTGCATAGAGTTTGCACAACTCATTGGCATAATTAGGCAGCAGACAGACAGCACAATTCAAATTACCATAACAGCAATACCTTTTTAGTGCAGCAAATAAGAATGGCAGTAATCATTACAGGTTACGTATTTTTCTGGAAATGAATTTTGTTAACACTGCTTCTAATTTTGATGCTGGGCCTTCTACTGTTTAATTTGCCTATTAGTATATTCAGTAGACTTTTCAGATGAGCACAGTGGTACCTGGTTCAGATGCAGAAATACTTAATGCAGTTCATTACCTTTCTGACATTTTATTTTCTTGCAGAACAGTAATTTAATGTGTCATGTAGAATATTCGAGCAGAGGCACAGATTTCATCATAAGATATGTTAAAGGGCATTATATTCATGTGTGTTCTTAATACTCAAAAATCCTCCATAGCCTTTCAGGGAAAATAAATAAACAGTACTAAACAGACATGCATGCACAAATAATATACATTTGATTTTAGTTTTCTCGGGCTGTTTTCTTTCAGTTTTGTTTGGCTCTGTGGCTAGAAACATAATGTGGAATTGTGTTGACAATATTTATTCCTAGCTACTTCCTTGATGTGCAGACTTTTGTGGGATCAAATGACAGCAGTGATTGTGTCTCAACTTCCCTGATTGTCTTTTTTTTCATCTTAATAGCATTTTGTAGTCTAGATTAATTTTCTAATTATCTTGTTGCTAACTTACCTACACAGACTTAAAGATAATAAATGTGAACTGAATCTAACTACCTCCCTTCCTAAATATATTTTTTTCATTTATCAAAACTTATAGAATTGCTTTTGTTCTTGCCCTGATCATTCAGTTTCCAAAGGAGAATAGGACAACTGCAAAAATAAATACATAAAATAAAATAAAATAAAATACAGGATGGGAAGAAGAGCATGCAGACTGTTAACATTTTTAATAGAATTCATCACTGCCTAGGAGTGAACTGCCTTATAGTAAAGTTGGTGTTATGTATATGAGGAAGCAATCTGACTATGTAGGTAAAAGACAAAATTGTTATGGATGTGTGTAGATGCATGTAACACTGGTAACATTGCACTGTCTACTAAGGATGTCTAGTTAAAGCCAGTTAAAGAAATCATCACCACTAGGGACACACATAAAGAATTCCTAATGGGAACCTCAAGTAAGAAAATATATATTTTATACTACAGCTATAAGACATTATCAGTTTGCTTCGTGTAGTCCTGGTGTTGATTCCTTCAACCTCTTTATTTGTTCATCTATTTTTATTTATTTACTTTTTTTAGCAATTTTCTCCCTCTGCCTGCTGGTCATCATTTCCCTCCTGGCAAGACCAAACAACCCATTCATTCCCCATCACCCAAAAGAGACTCTACCAAAAGATATCATCATAAAGGAGCTATCTGGATGTTCTGGGATTTTCTAAGGCTTACCTCTCTGCACCCACCAAGCCATGCCTTTTCTATGAGTTGTGCAATGGGTGTCTGTACTGTATAACTGTTCACATCTACAAAGGCCTGATATAAGCAGGACACCCTGCTTGCCAATAGGAAACAATTCTTAGCAGTTTCCACAGTCTGTACCATGGAAATCTGCTCATGCATACAACACTCCTTCCACCTAGAATGGGCACACACTATGCAGAGAAGAACTTGCACCTCTAATCAAACTCATAATACATTTTATGTTGTCACGGATTTAACCGCATATGCCACCTATACAGGTATAATCACTCAGCCTTCATTTGCCTACACTGTGACTCTGTGCAAGTAACATAACCCAGAGTGCTCTCTGGTTGAGTCAGGAAAGGGTTCATGTCAATCAGTGCTGTACCCCAGTTACCAAATAAAATAAAATGATAGTAGTGAATTAGAACTTTCATTTGCTGTTTATACATGACTAGTGTGATGTGTAGACTTGGTAGGCTATGCAGTCATCTCCTGTCATCAGAATGTATGTTTTCATGTGTCAGAGTCTATTTGTTATTCATAGTTTCCATATTTAAATAAATTATTCCAGCAGTTAGCCAACAGTAATGAAAGTCTTCAGTTCCAGAGTGATTCCAAGATGCAAAGATGCAAAAATGTGGATGGAATGTGGGCTGCAAGTGTTATTCAGAAATGGCAGCAGGGTTAGCCACCCAGTGGTGTGAAGACTGGCTCTCGACAATTTTCATTTTGCATATGAAACTCACATTCTGTGTAAAAAAGGGAATGAATGGGATGTATGGATGGATGGATGGATGGATGACTTTAAAATTATAAGATGTCAGAGAGCTATAAAACACCAATGCCACTTTTGCATGAATCATGTGTCTTCCCTTTTAAGACAGTGTAGATAATATAATGTTGGAAGTCAAACTATAGACAAAATGACACTGTTGATGGTTATAACTTGTTCCTAAGTGTTTTCTGATAAAACTCGAAACCTGCAAAAATTACAAGCACTGTTGGTGATTCCCTGTTGGGTGAGGAAAGTAAATTCATACATATATATTTTTTGTCTGTGAGTTGCTTACACTGATAGAGCTGCTTTCTGTTTTATTTGCTCCATTTTGTTTTCTGTTTTAAGCAATCTGCTTGGCCTGGTGTTTTTTTTTTGTTCTATGTGGCAGATAGACACTTAAATTATGACTTTTTTCAACTGGTTAAGTTGTGTCTTGAGTGATATTTAAATACACAGAGAATTTTTGTATCGTTTGTCTTTTCAGACTCAAAGCCTGCAAAAACTACAAGCACTGTTGATGACTCCTGCTAGTTATTTTTCCCCATCCACCCTCCTATTCCTTGATCTGCTTTTTAAAGTTGGTGATTTTAAGCTTCCCATCCTTACTGTAAATTGAGCTTTATAAGCTCCTGCTTTCTATGCTGTTGTTTATATCTTGTATTATTTATTTGCCTTGTGCTTATTTTGAAAAAAAGTGCATTTTGCCTCTCATTGTCTGTTCTACTAATTTACTTGCTCTGAATTCATTATCTAACTAGCTGTTGGATAAAGTAGAGCATTTGTAAACTCTAGCAAGCACTTTCCTTTGTTTTTACATTAAGACATCAGTGGATTATCCATCTAGTGGCACTGGGTGGCATCTTGGTCTGTACTGGTTGGGGAAACACAATAGAGATTCCTGCATGTAGTTGTTTTATTGGATGGAGGGCTTATTAATCAGCTTATCTTGTTTTTTAGTGTCTTTATAAATTCTATACAATTGAGTGACTTTTGGCTCATTTCTACAAAGTGAATTATTTTATTGAATAATTAACACTTTTATAAGCTGTTTAAAGTACACTACTGTATCTGTATCTTAAAGTTTGCTTGTGGTAGCTTTTCACTTCAGGCACTCTTTTACTGTGCTTTTAGATTTGGAGAATTGGGATTATTCATCTAATAGCAGTAGGTGTTTACCTGGTCTGTCTGAGTTGGGACACACACAAAATGGCTCTAAGTGCAGTCATTTTATTGGACAGAGGGCTCAGTCAGTTTTGTGTATGATCAGTGCTGGTATAAATCTGATACATTTGCACAGAGCTGTTCCTTGTGCCAGTGCCCTGTAAAGATGTAAACACATGGAAACATTGTCTATTTTCATTATACTGCAGAAGTTTACAGTGCTAGTTACCTTATTATATCACTTAGAAACATTGCTGTTCAGAGGGCATCTGATTTGGTACTGGGCAGCATTGCTGGTTAGGATAGCTGCAGATTACTCCACTTAAGTACCCTTCCCCTAATCTGGTTACAAACACCCTCCACTCTTATCCTTTCAAGTACATATTAGGGCCTGCAACCATGGATGGGCACTTTCCTGCTATCTTTGCATACAGCCTGGTGGATGTGGATATCCTGAGGCAATGTAACAATTGCTTTATGTAAATTGACAACCACTTAATTCTCAAACAGACAAATACAGTATGTGAGAGATGTAGTTACACATTCACGCTAGAGTCCAGACTCTCACATAGACACAAAAAGCAACAAACAGGTCATCAGTGGCTCACACATCACTCTTACGTCATGCACAAAGGAACAAACATAGACCCACATACATCACTCACCACACCCATAAAGGACCATGCACATAGACCCACATATGCAGAGGTGCTCACATGTAACTTAGCCAAACCTCAAAGGCCTCTCAGACACAGTCCTTAGAAACTCCACATGTATACCAACAAGGCAGTTCCCATCACAACACATAAAGGCACATCTTTTTGTTCCTCAACTACCAACCCTATAAGGCAAAACACTCCTTAACTCAATATCCTGGTCATAGGAGACTTCATTGTGAGGTACATTGATGTCTATCTTACCAGGCTTGATAAGGGGAAGGTTATAGATTGTTGCCTATCAGGGGCCAGGATTTGTCAAACCATACAAACACTGAGGTCATTACCTCTAAGTACCAGTATGACTCAGTCATAGTCCATGTTGGCATGCATGACCTGAGATGTACCTCCTTGGACTATATGAAGAAAGACATGACTGAGCTCTCAGAATATGCATCACAGGCAGGTACAACCCTAGCATTTAGCAGCATTCTATTATCTCCAAGGATAATGTCCCAGTACTGGCAGAAAATGATCAACTTTAACAATTGGCTTAACTACTGGTGTCATTTCAAAGGGGTCCTATACTTGTCAGCATGGGAAGACATGCTTAATAGACAACACTGCTTTGCCAGGGATGGTCTTCTCCTGCTATCTCTAGGCTTTTGGATATTGACCAAAACATTATCCACACCTGTAGTACCTTTTTTAGCCACTGACTAACAGATAAACCTTCCAACATAAAAAAGCTACTCAAGAAAAGCTAAAGGTGTTACTGCTCAATGCTAGGAGCGTCAACAAGAAACTGCACTCCCTGGAAGCTCTCCTCCTTGGAGAATGCTGAAGTCAGTCTAGTTACTAAAACATGTTTCAAACCACAGAAAGCACTCCTGCAGTGCATAGCTATAACGCCTTTCATACATTCTGAGCACCCACTGAACATGAAAGAGTAAAAGGAGGTGTAACTATCTACATAGTGGATAAGCACACCTCAAGGCTGGTCAAAAAATATGACATGCTTAAGCTACTCCCTGTCCACCTAACCATGGGAAAAAAATCTGTTACCATATTTTTGCTAGATACATGCCCCCAACATGAACCAGGAAACCCATACATCAAAGCTACAGTCATTAGAATCACTCACCACCCAGATCAATACCACACTCATGGGTGACTTTAACTACCCCTTCATTAATTGGGAGGCATACATGACCACTAACATACAGGACCAAAGATTTCTTGATTTTTTTAATTCAAATGCCCTGGTGTACCTAGTTTATACTCCCACTAGGGGAACAGATATCCCAGATCTGGTACTCACAAATGTGGGAGAAGGCTGCTCAACCCCCCATATCACTAGTAAGATCAGATCAAAAGGCAACCTCCCTTGAAATAAAGGTAAACCTACTCCCTACCTAACCCCAAATTTTAAGAACTTCTCTAAAGTAAATTAGCCCCTATTGACAGACAGAATATCTAGTTTCCAACCTCCCCCAAATAACAAAACACCAAAATATATGCAGAGGTGTACACAAACCCCCTGTATTACCATATAAACAATTACATAGAAACGGCAGTACCAGACTGAACTAAATCCAGGTCAAACCACACCACTGGTATTAAAAGGTTGTAGAACAAAAGAAAATACTTCAGAGACGTAATATGGAATGTGCATAATAGAACAATTAGTCCTTCATTAGTCCAAACAAGTGAATCAGGAAACTAATCAAGTCTCTGAAAGCAGACTTTGAGGTAAAAATAGCCTCCAAAGCTAAAGTTAACCATAATGGATTTTTCAGTTATGTCTGCAATCTTAGGGGAAGCACCCAACAATGTGTGAAATTAGTTGAAGTGGTATCACCTATACTCAGCCAGAAGATATAGCAGATCTGTTGGCTGACAAATTCAGCTCAAATTTCACCTCCCCATCACCCACAGTCCTCTCCAAAGACATCACTTTCAACACTCCACCATCAATTATTACTAAAGAACAGGTTGCAACTGTGCTCTTTGCTAAAGCTAAAGACATGGCTTCAGTGGAGCTTGACAATATACCAGGTTGCCTCTCAAACAGCTTAAATCAGGACTTATCAGTGCCATTATAGTCTCTGTTTAACCATAGCCTCCATACTGGTCTTGTCCGGATAAAGTGGACGAAAGAAACAGTCATCCCTCTGCATAAAGGGGGACCATGTACTGACCAAGGGAAATTACAGACCCATACATTTCACTAGTCTAATATGTAAGGTCCGGGAAAGAATAATCATGGACCTGATACTGACATAGGAGACCTCCAAACACTGGATTTGATCCAATTCAGCTTTGTCAAGGGCAGGTCATGCCTACTGAATATTGTGAATTTCATTGAGAAAGTCACTAAGACCATGGATGAGGGCAAAAGAGTACATACTACCTACCTTGAACTGGACAAGGCATTTGTCACAGTTCTCCACTCAGGTATTACAAGTAAACTCACAGAACTAGCATAAATACCTACAGCACCAGATGGATAGCCAGTTGGCTCACAGATAGGACATGTGGTTAAAGTGGATGAATCCAGATCCAACAAGAGGCCACTTACTAGTCGTGTGCCACTGCCACAGGGCTCAGTGCTAGGACCACTCCTGTTTGGAATATACTTCTTTGAAGTCAAGGCTTGTGTCAAAGGCCTCTGGATGACATAGCTTGCTGAGGACTGCAAGCTGGGGGCAATCATCGAATCCCCCACTGATGTTGATATCCTTTAGGAGGGACTAGATCAGCCAGATGACTGCTGCCAGAACATAGCCTAAAACTAAATGCAGAAAAATTATTATCATACCCTTTGGGAATCAAATACCCTTGCAAATTACAGCATCACTAGCACACCCCTTAGCGTAGACTCAGAGGTGAGATATCTATGTAAACAGACAGGTAGTAGCATGAACTTTGACTCCCATGTGTCATCAGTGATGAGGAAATCATTTTATGTGGCACAACTTACAAGTAAAGGTATGGCATCCAGAGCCAAGGAAATTATACTCCCAGTGTACTCAGTCCTCATTACACCAATAATCGTGTACAACACACCATTTGGCTTATACTTGACTAGGCACTTACAGCAGCAGGAGTGACTTCACATGTTCCTCACAAAGAAAATACAGGGTGCAAACAACATGAATTATGTGGCTAGATTAAAAGCCCTATCTCTTTACTCTGTCTCCAACCGACTATTAAGAGGCGACCCATGCCTGACCTACAAGGCACTCACAAATCTAGACCTGATAGAGCTGCTATAAATCTACAAGTCAAACAGCACAAGGGTCACCCAATCTAGGGATCTAATCTTAGTTAGCAACTCAATCAAAATATGCTGGAGAGACAGATATGTGTCTCAGAGATTGCCCCTTCTTTAGAACAGGCTTCCTATTCACATTAAGTAGATCCTTCCCTGGCTCTTTAAATTCAGTTGTGATCAATCGATGGGGAATTGCAAATTCAAACTTGGGGTAGTGCCAATGTGCCTTACAGACAGGGGCAATCTGCAAGATGTTGAACGCACAGGCACAAATTCATGTCATCCTTTTACCCCTAGGGTCTATATATTGAGTAAAATTGGATTATATTTGCTAGGCTTGTAAAGGCCCTTTAGCTGATAGCCTAGTAATGTCCTATGAAACTGTGAACCAATGAATAGTATGAAGCAAAAACAACTAATACAATGTGACCAATCCAAAATGCTTTCCACAAATACACTGCTTTTCTGTACTTTTGTAGAGCCTCGTGTCCCTTTCCTTTATATCACAATTGTCTTGTGTGAGGTTCTTATTAGAGCTTCCTATGTTGTATTTACATAGAGTTTACTTTGAAATGGTAGCATCTAGAAATATTTTTACTACATAAATCTAGCATAACTTCCACTTTGCTGCTTTATGAGCTATGCCTTCATATCATTCAGATATTCAGATACCATATAATACAGTAATGGAAAACCACAAAAAGGCATTGTTAGCACTGCAGTGGGCTGGGCTGTCTTAAACACCTTTATTATATTATCAATTGTGACACAGGCACATTTACATTTATACAAAAGTGACTAAATTGTATTAAAAAATTAACATTAACAAACATTATACTTCACGTATATTGCTATATATCAGATAACCTAAGCAATATTACATAAATTATTCAATTCCTGCCCCTTTTTTTTAACAAGAAACATTTTTTATTAAACCATCACTTACAGCATAAGCAATCACACATTTCTGTAAATGAAAACAAACCACATTGACACTATCCTAGTTGCAAGCATTTTACATCACTAACCATACTGACACACTCCCAGTTGCAAACATTATACATCACTTATAATCTACCCAATCAGTTTCAGTCAAACATTACATAGGTCATTCAAGTCCTCCTTTTTTTAAACCTCACTCTTCCCCTGTATGTATTGTTCCCACAATTCCAATTTTTCCTATGTAGTTTGCTCCTACCCTTTTCTAAAGATCTCAATTCCAGTTGTTTTATCTCTGTTACTATATTCACTTCTTCTAATATAGCTGGTTTAGATTTTGATTTCCATTTTCTAGTAATTGTTTTCTTGGCAGCCACCATAATTAGACAAAACAAGGCCTTAGCATGTCTAGGCAATTCTGATTCTGTATCATAGCTCAGGAAAAATCATCTCCCTTGTCACACCAATCTGCCCATCCAGCATCTCTGACAGTGCATCCCACAGGGAATCCTTAATGTCCACGAGCCCCACCACACACCCAGAAAATATGTTCCCAAGTACCTCATTCTTCCGCATTATACCTCCAAAACTTACTGTCTACCTGAGGAAAAATGTTTTGGCATCTACTTGGGTTATAAAAATATCTATATAAACATTTACAACCAGAAATCCTAAATCTTCTAGATTTTGTTGCATCTTTGGGAGACATACATATATTGTCCCATTGTTTCTTTGTGAATTGCTTATCCAATCTCTCTTCCAATCTTTTCTAACCTCCTCTGACTTTTTCTTATAGTTATCATGCAATGCTCTACTAATTATTCCCTTTTTAGTGGCAGCGTCTGTTCTAAATTATACTAAAAACTCTGCCAGTGTTGGTCTTTCAATTAGGACACCCCCCCCAATCTTTTCTCTTTGCCTATACTCTGATATCAACCCTTGATAGAGAAAGCAATCTCTAACCTGCAGTGCAAATAAATTATTTGCCTCTTCCCATACTGTTACCTTTCCATCTCTAGTTATTTGCTTCTAATACCTTGGTACCTTTGCCAGTTTTCTCCAATAAATTTCGGACGCCTCTTCCCTGTTTTCTATATCCCAAATTGCAGTCATCCCTGTCAACAAAATCTCCTTTCTCCATTCCCATGTTGGAGTAGTTCTTAGAATACTTTCTGCTGCTTTATGGATATAATATTCTGTATGATTATTGTTATTCTCCTTAAAGGCCTGCATCCAAAATCCCAGCCTCTCCTTGTTTATTGAGCCCGCCCATTTCAATATCATCTGTTTCTACTTTTAATTATGGTTTTCTTACTGTGCTATGTACAGGAGCCTTAATTGTGTAGCCCTGAAACCCCCCCTTCAAATTCTTAGCTATCAGCCTTAACTGTGTACCTCTGAAAAAAAAACTTCAAATTCTTAGCTATGACAAAAAAGTAAAATGTTACAAAAACATTAAAAACCAAGAAATGAACTTGACTAAATCATACATAAATACATCAAGAAAAAGATAATTTCTATTAAACGATTTTCAAAAAAAAAAACATATAAAGGGGCAATTGAGAGAACTCTCAATATTCCATGTTCATATTTTAAATCAATACACTTAATTTAGTCCAAGATTTGTAATTACTGGTAACATGATTGGATCTCAGTCTAATTGTCTTAATTTCTCTATCAAAAACAATGCTCACTGAAGTTATAAATTTAAGCTTAAAAGGAAGATTATTGTTTTCACTTCCTTGATATACATATCCTCAGAACTTTTAATTACGGTGAGGCGCATCGAGGAGCTACCTCTGCACAAGCTGTTAGACAGCCCAACCAGCATATGGCAGAGACATGAAAATGCATTACCAGCTTCACAAATTAATGATGATACAACATTTGTAGTCATGGCTGAAGCACTGTATTACATAGTAACTGTATTTTTTTGCTTTCTTTTGATTTTTTTTATTATGTCTCATCTTCAACTGAGGGAATGTTTGCTCCTCAAATTTAAGTTGATGAAGCACCACTCTGGGGAACTCCATAGGAAACCACATAAGCTAGTTACAATAATTTCATTGCTATAGCGAAGACACAATAAAGTAAACATATCTAATCACTTGTTAAAGATGAAGGGGAAGAAACATTAAAGAAGACCATATGTTTTCTCAGTTAGTTACAATATGTTCATGGAAGTAAAAGGGGCTTTACAGAAATAATTGTCTGCTGAGGTAGTTATCATCAGGTCTCTTTCTCAATGGAAATTATGAAAACACCTACTAATAAAACTGTGTTATATGCTTGCATAAACACTACTCATACCCCAGCAACTGTTGTAATCAACTCTGAGATCAACACAAATGGAGAAATGCATTACAACTTAAAAAATCTAGCACCCTCACAATTCCCACATTTAGCTGCATATTTGACAGCTTTACCATTATTAAATGAACTTGACCAATGAGAGTGACAGTTTCTGGTTTCTGCTATTAGAGTGCAAGAAGAAATGTCATTTTGATGTGAAAGGATTTAAAATGCTGTTCTTTATGGCAGTATTATAATAGTAAGCTATAGAGTAAAATAGCTTAAAGCAGGGGAAGAGAGTATTTATGTTAGCCTTCATGGTTATGCAGCTGTGATTAGATTAAAACATTTTTGAATCACTTCAACTCTGATGAAATTCCTATGGTACCCCAAAAGAAATATAGTGGCATATTCTCATCATATCAGAAAATGGGAATGGGGGGGGTTAAAATTCCCAGAGACTGAAAGTTATATAAAGGCATCTATAATTAAAATAGTGATGAATTGGATAAATCCTAGATATTCTTCCATGTGGAAACAGTTATACTCCATTATACTAATGAATGAAAATTATTTATCAAAAATGCTTTGGGAACTGACAAATATAACAAGATATGGCACTATATAAGTTTAAATTTACAGTATAGTACAACAAAATTAACTAAACTAACACTAATAAGCAATATTTTTGATGTGTTTAGAAAATTCATTAACACAAATTTAGATATAAAACTGTGGTATAGATTTTTAATACCGTTTACTATTGCAAGGGATTTTCCTCATAAAAGACATAGAGAGATTTTTGGTTTATGGGAAAATAGTAACCTTTTTTGTTGGTTGCAAATGTATTGAAAACCAACAAGCTTTGTGCACACAAAGTATATTGTCAGCCTATGGCCTATCCCCTAATGACTGGTTGGTCCTTCAGAGTGTCATAGCATACACTAAGGATCTGTGTAGAATAATACATAACTCATCCTTCAAAACCATACCAAAAATTATAAACTGGATTTTTGGAATTCTATATAATAATATCAATGTTAAGAATGAATTATCATATCTATATAACACTTTAATTGTCTATAAGACAGCTCCTAAAGATTCGTACTGGCAATACATAACTAAAGGGTTTCAAGTATCAGTATCAATGGAAGATAAAACAAACATTTTATTTACAGTTAAACTAACTTCTTATTCACAAATCTGGAGGATTTTCCATTGGAAGTTTCTATACAGATCATTTTTGACACCTGAGAAACTCTCAAAAATGAAGCCATCAAACAACAAGTTATGTTGGAGGTGTCATCTGTCCACTAATGCTGACTGGTTTCATATTTTTTATGACTGTCCTAATATTAAACCATATCTGCGGTGGTGGTACTGCGGTAGCATTGTCACCTCACAGTAAGACGTTGTCTGGTTCGATTCTCAGCTAGAGCGTCTTCTGCGTGGAGACATGCATGAATGGGCGTACCTTCGTTGAAGGTTGTGCATCAGGGCTGGTAACTCGGCACGTAAAAACCAATTACCAATCATTAGCGGACCGGAGTTCCGCTGTGGCGGCCCCTAACCGGGAAAAAGCCGAAAGACACAACAACAATTGGAATGAGATCAACACATTTCTTCAAGCTATCTATACTGATATATTTGTTTTGACAAAGTCTTTACTTTTATTGAATGTTGTTAATAATAATAATATGAAGAAAGATGATCTGTATTTGCTGTGGACAATGTTAACAACAGCCGGAAAATGTATAACTAGAAGATGGAAATCTAATGTAGCACCCGCAATGGAGGAATTCCTATCATCACTGAAGAAATGCATACTAATGGAGAAAAGAACTAAAGAGTTAAGAACTTTTCCTAAGCCATTGGTTAATATTCCATGGAGGAAAGTTTTGAATTTGACTGATACCCTACAGATGGAAACAAACTCTTCCTAACTATCATAGTTTATATATTAACTTATTATTTAATTACAAATGTTTTTATCTGAATCCTTTTTGTCAGGCTGAATGTAAATACTGTAAATAGTTATTGAATGTTATGAATGTATTAAATTATTGTGTTAATTCATCAAAATAAAAGTAATTTGAGTAAAAAAAGAAAGAGTGAATTATTGTTCTGGTATTTAGCCTGGTGGTGTGGGGAGTAACTATGTGGTTGAGGTTGTATTAGTGAGGTAGTAGAACTGATAAAAGAGTGCTCCACAGGCTAGAAGTGAATGAAGGTACAAAACACTAATATCATTAATCAGTAGCACTTCTTAAAGCTGGAAAATAAATAATTTAAAAACAAATTCTCAGATGGAATGTTGAATGTTTACAGTTACATTGTCAATAGTTGAAGACACTGGTTTATGCGAGTATATTCTTTGCAAGCCAGGACAATATATTTGAACAATGTGTGCTCCTTTGATGAGCAAAAGACTGCACTGATCTTTCTGTAAGGCAAGGGAACTTGTATGCAGTGCAAGCACTGAGAGTGGCCATATGTCAAGGACAAGTCATGACAGCATAAACAGCAGATAACGTAAGAGAACAAAGTATTTGACTGTTAATGAACTGAATGGACTACAATGGAGCTGAATTAAAAAGGATTAATTTAGAACTGTGGGCATACTGTAGTAAAAACAATACCATAGGTGGAATAACATTTAATTGGCACACAGAAGTACAGTGCAGTGTTGGTTGCTGCCAATCTCCTTAAGTTGTTTCTATATCTGGGGCATTACATCAAAAGAGTAAGTGCTTACTTGAAATAGTATTGCAAGGACATTATTTTTACTTGGGTATTGATGTAACTACACTAAGCTGTGTGCGAATTTGAAGAGTTGTTCCCTCTAGTTAACTTGTTGGGCACATTGAGTAATTGTTACATCATAGAAATCACCAAGTAAAGGACTTAATGCAAACATTTTATAATCTAACTGATTGCTTAAAGACTTTTCGTTTAAATGATTTCTTTATCATCTTTTGAGACCTTAAAAAGAAGTGGACATTTGCAGAAGAGATTACAATTTACTATATAAAGAACTGTAGTAGCAACATAGTAATGATATCATTATAAATAATATCGAAAACAAAATAGTGGAATCCAAGTGGTAAGTCCTCCATTGTTAAGTAGAAATAAATAAACCAAAAGACTGCTGTAAACTAACAACGGATGGAGCCAGGCATACAGGAAACTCAAGTTCCAAGCAAGAACTCAAGAAATAAGGCAATTCAAATGATTCAGGTAGCAAGCACAAAAAGTCCAAGTATATATAAAAGCATATAAAATCTCCTTTATTGTAGTCGACAAAAGGTAAGCGCTTTCACTATCTAGCTTCATCAGACCATAGAACAACTACTGACACAGCCACTATTAAAACAAAACAAAGAGCACATAGCAGCCAATCATCAAATCACATCAATCAAGTCATTAATTATACAATCAAACAATGAAACAGTTCAGAATCAAGCATAGAATAAAACAAAAAGAACATAACAAACTATTGAATTACGTAAATATATATGCATGTATAAAAAATCTGTCATACAAAAGAACAAGAATGAACTTCTATACAAAAAAGGACAGCATGAACTAAAAATAAAAATGCACAAATAAAGGTGCACATAAATATATACAAATAAAATATATATATAAAATATATATATAAAAATTATATAGATATGTACCTAAGTCTGTATGAACTGAGCACACAAGGAGGTAGATGTAAGACAGATATAAACAAATTCACTTGTGTAACCTCCTTTGATTCAGAACTGGCCTAATAGAGGCCCTTTCATTCAGTCCCCTGCCCCTGTCAGCACGGAGCATGATAATCCAACAGGCCTCTCTAAATTCTGTATGTGTACACACATCACCTTCCCTAATACTAGGGTTAACGGTCTCAACAACTCTGAACCTAAAAGTATGTGATGTCCCAAATTCTAGGACATGCTTAGAGAGTGCATTATGCAGGGAACCCTTCCTAATGTGATAGAGATGCCCCCTCATCCTATCACGTAGGACCCTGTTGGTTTTACCAACATAGAAGGAGTGACAGGTGGTACATTCAGCCAAGTATTTCACATGGGGGGTCATACAGTCTGCAGAAGCATGAAAGATGAATTCTTTGCATAGGTCAGGATGAAAAAAAGATTCAGCAGTATTAATATAAGTACAAAAACTTCAATTACCACAGGGTAAGGTAAGGCCAGGACTGAATGGCAGATTGCTATGGTTCCTATCATAGCACAGGAGTCTTTTCAAGTTCTTACAGTTCCTAAACCGAAAAGTGGGTTTATCACCCACACTCCTACGTATATCATCATCCACTAGTAAAATAGCCCACAATTGACTGAACAACAGAGTAATATCTCTGTGGTCAGTAGTATAAAACAAAGGAACTCTAACCTCTGAAGTATAGAGATATGTCTCCCTGGCAACACTGGGATCTAAAACAGGTCCAAAATATGGACTAGCTGTTGTCAGTCACAACTGCCCTAAGTCTGACCACTGCCTGTGTATCTCAGAAGAAGTATAACCTCATGCCAACAATTTACATTACAGACTATCAATTGATGGTGCTGCGGTAGCGTTGTCGCCTCACAGTTAGACGTTGCCCGTTCGATTCTCAGTTAGAGCATCTTCTGTGTGGCGACATGCGTGAATGGGCGTTCCTTCATTGAAGGTTGTGAGTTAGGCCCGGCAAGCCAGTATGTAAAAATCTACTGCCAATCATTAGCAGACCGGAGTTCCACTGTGGCGACCCCTAACACAAACAAACTATCAATCTCCTCTAAAAAGCCAGGTGTTTTAGGGTTTAACCTAGAGGAGCTTATCCCCTGACCTCTAATCAAATTCTTAAAAATATAGCCAGGGTGCATACTACATCTAAACAGGAAGGCATTTCTATGGCATGTCTTACGAAAGACCCCAGTGTTAATTATATTGCCTGGTAATTTCTTAATATACAAGTCCAAAAACTCAATGCGTGTAAATGACCAAGTAAAAGTGAACTTTAGGCAGTCAATTAAATTATTCATCATGTCATGGAAGGCAACTGACCTGTCAACTGGGCCTCTCCACAACAAAAACAAATCATCGACAAACTGTCGATAAAACAGTACATAATCCTTAAAGCCTTGAGTAGAAAGCAAACTATTATTCTCCCAATGTGCTAAAAACATATTAGCGTAGCTATTGGCACACGAAGTGCCCATAGCTATGCCATGTTTCTGAAGGTACATCTCACCATTAAAGGTGAAAACATTATTTTCAAGCACCATCTCTAGAAAACAACAAGTAAGGTCCACCTGTGCTGGTGTGTACTCACTGTGTAACAAAAGATATTCATGAACAAACTGGATGCCTAGCCCATTAGGAATCATAGTGAATAAGGATTGAATGTCAAAGGTAACAAAAATGACATCCTCAGCATCACCAATAGAAGAAATGCACTGATAAAGATCTAATAAAAATTGTTTAGAGTCCCTCAGGACCACAGGATTCAAATTAATAACCGGTCTCAACACCTTCAACCTATAAAAAAAATGGCTCCATAACCCAACCACCACCCGCCACTATTGGTCTCATTGGTGGGTTAGTGGGGTGCTTATGAACCTTAGGGAGGCCCTGTATGAATGGAATTAAGGGATTAACCACCTTCAAGAATGAAAAAACATCCTCTGTAACAAGATGAGTTGAAAAAATATCTAATATGCACTGACTGACCAAGGACATCACTTCATGAACATCATTAACAGTGATCCTCTCATAAAAACTGCCATCACTCAACACTGAGCACATAGCCTGATCATAGTGTGACTTATCCATTACAACTATGAGGCTGGGCGAATTACTATGCGCTCATTATCCTGTAGGGCTCTCAGGGCTGCCCTTTGAACATAAGACAAATTATTCTTATAGTGTGTATAGTGAGCATCACGAGTATCATACAAGTTAAATACCTGATTGTCAGTTAACTTTAAATATGCTTCAACAAGAGGATGATTATTAGGAACATAACTGCTTGGTTTCCTAAGGCCAAAAGGGCCACTAACCCCCCCTGCCCGATGGAGGCCCACATTCTACGTCTCCATACATCAAACGTAACATGATGTTTCTATAAAACACCCTTAGATCTAAAATAGTATCAGAGAGTTTGCTCTTGCAAGTATGAATAAAGCTCAAACCTTTGAAAAGAACCCATCTCTCATCTAAAGAAAGCTCATAAGTAGAGATATTCAATATTAATGAGTCTGGGCTCTCCCCCACATCTTCTTCAGAGTTTGGGACTGACTCTGTTCACCGGAAAGTTTGCGTTTCTGGCGTCCTCTACTTGCTGATCTTGGATGCCCTCCCCCTCTTTCTGACCTTACAGGTAGAGGAAAAGGGAGGTCGTCCACATTCCCACTCCTCAAAACATTCAATGAGTCAACATCTGTCAAAACTGTACCCCGCCATTTAGGTCTAACAACCCTCTCCAATTTATCTGCACCATGGCCATTGTCAACTACAACATGTGGATATAAGCCACTGCTAGGTGGCACCTCTGAAAATGTATCGCCAATACTTCCTCCACTTGACAGTGGAGCAAAAAGTGCAGATTTATGTGTAGTCCCATTATCTTTAATCTGGCAGCTCTTACCTACCTCAGCACTAACATTAATATTGGTAACATTACTAGATGTATCTACATTAACAATAGCATCATCAGAAAGCAAACAGTCATGTGTATTATTTGAAGCAAGGCCCACTGATTCTGCCAAACATGGATCAGGAACCACAGTCTCATTTTTCCTGGTAACCTGGGTTGAATGATTAAGATTACCATGTCCATTAGCACTTTGTCCAGTGCATGGCCACATAAACACATGGCCTGTCCTGAAATCATTAATGTCAAGCAAGAGCTTGGTCTTTTTTTGATAAATAAGTTTCCATTCAAAGATGGCAACGCTGTCTAACAAGCTCTCAAATAACGGATTCAGAGCATCCACTCTGTAGTCCTTAAGGAGGGCTTCCTGCCTCTCCCGTAAGGACTCTCTCTCAATTTCTCCTCTTCAGGACAAAAATGTTCAATTAACATGTGCATGTAACTGGCGCTTACCTCTAAGTTCAATTTCTGCCACCGAACCAATAATTCGGGATTCTGTGTGCCTTGGTTGGGCATATTAAGCACACGCAAGCCTCGTGGCATGATTTTCTTCTCTAAACAAACCTCAAAATGCAGACATTGTGCCTGAAAAGTCACATTCAATACCTTCTATCGTCTGCTGTAATGCCTCTAGATCTCCCGTCTCATACGTCACATCTGCGCCGTTGGTAGGGACGTCAAGTTGCCACAAACAACTCCTCTCTCTCTCTCTCTCTCTCTCTCTCTCTCTCTCTCTCTGCAAATACAGAAAGAATCTGTCCAAAAAAAGAGCTCTGGCTCCATTTGTCTTGGCAGTCACCTTGCCGTTGGGGTTATAATCTAGTTCAATAAATGACAACTGTTCCTAAGCCATGTCCACTCGGATAACCACAAAAAATATAAATATAGCAATAACAACGAAAACAAAATAGTGGAATCCAAGTGGTAAGTCCTCCGTTGTTAAGTAGAAATAAATAAACCAAAAGACTGCTGTAAACTAACAACGGATGGAGCCAGGCATACAGGAAACTCAAGTTCCATGCAAGAACTCAAGAAATAAGGCAGTTCAAATGATTCAGGTAGCAAGCACAAAAAGTCCAAGTATATATAAAAGCATATAAAATCTCCTTTATTGTAGTCGACAAAAGGTAAGCGCTTTCACTATCTAGCTTCATCAGACCATAGAACAACTACTGACACAGCCACTATTTAAACTAAACAAGGAGTACATAGCAGAAAATCATCAAATCACATCAATCAAGTCATTAATTATACAATCAAACAATGAAACAGTTCAGAATCAAGCATAGAATAAAACAAAAAGAACATAAGAAACTATTGAATTATGTAGAGTAAATATATATGCATGTATAAAAAATCTGTCATACAAAAGAACAAGAATGAACTATACAAAAAAGGACAGCATGAACTAAAAATAAAAATGATGCTTTCTTTAGATGAGAGACGGGTTCTTTTTAAAGGTTTGAGCTTTATTCCTACTTGCAGGAGCAAGCTCTCTGATACTATTTTAGATCTAAGGGTGTTTTGTAGAAACATCATGTTACATTTGATGTATGGAGACGTAAAATGTGGGCCTCCATCGGGCAGGGGGATTAGTGGCCCTTTTGGCCTTAGGAAACTGAGCAGTTATGTTCCTAATAATCATCCTCTTGTTGAAGCATATTTAAAGTTAACTGAAGATATAATTAATGACTTGATTGATCTGATTTGATGATTGGTTGCTATGTGCTCTTTGTTTAGTTCAAATAGTGGCTGTATCAGTAGTTGTTCTATGGTCTGATGAAGCTAGATAGTGAAAGCGCTTACCTTTTGTCAACTACAATAAAGGAGATTTTATATGCTTTTATATATACTTGGACTTTTTGTGCTTGCTACCTGAATCATTTGAACTGCCTTATTTCTTGAGTTCTTGCTTGGAGCTTGAGTTTCCTGTATGCCTGGCTCCATCCGTTGTTAGTTTACAGCAGTATTTTATTTTTTATTTTATTTATTTATTTAACATTTGTTCACCGGGAAAGTCCGACTAGGTTCCACAGATCCTGTTTTCAGCGGAGGCCTGGGGAGAAATGCTCCAGAAGCATGTCTTTAGAATGTGGGAGGAAACCGGAGCACACGGAGGAAACCCATGCGAACGCAGGGAGAACATGCAAACTCCACACAGAAGGCACCCCAGCCGAGAATTGAACAGGAGAACCTCATGCTGTGAGGTGACAGCATTAACCGCTGCACCACTGTGCTGCCCAGTATTATAAATAATATAAATGATTTTGTAATAGCTGAGAGTGCCTTTCTGAGTGATGATTCTGAATAATAAATTAAATTAAATTGAATTAAATTAATAAGGCAGATATTGCTTGTGCTTATTTAAGCATTGTGAGTGATTGCTTTTATCAGCACTGTTAATCTCAGCACAGTAAGTTATTTTTAGGCATTACCTACAAAAAAAGGAGAAGCGTTGATCTAATCTTTTTACAGCATAGCAAGGTAATGCAGCACAAGATGAGCTTAACTAACTGGAATGCACATCCTAGTCATAAAAAAAATAGTGGGTCAGCAATATGTGGAGGTATAAAAGTTAACTGAAAGCATAGGATTATGGGATCATTTAACTGGAGTCACACTGAAACTGGAGAGTTTTAAGTCAGAACTAGTATCAAGTGATTGAATGATTGTATGATAAGAAAAGTAAGATCCATAGAGTTGTAATGTAAATGTTTTGAGGCTGTGTAAAGAATAAGCACAATGAATGTGTAACTATACTTCTTCAATTAAGTATTTAACTGTTTAAGAATATAAAGACTTATGAAAGTGCATTACATGGCTGTCTATAGTTAAACAGTTTCAAAGACAAAGTTTTCAAATTATTTTGTGGTGCATAAACAGTTATATTTTTTTGCAATAGATACTAATTGAAACAACAAACTATGGAATACCTAAATATAATTATAGATAGGCATTGAAATAATAACCCAGTAAGGGGTAAATCAGGAATAATTCTGAAAGATGAAAGAAAAGACAAAAAAGGATGGCGAAACAAATATTCAATGGGAAGAGGGTAAAAGTACTCAGAAAGAAGAATTGATTCTAGACAGTAGCAGAAGTACTAAATCCAAGAAAATTATGACACAAAATAAACTGCATCAGTTAAAAAGATAGGACAGAAGAGGCCTTGATGCCAGCAAAGAAAAATGGAGAAGGGATGAAATGTTCAAAATAAAAGATAATCACAGGAATGTTTGAATGGGAGAGTTAATGAAAACTAACTGTTTCATGTAATCAGAATATAAAAAAGGTTGAAAATGAAGAAGAAATTATATATCTGAATGAAAGATAATAATATTCCTCTATTTATTATCAGGTCTGCTCAAATGAGAAAGCGTATTTGATTTGGCAACTGGGATTATACTTCTATGCAATCCTCAGCTGAAATTAATTGGCAAAGAACTATCTCCTCACTAATAAGCTTAAGAAAGATAAGAGTGAAAGGAGAATTGAACCCATTTTGTCCAGCAGCACAGGAGAAATGGTCAGAGGGCGTTAACGATGAAAACTGATTAGAAAGCATGCTATCAACAAGTGTGCTGAAAGAACAAGAAAATCAATCTTTAGTGCAAACATTAAAATTACAGCAGATGATTACAAACAAAAGAGAAATAGAAAGTATGAAATATTATATTTTAGAAATATTGAAAACTGACATTGAGAGAAAATTCTGAAAAAAGTACTTAAAACTATGGGTTATTTAGAACAGAAGCATAAAAAGTGAAACAGTGAAAGAGAGGAATTATATGAAATGAGAAAATGTTGTGAAATAGAAAAAAAAATGGGTGGATGATAAGAAGACAGAAAAACAGATACAGAAAGACAAAAGAAACTTGGGTAAAGAAAGTTAAAAGAAAGAAAAACGAAGATATGCAGACCGAAGAATATTGGGAGAAGTATGGAGGTAAAGAGAAGAAAGGAAATATGGTGCAAGAAAAAGAAAATGAGAAAAGGAATGCTGTGGGCCTATATTATATACTCAAAGTTTCAAAACTTCAAACCTCATATGATCGACACCATATGAGCAAAGTTTGAAACAGCGAATATGTAATAAAAAAGAAAAAAGAAAAGAAAAACTTACCTAAATGCTCTGAACAAGGGGCAAGCCCCCCTGCACACCCCACACCCTCGCTACTTAAATAGGCCAAATCCGAGATCGCACTTCAATGCAAAAAAGGGAAATCTTCTCATTCTGCGCTGTATGGAGCCATTTGTTTTCACCTTTGAACTTGTAAAAGTTTAATCATATGGTGTCAACCATGTGACATTTGAATTTTTCCAAATTTAAGGTTATAATACGAACCCAATGTTGAGAGGCATTTTGGGGGTGTTTGGAAGAATACCTACCACAGATGAAGACGATAAAGGAAGAAAAGAAAATATGCAGAGTAAAAAAGTATAAATTAATCAAATAAGGAAAGTATATATAGAAAGAAATAAATTTAAATGCGGATGATGCTGAAAGTAAAGATAAATGGCAGCTACACAAGCCTAACATCAAGAAATATAACTTACTATAGCTGAAATAACCCTGGCCCGCATAAAGGTAACAATCATAAAAACATAGTGATAGCTGCCTTGTGCATTTCACCTGGTAACAATATTCCCAGTCTTAAAAATATTTTTCTTGGGTCTCATCCATTATTAGTAATGAAACAATTATCCTAGGAGATGTCAACATCAACTAGTCTTCCATACACTCAATCACCACTTCCAATAGTATAAACCTATACAGTTTCTCTCTATTACTTAACTCTCCTACCAGACCCACTAGAGATAACTCTTCAGGCACTATCCTAGACTGGATATTAGTTTCCCATCCCAACAACATCTCTAGCAGTGGCACTCTGCCTGATACACTTAGTGATCACCTGTCTGCCTTTGCACTTTGCTCTCCTTCCCCCCTACACCTGCAACATAACTATATCTCAAATTGTACCCTCACAAATTTCAACCCTAAATCCTTCTCTGACTGTTTAAAACAAATGAACTGGAGCCCTCTGAAAACTCTTCCTCTAAAGATCACTGTTACTTACTTCAGTTCTTCCTTCATTAACATACTAAACAGTGTTGCTTCTCCTAAAACTTTTTCTTCTTCTTTCGGCTTTTCCCGGTTAGTGGTCGCCACAGCGAATCGCATGTCAAAGAATCAAATCCAAAACTGCCCCATGGCTTTCCAAAGATACCACAACCCTCATGCATACTCATGATAAATCATGGAAACTCCACCAAAAATGTAAAATGCCAAACTCCCTTAGCAAATATAAATGACTTTGAAATATAGTTAAAAAAACATATTGCCTCTGACTGTAAATCCTATTGCTCTAAGCTACAAAATAATCATAAATCCAATCCTAAGAAATTTTGGAGTAGCATCACTGCCCTCTTTAATCCCAGCAGAAAAGACAACCCTTGCCCCGACCCCAATTCTCCAGACCACACCATAGCCTCCAATTTTAACTCCTTCTTCATTGACTCAACAGCCAAGCTAACTACATCTTTCCCTAAAAACTCATCAGCTCATTCTACATCACCCTTTACAACTCATCTCCTTCTACCATCAATACTATCCACCCCCTCCCTCCTCCCTCAAAGCCATCCCTGTCAACATTATACAAAATACTCAATAAATTAAAATCATGTTCTAATGCCCTGACAACTTACCATCCAACTTTCTCAAGTTAGCTGCTGAGGGCATAGCTCTCCCCATCTGTATTCTAATTAGCCACTCCATCCAAGAATCCTATGTACCCCTCCTCTGGAAAAAAAGCCTTCATCATTCCTTTACATAAAGGAGGCAACAACACTGACATCAATGACTTCCACTCCATAGCCATTCTGTCCCCTTTCTCAAAAATACTTGAAAAATGTATTCACCTACAACTCTTACCTTACCTTTTAGACAATCATTTCCGTACCCCAACACAACATGGTTTTAGACTGAGTCACAGTACCACCACAGCCCTCCAATCATTCCTTGACAATATCAACCACGCCCATGACTAGGAAATATAGTATCTTCCCTTCTCTTAGATTTATCCAAGGCTTTCAATACCATTTCCCATACCTTACTACTGTCTAAGCTCTCTCACCTAAATCTTTCCTCCTCAACTATCAATTGATTTTCCAGTTACCTCTCAAATAGTCAACAGGCCGTTAAATGGAATAACTCTACCTCCTCCTACCAAGACATCCTCAGAGGCACTCCGCCAAGGTTATATACTAGGCACTTTACTTTTCAATATCTTCATCAACGACTTCTGTCTTTGCATCGCAAATGCTAAGCTCGTCCAATACTCTGATGACTGTATGATCATTTGCTCTGCTGATTCTCTCCCCACACTCTTGCAAGTAACTCAGGGCACCTTTAACAGCACCAAGGCTTGGATGCTAAACAATCACCTAGCTCTTACTGCATCCAAAACCAAACTCATGATATTCAACCCATCTAAAAACACCAAAATGAATAAAACCTACTTCTCTACATTGTATTTCGGCTTTTCCCAGTTAGAGGTCACCACAGCGGAACTCCGGTCCGCTAATGATTGGCAGTAGATTTTGATGAACCCCGGGGTGCCAGCTTGATGTTCAACCTTCAACAAAAGCACGCCCATTTACGCATTTCTTTCGAATGCCCACTCAACTGCAGGGAGGACATGCAGACTCCACACAGAAGGCACTCCCCGCACTCCAGACGAGAATCGAACGGGAGAACCTCTTGCTGTGAGGCAACAACGCTACCGCTGCACCACCGCGAATGTAAAAACTACTTCTCTATAATAAGCCATAATATGACTCTGATCATAGTAGTCCCCCATACCAAGCTTCTAGGAGTCCTTATCGGTGAGCAACTAAAGTTTGACATTCACCTTCAAGCTAATATTAAGAAAACTCACCAGAAATTTGGTATGCTTTACCGGAACAATTATAATCTAACCTCTTCAACTAAACTTACCCTCTCTACTACCTACCTCCTCCCCTCTCTCATGGATGGGGCACCCATCCTTACCAATCTTCAAGCCACCCTTAAAACTAAACTGGCATCCTGTTACAATAAAATCTCAAAGTTTGCTGCAAGTGCCAAATCCTCCTCTCATCACTGTGACTCCTTACACTTCTTAAACTGGCTAGAGCTCCACAAGTACCTCTCTTATATTCAACTCTCCACTGCCCATAAACTCATCTTCAAGGCTTTGCAATGCCCATTTCTCTCTTCCACCCTTACCATGCACCTTCCTGACCAATCTCTCAGGTCTAATATACAGAACCTACTTAAAGTGTATAAACCATTAGGCACTCCTGGCCGATTTCGTTTATCTTTCTCCCTAGCACGGAAATGGAACTCACTTCCTCCCCCATATTTGAACAACCCAGAACCTCTCTACTTTTAAGACCTTACACCACTCTTATCTCTTTTCTAAATGGGAATGCTCCTGTTCCCACCCCTCCTAACCTCTATGCTATGCTGACACCGCCATTAAGTCTACCTTCTCAAAACTCTGCCCAACACTCAGACATCCTATTCTTCCTCCTTCTCCTGACTCCCATAGCTTCCTACTCTCCCTGTCTTTGTTTTCACTTTAAATATTATAGGTTATTTACCTCCCAGAAATCATAATGCTTAATGGACCACAAAACTATAACTTTGGCATACTATACAGTTCTGTTATTTTTTTATGTCGTATAAAATTGTTTGTAATAACTTCTGCTGACTTTTATTTTTTCGGATATTGTTTCTGTATGTATGTACATGGAGCTTTTCTCCCCAGGCCTCCATTGAAAAGGGCTCCTTCTGGCCTAATGGAGTTCCTCAGTTAACAAACTGCAAATAAATAAATAAAAAAACACAGGTATGGTGGCCGAAAAATGTGGTATGAGTTATAGCCTGGTAATGCAGGGGTGCTGTCTGGAGCCTTGAACCAGGTCTCAGTCACTGCATGGATATTGATGTTCTCCACTTTAAGAAGTGCCTCAAGTGAATGCATTTTGAGGTTTAGACTTCTAGCATTGAGTAGTATTACCCTCAGCTTTTGCTTGCTTGTACCTGTTACGGTGGTGAATTTGTCATTTGAATCTTGCCTAAAAAGGCATTATAGGGGTGGCAAGAGCCTTAGCCAGTATCCAGAATCCTTAGGGTGACAGGTGCAGGCCATCTCTGGCAAAGCATTTTGGTCTGCTGATCATGTCATCCCAGACAGACAGATATTGGATCCCCTTAGAATGACACCAGAAGCTTAGCCAATTGTTGAAGTCAATCATTTTGTCCTTGTACTGTGGTATCATTCTGGGTGATGGCAGGATGCTGCTCAGCACTAGGGAAATACCTGCCTGGGCTACAAGATCGAAGAGCTCCACCATGTCTTTTTTCATATAGTCCAGGGAGGTACGTCTCAGGTCATTCACACCAACATGGACAATGACAGAGTCATATTTGTACTTGTTGTGGAGTGACCTGAGTGCATGCATTATGTGGCAGATCCTGGCGTCCGACAGGCAGCTGACAGTAACTTTTCCTTGTTTAGCCTGGTGAGTGGAACATCAATGTGCCTGACTATAGAGTCACCTATGACTAGAGTGTTGGGTACGTTGTTATGACTTATGGGCTGTGGTTGAGTGGCACACTGAGTTTGTGGGTTATGTGTCATTTGGGTTGTGTTGGGGGTGGAGTTTGCATGTGTTTCTGCTTTGGAGGTCTCTGGTGCTTGAGCAAATTTTTATTGAGAGCCTCTGTGAATGTAGGTGTGTGTTTTGTGTTGCTATGTGTGTGTTTTGGTGGTGTAGGTTATGATGGACTATGTGATGAGTGCGGTGTGGTGCAAGTATTTACATTCTCCTCTTGACTGTCTAGTCCAGTCTTGGGTGAAGAGAGCTTTGCTTCCAGTTTGGCTACATAAGTGCATTTCCCACAGGTTGTAGTGTTGGCTGGTAGGAGGAGAGTGTTGTCTGTGTACATGAGGCAATTGCTGCATTGCCCTAAGATGCCCAGATTTATCAGGTACACAGGAGAAAACACCAGGTGTTGACCCTTAGACATGCCTGGGTAGATGCTTATTTATTAAGTACTAAAAGCTGTTTTCCTCTAGACAAGTGAGGAAAGTTGAGTGCTGTTGTAATTTGTGGCTTATTTAGTGCTTACAATGATTTCTGAACAAGTGCTGAGCTCAAAGAAACAGATTTGAGTGCTAAAACTACAAAACTGGCTAAGGCAACATTTGAAGAGCAGACTTTATGGCGCCAGGAATAGTTTAACCCTAGCTAAGAGGTGATGCATAAAGTGTATTTTTTTAATATAACAGTAGCAAATGAGCAAACTGATTTAAACAAATTAACCAATAAAAAGCTAAAAACGGAGCCCTGTTCCAGCAATCTTCGATCAGACAAGTTCTAACTGCACACTCCTGTCACTAGGGTACAGGGGAACCTTCTCCAAAAAAAGATGGTCTGGATTAGTGCTCAAGTTATACAAACAAAGCGAGATTCAGCAGGTCTGAATTTAGTCTATGCTACAGCAAACAAGGCATACCAATTTCAGAAAGAAACAGTTCAAATAAGCAGGCACAATAAGCCTTTAACCAGAAACTCCCAGCTCAGAAGGGCAGAATCTAGCATCTCCTCCCACAAGAGAGCAGACCACACCTTTTTAATGTAAAATAACTTGCCCGAAGCCCAAGTGCTTTAACCAGAACTAATACACTCTTAGAATAACAGACACTAAGCCTTCCATCAACAACTCCCAACTTATAAGGATGTAAGCTACCTGTCCTTCCACAACTGTGCAGACCACAAACCTTCTTAATATAAAACAAGTGGTCTGAAGCCCAAGTGCTTCAACCATGGGCTTAGAATAACAGTTACAATTTAATCAGGCTACTAAAAAGGAGTAATACATGCAGCAGAATAAATGCAATAAAGTCAGAAGAAACACAAATACAGTAAAAGCAGATGAATAAAGTGCAATTTTTTATATAACAATAGAAAGCAAGCAAACTGATTTAAACAAATTACCCACTTAACCAGTAAAAAAGTTCAAAACTGAGCCCTGTTCCAGCAGTCTTCAATTAGACAAGTTCTAACTGAACACTCCTGCCACTAGGGTGCAGGGGAACCTTCTCCAAAAAAGATGGCTTGGATTAGTGCTCAAGTTATACAAACAAAGCTAGATTCAGCATGACTGAATCTAGTCTATGCTACAGCAAACATGGTGCACCAATTTCAGAAAGAAACAGTTCAAATAAGCAGTCACAGTAATCCTTTAACCAGAAATTCCAAGCTCAGAAGGGCCGGATCTAACCTCTCCTCCCACAAGAGTGCAGACCACAAACCTTCTTAATGTAAAATATCTGGCCTGAAGCCCAAGTGTTTAAACCAAAAGGCTTAGAATAACAGTTACAATTTAATCAGGCTACTACCAAGCAGTAATAAAAGCAGCAGAATAAATACAATTGATTACTTTTAAGAAGAGGCAAAAGCAAAATAAAGTGCAATTTTTTTTTTAGTAAAGTGCAAGGAGAGAGGAAGGAGGAGCAGACGTTAAGAACCTAAGTGGGTTGGCCTTCTCAAATGTTATCTCTGTATTAAGTAGAGTGAATACCAGACTGGGAAGAGTGTCCCAGATCAAAATTACAGTAGGGGCGGGCAATTGCAAAGCCACCAACTATAATAACACCACAAGAATAGGGTGGGAGGGGGGGCAGTTTCAGGACAGGTGAGAAACATAAAACAATGCCAGAAAATATATAAACTAATTCAGTCAGGCAAACAATAATTCAGTCAGGCAAAATTATGACAATGCAGAACTCTGAAAGGTTAAAATGCCAAGAAATATACTTATCAATTAGCGATATATTTCCAGATTGTTTGAGAATCACACCAGCCAGAACCCAGGAGTTTTATTGGGAAGTATGGTCTTTGAACCCACAACCTTCAACTAAAATCTAATATTGTACTCTTGGTTTGTGATACAGACTAATGTATGCATATTTGCTTTTACAGTTGAGGTACGCATGCTCAATTTGATATTGTAATATTGGACTCTTGGTTTGTGCTACAGACTAAGGCATGCGTACTTGCTTTTAAAGTTGAGCTATGCATGCTCAATTTGATATTCTAATATTGTACTCTTAGTTTGTGCTGCAGACTAATGCATGTATACTTGCTTTTACAGTTGAGATATTCATGCTCATTTTGATACAATTCTATAAAATACCAAAAAAGCTATCTTTAACTTTTAATGCTAGAATAATGCTACTATTCTACTGTATAAATACCATGTGCTTCAATTATCCTCGCCAATCTAGCCCCATGGGTTCATACATTAACCTCATGGTCCCTGGCAGCTGTGGAAAAAAAAAACAGAACAGAATACCATTATGAATAACAGTTTTGTGCATATTCATCTTTTAAGTCTTACAAGTACTTACACAGGTGTGGGATGCCCGCAGTCCTAAATTCCTATTCCAGTGGTCAAGGGTATCCCTCTTCCTCCTCTGGAGGTCATTGTAGTGATGATGCCTACATTGTTTACCAGTACTGGGGATACCAATAGCACTGGTTACAGCTCGGACTGAACTATCCCAAGCTTCCAACTTATTCTGGGAGCCAGAATAGTCCCCCTGCACATGCCTGGTACTGTGGTTCTTAACCAGGAGTCCAATAAAAATAATGGACTCCTGAACACCACATCTGTGCACCCTAACATGCCACCTTCCCACAAATGCCTGCCATGCCTGCTACAGATCTAGAGCAATGGAGAATTATGCTTTTCCACCAGTTCCAGTCATTACATATACTGGGAGTGCACACACAGTGCTCAGCAGTGTGGTCCCCTGAGGACCACATTTGCTTGATGATAAGCAGAGTGCAACAGTGACAAACAAAGCAAATTCAAGATTGTTGGATGTACAGGCAGTTGTGCATGTGTGTTAGACAATTATGAAGGTTATGGCAGTCCAGAAAGAAGAAATATACTTACAGGAATATAGTACACAATATACCAACAGTCATACATTTCAGAATAAGTGTGATAATACATAGATAAATGAATGTATAGCTGACACAATACTAGTGCATCAGCTCTCATATATATAGTTATATCAGCTACCCCATGTCAAATGTTATAAGTGAGAGTGACTATAACAGGAAGTGGAACAGCAGTAAATGTGTATGGAATATGCTGTATTCAAACCCAGGGCCATGTGCATGGCAATCCTACACTTAACCATGTTTCCACAAGTTCATTCCTATAAACTGCAATGTCACAACAGTAAAACAAAGGTTGCGCACACTGTACTAAAACTCAAGACCATACATACTCTAACCCTACATTTATACCTGCTGCCACAGTACTAGATACATATTCCCTATTTTACTAAAATTTCCTAAGGTCTGCCTGTTAACCATCACACAGTGTCACTTAGCATGTTTGTCCAATGCCTAATATTAATTAGATGCATCCGGTTTCTGTTTTTGACTGTGTGTGTCCTGTCTGGCCAGTTGTCCAGTTTGGGGTAAGTGGTGTATCACACAAACAGTGCCTCTCACAAAAAAAATAAAAAGAAAAGAAAAGAAAGGATAGGTTCTTGAAATGAGGAAAAACTGTCTGTGACATACACACTAGAAAATCTTAGTACACATGAGGAATGCCTACACAGGTCTGGATTAGAACTCCCACTCCAATGCACCTTCAGAACACAGGATGAGTGTCTTATCCCTCTTTGCCACACAAACAGCTTTGGAGCAAAGAACTTAAATCAGTTTGAACAAAACCAACTGCAGCAGCATTTACATTGATATCAAACAATACAAGTGTTATTTATACATGTATTAGTTTTGGATGTAGTACACATAGTGATCACATAACGTGTCATGATTATTGCTTGCAAATCTACAGTTATGTCTTGCATTCCTGTGTTTGTTGGCCATTCTTCATTTATCTGAGCAGTAATCTCAGACATGAAGTGTTTAAGCCATTTTATATCATTGTCCTTAAAGTGTGTGAGGATATTAATTGAAAATAATATCATATGCAGTAGCTAACAAATGAAGGGCAGGTTGGATGTTAAGGAACACATCCTGTGACTAGTGTGCTGCTTACCTACATTTCCAGCTTTACATCTAACACTTTGTAGATCTAACCTGATGCACCCAGTTGAGGTAGAGCAGCTTGCAGTGCCTTCGTGTTTTCCTTCCCCCAAACACTAATCATTCACAGTTGCAATCTATTAAAACCAAACACAGAGGGAGAGCTTGCACTATGTTTACATCTCCTACAGAGATCAATTCTTTGGCACCTCATTTGCATCTTCACCATGCTAATAGTCCTGAAACTACACTATATGAAAAGACAAACATGTAGCTAGGCAAACTGATGGGGAGGAGACTTGTTTATGTTGGGAAAACTGCACATAATGCGATTTCTTCAGGATATATCTCTACAGAGAAGTATTGAACTTCAGACAGTATGCTTCCATTTGGTCAGCTGCATACTGCATATACTGGAATGTATTTAAGAAAATTCTGAAGCAAAGGCTTTTTCCCTATCTGTATGCATTAATTAGAAATATACTGATGGCATGAGCATGTTTGTCAAGCCATTTAAAGGTATACATGATTGCCAATACATGAAAATGGATTGTGTGTGAAAAATACCTACAAATGTTTCAGGGATGGGTCCTTTGATAGCACTTTTAGCATTTCAAAGATGTTTTGTTAGCAAAATGGATCATTTGCCTGTTGTTTTGGGTGGGCAAGCAAAGCTAGGTTAATCTTATGGCACAAAGAAGGATGGACTGTTTTTTTTTTTTTCAGGGAAGCAAAGGTGAGTTACTGTTATAGCACAAACAAAGATGGACTGTTGTTTTGGGGGAGGGGCAAAGCTGAGTTACTGTTACAGCACAAACCAGGATGGACTGTTGTTTTGGCAGGCAAAGTTAAGTTACTGTTATGGCACAAACCGGGATGGACTGTTCTTTTGGGGGGGGGGGGGCAAAGACGAGTTATTGTTATAGCACAAGCAAAAGTTGGGCTGTTGTTTTGGGGGGAGCAAAGCTGAGTTACTGTTATGACACAAGCAAGGCTGGACTGTTCTTTTGTGGAGGGACAGAGGTGAGTTACTGTTATGGCACAAACAAGGATATGTTATTCTTATTACACTCCTTGTTTTATATCTTGCCTGTTGTTAGTATTTCACATCTCTAGACTGTTTTATGTTTCTCCAGTAGGTAATACTGACTGGGCGCCTTTTCTGTTTTATCTGGAAACAGTTATTTTGTAGTTATGTGATACTTATGTGTATTATCCTTCTGTTGTCTTTAGGACACCTACGAGTATGCCACCCAGGTGTATCAAACCAAGGAAATCCCCCCTTCACTGATGCCAAGAACCTAGTGATCATAGATGGCTTTAGGAAACATGGTGCATTTCTGCTGGAAAGGGGATGGGGAGACACAACATGTAGGAAGTGAATATAATGGCAGATAGTAGATGATGTCAGTGCTGTGAGTAGCCATAGCAGGACATAGGAGCAGATGCACCACAGGGCAACTGACAAGATCACATCTGCATGGAGGAGAGCAGCTGTAGTGGGTCATGACCAGATCGTTTCTAGGGGAGGGCCTGCTGGAAAATCACCACTAACCACCAATGAGGAGTTCCTGGCCAATATTGGAGATCCAGATAGTTCCCAGGTGAGTGCAGTACAGCATGTTCTGGATGTTGGAGCAACAGTTTCTGAGACAGCAAGCACATCCCAGGAGGAGCTTTCAAGTATACCTTGCTATCTGAAGAGTTGAATACTCTTGTATAGTAAAACAATTGAAATCAATAAGTTAATTCTGTGTCATGTCTTTTTGGGGGGGATTGAAGATTGCTACTGTTATAAGCTTAGCTTAGAGTTGTCAGCCACGTTCTTGTTGAAATTATAGTTAATGGATGTATAAAGGGGTAAATGTATTACCCCCTGTGTTGCTATTAATTGTGATGATGTTGCCATTACCTCTTGCTTAACTTCTTCCAGGACTGTCTGGACTACGGAAGAATATCGCATCTGCAGATGGTAAGGAAAACACATTTATGTCATTATTGTTTTTATGTCACTACTGCTGAGAAATTTAAAGAAATACTGTAGTGTGTGACGCTGATCTCAGGCCTGTTGTGTATATTGCTACATTGTCTGAAACAGTGGCAGCACTGTTAGTTTGTTAGCATATATTGCACTATAGTAGTTCAGGGATTAATTTATTCCTGTGTTTCTTGCTTTTTACGACAGGTGATCATGACAGTGAGAGTGTGGGCCCTGTGCCACCTGATGTCAGTGTATCATCAGACTCTGATGATAATGGTGGCCAAACTGAGGGAGAGTCAAGGGATTCAGAGGTTGAATCTGACACTGAGGTTGACATACAGCCATCACCTGCATTTCCATTGAGCATAGCCAGTAGGCTTACCAAGCCAGTCCAGTGAGCTCACAGATATTGGACAGGTGGAGGATGAGGACATCGATCAGGGAAGTGTGGCTACTGCGGCTTCAGTGCCTGTTGAGTCTGGTCATAGCCAAAGTGTGGGTGAGGTGCCATGCAGGAGGATTGATAGGGGTGCTCAGAGGAGGCCTGCTGTTCCTCCTCCACCTGCTGCAGGTGTCTCTTTCTGTGCCACTTACTCAACATATGTTTAGGGCCATCATGGAGGCACAAGCAGATTCCCATAGGTACTCCAGGCAAATGAGTTGTATATGTGGCACAATTTGACATGCGTGACTATCTCCACCATATTGCTGATTCACTGGGTTGGATGAATGACACATTGGATTGAGGGCATGTCTGTCATGGAACAAGCAGTGTCTGCTGAGAGAGGAACAGCATCCTCACAGGCAAAGGTCAATCACATCATCTGCTGTCAGCCAAAGTGGCCATACCCAGTCACACTCCCATAGTGACAGTACTTCCACTGCTCCATTAGTCAGTGTGCTGTCCACACCCAGACATGACAGGCCATGGGATTGTGGTTCTGGGCATCCCAGGGAAGGGAGCTCATGCAGCAGACATCAGTCACATTCAAGTAACAGCACTGCATCTAACCATGGGCGTGAATGTGCCACTGCAACTCCTGGCAGAGCCAGTTCTCATGGTCAGGGACGACAACAATGACCTGCCACCTCTACTATGCAGAGCTCAAACCTGTCCAACATACCAAGATATAGAGCCAGCACAGAGATTGGCTGTGCTCATGCAGACACTCATGCACCAATTTCACCTGGAAGACCCCTACAGACATACATACACAACAGTTACTCATTTTGTCTTTCTGGCCATTTGTTGGTTTATCCACATATATTCCTTCTTCTATATCTTACACACATAAACTCACTGAACTTTTGTGTCAGCCTAGACTCCACCCCACCCCCCCACCCCCAACACACACACACACACACACACACACACACACACACACACACACACACACACACACACACACGCACAAAACACATTGTGCAGGTAATGATAACTGTGCCATATTCCTGTTTTTTATATTTTGGATTCATGGGTTCAAAAGCTTTGTGTCTGATGTTCAGGATGCACAGCTAATTTAGAGTTTAGTATACATGCATTTGCTGATTTGAACTGATAATTTTACCTTTGACTTATATTGGTCTTGGAAAGTTAGACAGCTGATAGCATCAACATTTCCCAACTTTATAGTGAATGATCTTGTGAGGGTTGTGAAGTCAGAAAATGAAATGTGTATCATTTCGTTCTAACTTGTCTCTTTAATCATTTTCCAGTGCAGACATATTGTGCTAAACTGAGGGCATGCAGTTATCATCAGTAATTTTGAGAGGTATGACTGCTTGAATCTTTTATGCCTGAGGCCTACTACTTAGTAATGGACAAATAAGTCAATTAAGTCTCTGCTGTCACATGCTAAGGTAAGTTCTGTACAGATCTTCCACCTTTTACTAGCTTACTGAACCAAATAATGAAATACAAGGATATGCCACACAGTCATATTAGTAAATAATACACTCCAGGTTCAGGACTTACCTTGTAAATGCAGCAGTTGACACGGTTAGTTCAGGGCTGACTCTGTCTGATGCAAGCAGTACACAGACAATACATGGAGAGGTAAAGGTTGTGTAAGTTGCCTGGTAACAATGTTAGTATGTGTGTAAGTAGGAGGAAGGTTTAAGGCCCCTAGGTGGTGAGTGAGTGTGCTAATGCATTGTCTCTTAGCCAATGTCAGGGCATACTGAGCATGCCTACATCTGCCAACATGCAAAGCAGCTGGGGATTCCCCCTCTGACTCCTCATCTGCCTCTGGCTGTGGTGACCTTGGCACTGGTGGGGGGATGTATGTCCCTTCTTCTTGCTAATCCTGGTGAAGCTGTTTCCTCAGGATTATGTTGTGTAGCATGGCATATATAGTGAATATTTCTGTACATCTCCATGGATTGTACAGCAGGGTTGCCCCAGATGTATCAAGGTACCAGAACTGTGAGTTCAGCAGCCCAAACACATGGTCAATAATATTTCTTGTTAGAGAGTGTGCCTCATTATGTCATTTTTCTTTGGGTGTGTGTAGATTTCTGATGGGTGTCATTAGCCGCAGTTCCAGTGCATAGCCTGCATCTCCAGTAAATGCCCCTGTGGGATTTCCCCCCTAGCAATAATCTGGTAAAGATGGGAGGTGTGTCAGATATGTGAATTGTGGCAACTGCCAGGTTTGCCAGCACACACAGTCAGGATTATTCCCTTGGCATTACACACTGTGTGGCAGTTGATAGAGAGGTAGCCCTTTCTGTTAATGTAGAGCCTACCATGTTCACTGGGTTGTGCCTTAATTTCTACATCTGCGCAATCTATGCCACCCAGTACTTCAGCGTAGTGCACTACATGGTAGATCTCTTGTATATTTCTGTCCCTCTCCTCAGAACTACAGGGAAAATATATGGTAGAAATGAATTAAAGCAGTAGCAGCCCCTAATATTCTGTCTGCATAGACTCCTTTCTGTGTCTATATTCCAAAAGTTTTGGAATGCAGGAAAAGCCAGCATGGAGTCTACATGGATGCTTTATAGCTTGTTCAATAGCTAAACCATGTAAGATCAGTTAATTAGCATGCATTTCAGCTGCTTATGCTGTAATTAGCATGCCACAGTGTTTACCTTGTTCACACAGTGGTGAGTGCTATTACAAGGTGCCTACTTCATCTAAAAATTTCTTCAGCCCTGTGCTCATTTTTCCGGGATGCACACATAGTGAAAAACAACCATGTAGGCTTTACTGAATCCCTGTATATAGGTTCATAGGTTCATAGGTGTGTACTAGGATAATGGCCCTGGAGCCTTTACAAGCCTAGCCCATAGACGTGCCCTGGCATTGTGCTGCCAGACATTAGTTCCCAGTGCCTCTATCAAGCAGAGCCACGGGAGTGATCTCCGAGGTGAACTTTCAATTTCCCATCCACTCATCAAGATTTCTCTTGAAGAGGGTCAGTGAGGTGCTCTGCTTCACATGTATGGGAAGTCTATTCCAGAACATGGGCAGTCTCTGGGTTATGAACCTGTCCCTCCAGCATGTTCTGTTGATTATGGTAATGTGTTGAGGTCTCTGGAGTGTGTGGTGTGGAGGGATTGGGATTTCTTTAGATGTAGCATTTCTAACACAGCAGGGTCAGGCATGGCTTTGTAAGTCAAGCAGAGATCGCCTCTTAGTAGACAATATGAGACAGAATAGCTGGAGTTTTTTGAGTCTGTCCTTGTACTACATGTTTAATGCCTAGGATCCTCTTTGTGAGGTAGTTATGTGGCCTTTCCAGATGTTGTGTATGTCTAGTGAGGTACATGCCAAATGGGGCTTTATACTCGATGCTTGGCCTAATGAGGGAAGAGTAGAGAGAGATAATGACCTCTTTCTTCCTGGATGCAAAACCCTTCGTAATGGGATGTGCCACATAGAAGGACTTTCTGACCACAGTGGCAATGTGGTGGTCGAAGGAGAGGTTGCTGTCAACCTGTATCCACAGATCTCTTATAACGCCTTCAGTGTTCAGTGTGCTCCCATCAATGTGATAATTAGTGGGAACTGAGTTTTTCCCAAAGGAGATGACAACACATTTTTTGGCATTAAGCTTAAGGACATGGTTTTGACAGCAATCATTGGTCTCAATGAGGCCTTTCTGTAGGATGTCTACATCACTTGGAGAGTTAATAATCGCTCCCAGCTTGCAGTCGTCTGCAAACCTGGTCACCCAGAGTCCCTCCATGTGGGTCGGGACTTCTAAGAAGTTGATGCCAAGCAGGAGAGGACCCAGGGCCAATCCCTGTGCGACTCCACTCGTGACTGGTCAGCAGTCTGACTTGGAGTCCACTACTTTCACACCGTGGGTTCTATCTGTGAGCCAATTTGCATCCCACCTAGTGATATAGGGGTTGATGCCTAGTTTGGTGAGTTTATTAATAATTCCTGAGTGGGGAATGGTATAAAAGGCTTTGGCCAGACCAAGGTAGGCTGCATGAACTGCCTTGCTATCATCCACAGCTCTGGAGATTGATTCAAATAAGTAAACCAGGTTGAGCAGGCATGATCTACCTTTCACAAAACCAAATTGCATGGGATCTAGAGTTTGGAGATTCCCTATATCCTTGTTAATTAGATCCATGATGATGCACTCCATAGCCTTACATATCAGACTTAGGCTAAAGAGGTGAAAATTCCCAGGGTCTGTAGTCACTCCCCCTTTATGGAGAGGGATGACTGTAGCAGTGCGCCATTCGGTAGGGACAAAGCCTGAGGTGAGGCTGTGATTGAACAAGATACACAGATGTGGTGCCTGTTCACTTTGTAGTTCATGTAGAACACATCCAGGGATATTGCTGAGTCCCATGGAAGCTGTATTCTTGGCCTTGGACAATGCAGCTTTAACCTGTGCTGCAGTAATGCTGGGTGCCTGGCATTCCTCTATTATTGTGATTGGTCCTATAGGGGGGAGAGAGGGGTAAAGTTGACACTGAATCTTTCAGCCAGTATGTTGGCAATATCTGTTGGCTCAGTATAGGAAATACCATTGTGCAGTAACTCAGAGCAAACCTGGGTATTGCCGTGGAGATTTTTGATATAACTATAGAAGGCTTTGTGGTTGTTTTTAGTGTCTGCCACAATTCTCCCTTCATAGCTGGCTCTAGAGGTTTTGATGAGGGATGTCAACTTTTTTTGAGGCTAATAAGGGAGTTTTTCCAGTCTTGGGTCTTCATCTTTGTCTGCACCAGTTTCTTCCTTCTGTTGTAGAGTGTATTAATGGCAGGGGACCACCAGATTGGCTTCCTTTTTTTGGAGGAGAGTGTCTTGGTTCTGTTGGTTATGGCTAGTTCCATGCATTTATGTACGTGTTCGTACAGTGCATTGGTGGATAATTTGGCAGTCATGCATCCATTTTCCATTGACATGGGTGCTGTGAAGTTAGCCACCTCTGTTTTTAGGAGCCCAACGTCAGCTTTGGAGACGTTTTTCATGGTGCTTACCTTTGCGGGTAGTGTGGGCGAGATCTAGATTTCCATGGTGATTAGTTTGCGGTCAGATCTAACTAGGGAGGAATTGATTATTGGTGTAGAGCAATGGTTGCCCATGTTAGTAATAACCAGGTCAAGGATGTTGCTTCCTGTAGTGGGGGTAAGAATGAGCTGGTCCAGGGCAATGGAATTGATGAATTCCAGAAAGGGTTGTGCCAATGTATTGGTGCATGAGTAGTTTTCCCAGTTGATGTATTAATATTTCTTTTGTTAACTTTACTGCAGTTAGTAAGATTACTTCTAACCATATCTATGATATCTTCCTAAGGAAAACTGATGACTAAGGAAGCTATATTTACAAATATAAAAAAAAATATCAGAACAATCCAAAGAAAGTGCTGAAAGCATTCATAAAAATCCTAGGAATGCTTCATATAAGATGGAATTCTCTGAATGATTGGGGTTTATCTAAGGAGAAAATGATCATCTCAGTTTTGGACTTCTTGTCACTTATAACTGGTTGCTGTCCCTGATTCTTATGATTTTTAATTATATTAATAAACGAGCCCACCCTGAGATAAGGTACTACTAAAAGTCATATAACTTGCTGTTAATAGACCATGAAAGCAAATCCAGCAGCTCACTGTCAGTTTTCTTGAGGGCTGAATTAACTTCCCATAATTAGACTGTTTTATAATTCCCCAAATCATTCAACATAATGTCCACTTAATATTAATTTCGGGTATTGTTCATAATCGACAACCCTTACCATTATCAGCTTTCATAATATATACGTTTCATATCTTTTACTTTTTTCAACATTGCCTTGAGAAATTCTATAACATTATCAAATGCATGTCCTAATTTTCCTGGTTTGTTTAAGTTGGCCTATTATTTCTTTTTTATTTTTATCTACAAGACATTAAGTAGACATTTTTGAATGCTATTGGGAATTATAAAATAATTTAATTATGGGAAGTTAATGTGTATGGCGGAATAAACTGTAGCAGATACTTCCTAGAATGTAGCATGCAGTTTGACAGGGTTTGCAAATATAGAAGAGCTATTTTATTCTTTTTTTTGGTAGGAGTTTGTTATATATCTCTAATACATCATCGCTAAATGGATAGTAAGCTGATGTCTTTAAGTGTTTGGCTTTAAAAACACTGGCATAATAAGTGCAGGCCACATGACAAAAATGCAGTGTCTTGGTCAATACATGTTTCTTTAAGGATCCCTGCTTTGAAGAATAACAGCCCCAGCTCTCTGACAATAATCTTGGCATTACCTTGGTGTAATGGTGCTGCTTCTGGAAATGTTATAGCATATTAGTTGTCTGCACTGAAGCACATTTGTTAGATTTCACTATTGGTTTTACAATGTGCACCGTAATGTATTGAAGTTTTAACTCTATGATGGGCAATGGGATCACCTGAGCATTAAACCCACAATGGGGTGCAGTTTTTAAGCTTTCCAGCCAGGAAGAGGAAAAATATTTTATCTCTGTCATTTTCCTTGGCCATCAAAATCTGGTTAATACTCTTGCCTTTGTTTTGTCCTTCTCTAGATGGCCTCTTAACTCATGACTTTAAGTTAACTTCATTGGTAGTGCCAGGATCTGCTACAGCCACCTGTGACCCAGGTGCTGAAATACCATTACCTCATGACCAGGGACTTAGGTAACTTATTGCTCACACAGATGTTCACCCATACTTGAACTCAACACTGTGTTCAAGGGAGGTATGGCAATAAGGGGGAGATAATGGAGTTACTGTAACTTGTTTGACAACAGTATTCAAGTTCAGGCAAGGCTAGTGCAATGGGGATTGAGTGGGGATGTGAGTGCAGGCTAGGGTTCTAGGTAGCAATCAGGAGGCGGGCATTAGGCTTAGGGAGTGGGAAGGGAGTTATGGTTTAGGGAGTGAGAGGGGAGTTTTAGATTTGGGAAGCAGGAATGGAGTAGAAGGTTTAGGGAGTGTGACGGAAGCTTAGGGTTAGGGAGTTTGAGTGCTGTGTTATTGTCAGGGAATAAAGGGTTTAAGGAAGGGGTGTGGAGATTTAGGTTAGGGAAACAATCGGGGACTTGATTAGGGGTGGGAGTCCTATGGTTAGGAATAAGGATGTGACTGGAATTTTTATGTGTAGGTTCAGGGTTCTGGTAGGGCTGTGTAGGTAAGTAGGGTTGTTTGGTGGGATGGATACATTATTTTCTTAGGCTCAGCCTATTGGACTGGTGGGAGTTACTCATCTACCAGCAAGAGTAAGTGGTGATTAGCAAGTATGTCTCAAGCTAGAAGCAAGCAAGCAATTGTAATAGACAAGACTTTTTTATTTTCTCCACATAAGAGGTAATTGTTTAACATTAAATAGGCTCAAGAATAAATTATATAATTTAGTTTAAAATCTTCCCCTAAAACCTTAATGATATTTGTGCTTGCTCTACATGCCTTTTTAAAGTTTATGCAGCTTAACTTCAAATGCATGAACTGACTGTTACGTTCTGCAGTAACTCATCTCAGTGTGGAAGGTATAGTGTCTTCATGCAACAGCATTGACACTGTCACTTTTTCTCTGTATCACCCTGCAAATGCCAGTTCTAAACAAAAATTATCTTTAGCTTCAGTGCTTTTGCTCTCAATCCAGGCCCCTTGAGAGCACCATTTTCTTATAATTTGTTCTCCGTCTATTTTAATATGAGCAGAATAAGTGCACACCCTTATCATGTTTAGTTCTTCATGTTGCCTTTCTACTGTAAATGGTATTTAGAGCAGAATCCATCATCAGGTTACTTTTTTTTTCTTTACAGGTACCCACAGCTGAGTACTTGTCTTTATTAGAATTTTCTGCTTGTCATTAGCATTAATTGGTTCAGAACTCTACATTCACCTGCACAGCTCATTTTTAATATCTGCTACATTTTCTTTTAAAACTCAAAAAGTGTTTTATTCCATCATATACCTATTTAGATTTCTTTTACAATCTGCATGCATAGTGCCAAGACACTTCCATTCAAATATACTAAGCGTTGGGGCTTTTGTGAGAGGTGCAGGATCTCCTTCAACTCTTCCTCTACTATTGAGTCCTACAATTCGCTTTCCCATTTCTCCTCACACCTCCTGTTATTTTCTTTTTTTCCTTTCATTATCCAACTTTTTTTCCAATCTGTACTGCTCCTCCAATCTTCTTTCCATCCTTCCTTCTATTTTCTCATTCTCTGGTTTCTATTTCATATATCAGTTGTGGTTTTGGCTTTATTTCTTCCCGATTTCCTTTCATCTGTTATCATTTATTTTCAATCATATCATGTATTCCCACTCAAATCATCTTTCGAAATTATATTCTTCTCATAAGGCTCCAGTGTTTTTATTCCACCTCCTACGTACATTTGATCCCAACTTTTTATCTTGTCCATCCAACCCCCTAACATATTTTCTGAATCCTTGCATGTATCTTATACACTTTATCCCTGTGTCCTCCCTTGATGACTCTGACATAACTTCCATTATATCTTTCTATTACTAGAGACTTTTTTCTTTCCTCATGATCATACTCTTCTGCTCAGCCTCATTGTCAATGTCTACCATTTTTATTATATTTGTCACAAAATATAACATGCTTTCAGATATTCTATCATATCTGGTACACTTAGACTACCATCTTATAATCATTTTGTAACTCTTTCTCAAGCCACCCTAGGTTTTTATCTATCCCAGATAAACTCCCTACTTATTTGTTTCACTTTCTTCAATATGTTACTGTTCAGTAGTTCCCAAAAAAATTGAGCTGGGTGTATAAATCGTGGGACTACACACATTTTCAGTACTTGCACTTTCTGATCTCTATACAGGGTTATATTTTTCCATCTATCTAAATGCCCCTTAATCCTCTGGTATAACTTTTAATAAGGAGTCTCTTTTGTTTCATCCTCCGTTTCTTTTAATTTAATACCCAACATTACTTACCACTCCTCCTATGTCATTTTCTGGTGCCCCATCTCCTTGAGTATTTGTTATCATAATCCTTGTTTTATCTTGATTAATCCTCTACCCTGATTACCTTCCACATATTTGCAGCACCTTCCGTAGTATTTCTACATGGTATAATCTACCACTGTAATCAATATATCATCTGTATATAACAAAATCTTTTTCTCTTCTGCTTCCCAGTTATATCCTTCTATATTTCTTGTTCTTCTTCTTGCCTCTACTAGGGGTTCTATATCAAAAGCAAATGACAGTGAAGGATGCTGGGCATCCTTGTCTTGTTCCCCTTTCTATCTTTATTTTCCTGGAGAACCTTGTCCTTATTATCACTCTTGCTGGAGTCCATCATAAATTCTTTTTAATTAATTCTGTCCATATGTCTGGAAACTTTATGTTCTTTAGTTCTTCTGTCATGTACTGTCAGTTTCCCCTGTAAAATGGTTTTCTACATCTAGTGAGATTAATGCTAAATGTCTCTCCAGTTGCCATAATGTTTAAGTTCTTCACCTTCCATGCACAAGGTACAAGATTCAGTCCTGACCTCTAGCTAGTGCCTGTTTGGAGTTTGCATGTTCTCCCTTTAGCTGTGTGGGACTACTCCCATCTGCAAAAAAACCCGACCAAGAAAGGAGCTGTGAGCAGCACAGCAGGTGCTACATGCATGTTCCCCTAGAGTGGAAAGAGTTGTACAGACTAAGTACTTTGGCTATGGGTGGGTATTGTGATGTGCAGTATCCTATAACAGAACATGGATCGCAGACTAAACACAATGGCATGCAAGCAACTCAAGGGTGTAAAATATGGATCTAGAGGATTCACTCATCTTTGACTAATGTCTCCAAATGGACATGGGTATTTGCCAGTGATAAGTGGGTTGAGGACCCAGTTATGTTGCCACTTGACTAGGTGTCCACAATCTACGACTCAGGAGGAAGACAGGTTAGAAATTGTGTGGGAACTGTAGAGAGGGACAAGCATCAGAAGGTAGTGGGGAATGTCATCAGAACTAGTGACAGACTCATGGCAATCAGACATCAGCCACATGACAGGGCAGTATTGACAATCTCAGTATACATCCCATTAAGGAAAACAGAGCAGTTGCAGGGCCTACTAGATAAAGCCGGATAACATGAATTAGTGTTGATAATGAGTGACCTGAATAAACATAATGGAACAGATAGACAGAACAGGATATGAGGACTCTCTAGGGCCACATGGGTAGAGCAACAAGAATAAAGAAGGAGAGACAATTCTAGGCTTCTCTCTGGCAAATGGCTTGATAGTAGCAAAGCATGGTTCAGAAAGAGAGACAGTAACAAGCTCTCATACAAAAGTGGCCTACATACAACTCAGGTAGACATCTTCCATGTAAGAAGTAGAATAATTGATTGCAAATTCATCCTCACTGAAACAGTCAGCCCACAGCATAAACTACCATTCAACTGCAAGGAGTTGTTAACTAAGGCTCTAAGGTCAACAAAGAACAGGCTGAAGACCTGGAAGTTGCCTGGAGAGAAAGCACAACAGTTCAAGGCATTACCCAGGGCTTTAGCACCTCAAGAAGAAGAAGAAATAGGTGGAGTTGAAGAAAAATGGCAGCATCTCAAAACATCATGTGTGAGGAAGCAGAACACATATCCAGCCTGGGCAAGTATAAAAATGAAGTGCATAAGGAAAGCTGCAAAAGTCCAGGTAGTCATAAAAAGAAAAAGCAGTGCATGGAAAAGTGGGAGATAGAAAAGACAGACCAGGCTAGGAAGGGATGTTGATTGTCTAGTAAAGAGGCTTAGAAAGGAGTTGCAAAAGCAAAGAGCAAGGAATCAGAGGCACTCCCCCAGCTTCTGTGTAGTGACTCAGAAGATGGCACAAATAAGCTAAATTAGTCTGCAAGGCAAAGACAGAAAAATAAATATGACATTCAGATACCCTTCATAAGGGATGGCAGCAACAACCTGCTCACCAGTCCACAGGACATCAAAGGAAAATGGAAGGAAAACTTCCAGCAACTTCTGAGTAAGGAAAACCCCACAGATGCTGTACTTCCACAAATACAGCCTACAATGAGAGATGAAGAGGAGGAGCCCATCACAGAAGAAGCAAGAATAGCAGTTAGGAAAATAGATGATGTCACAGCAGATATGATAAAGAATGCTCAGTCAGATATGGGAGAAATGTTTCCGGAGGGTACTCATAGCAGTGTTGAGACAGGCTTATCCCAGATGAATAGAGACTAAGAATACTAGTGCCAGTGTTCAACAACAAAGGGGACATTAACAACTGTAGGCAGCACAGAGGTATCAAACTCCTGTCACATTGCATGAAAGTTCTGGAGAGGTTGATTAATAAACTAATGCACAGACTAGTAGAAAGTAAGACGGGAAATTTGCAGCTCAGATTTAGATCAGGATGCAGCATAACTGACCCAATATTTGCAGTAAGACAGATATTTGAGAAGAAGCTAGAAATGAGGAAAAAGACAAACTAGCCATTCCTAGACTTAGAGAAAGCATATGACAAGGTCCGAAGAAAGATGATTTGGGCAGTCCAGCAGTGGTTCAAAGTGCCAGAAACATTGATCAAGTTATTGCAAGTGGTGTACAAGGACCCAGTGACCCAAGTATGAGCAGTATCTGGTCTCAATGTGGGGTTCCTTGTGAGACTGGGTGTTCATCAGAGTTCAGCTCTGAGCCTACTGCTGTTCATACTGGTGATGGACTACATCAGCAAACAGGTCAGAGAGGACACATCAACAAAGATGCTGTACGCAGACAATGTGGCATTACAGGCAGACTTTGAGCAAGAATTTCAGTAAAGGATAGGGGTATGGAATGCAAAAGTGAGGGCACGTGGGATGAAACTGAGCACAGATAAGACAGTCACAATGGCAGCTAATGAGGGAAATCAGAAGTAGCTGCACACTGACATAGAAGTAAAAATAGTGTAACAGGTTAACAGCTTCAAGTATCTGGGAGGGGTGGTTGAGGAGAAAGGAAGTCTCAATAAGGAGGCCAAAGCTAGAATCAGAGGGACTGCAGCCATCTTGCACAGAGTGTCCAGTGTTGTATATGACAGAAGAATTCCAGAGAAGCTGAAAAGTAAAGTGTACAAAACAGTACTATTGTGAGGTACAGAAAGTTGGGCAGTAAAGACAGCAGTTGAGGAAGACAGAAGTGATGGAGATAAAGTGCCTGAGATAGGTGGTAGGATACATACTGTAGTGCAGATGAAGAAATGAGAGCATAAGAGCATAAGCTGAAGTAGCTCCAATTGCAGAAAAGTCAAAGAAAACAGATTACAGTGGTTCAGGAACAGCTGCAGAAAAGCAGACGACAGTCTCATGAAGAAGATATGGGACTAACAGGAAGAAGGCGAGAGGAAATGGATTCCAGCAAAGAGGTGGATGGATCATGGGAGAGAAGACTTGCTACAGTCAGGCATAAGTGTCGAAGGGGGTATCAGAATGACACTGAATAGAGAAAGATTCCAACAGCTGACATGGCACCCTGACCACATGTAGAAAATGGGAAAAGAGGAAGTTGATAACAATGATGATGTCTCCATTTGTCTCCAGGTATTTCACATTAATAACATTGTCCTTATCATTTGTCCATCTCTCCTTCTCCCAAGAAACTCCATTTGATTTCTGTGTATGAATTGTAGGAGTATAAAAGTGTTATTACAAAACATTTGTAATCAAGATTCAAAACTGATGTCAGTCTATAAGATGCAGGTTTCTTTAGGTCTTCCTCTCTTTATACATACTGAAATACCTGTCTCCTTCCTTGTGGATGGCATTTCTTCCCCTTCCTGAATATCATGATATAGTTCCAACCATCTCTCAATAATCTCCTCCTTTTGTAACTCCAAAAATGTCATGGCAATGCTATCATTTCCTGGAGATTTCTCTTTTGCCATTTTGCCCCAAGCATTAATCACCTCCTTTTTTCTTATATTCTTATATAATGCCCATATCTTCTCCTCTTACAATTTCTTCCCATCTAGCCATGTCCAGGATTCCAACTCCTCCCTACCCACCCCTCTCTTATATAGCTCTTGGCAGCCGATTCTAAATCCCTTTAGTATTTTCTCTAGTATTACTTGTTTCCTGTTCTCTCTCTCTCTAACTTCTCGTAGATTCCACTATATACTTCCTGTTGTCTTACCTTTATTGCAAATACTTTAGTTGTGTTCAGGCAAAGTTCACATTATGTAACTTCTCTAACACTGTTATTTCATTCCATATCTGTTCATCTTCCCATTTTGTATTTCTTTTTGGCTCTCCTCTCTCATTTCTGTGTCCATCATTCTTGATTCTATTTCTCTGCAATTCTGATCATTCCTACTTTATCTCTTTTCCTGTTTTTATTTTTTCATTTCAATTTCTCTCTGTTAATATTTATATTTCTCTTTTACAGTACTTTTTATCTCATCCCATTCCCTTGCTGATCTTTGCTTGTATATTACTAGGGTATCCTTTATTATTTGCCACACATTTTTCTTACTAGTCTCAACACTTTCCACTGCCTTTGTAACACTTCTCCTACTTAACTACCATCTAATCTCACACCTATCATGTATTTGCTACATTTTTCTGTTCTGGTGTTACAGACTGAAATGTTTTTTTTTCTGTCTCTGTTTCAGGGTTAACATCCTCTGTAAGTCTCTGCTCAGACTTCTATTTTATATTGTTTTTTTTTCTTCAAAGTTCACTTCCATTTCAATTTAATTTAAGTCATTATTCTGACATATATTACATCTTTAACTTTTTTGCTCTATCATTAAACATGGTTATGACAGGAAACATGATCTTTTTTTGCCTAACTAAACCAAATTCTAGCTTTCTTTTGTAGAATCTACACCAACTCCCTTCTCCTGGTTTTAGTTCTAACTCTCTCTATACATGTCACTGTTTCATGTTTAACACCCCTCCCCCAAAACATACACATTTTTATAATAAATGGATGGATCAGGCTGCTTCCCTAACTATTTTTAGTTAGGTGTATCATCTTGCCACAGCTGTGTCTATAATTATTCCTCAGCAAACTATGTCTATACATTTTCATCATCATCTGATCTTCTGTCATCATGAATGAATATTACCTAGACATGTTGGTTGTTACTAATCTTATGATTATACTCCATGAGAGCATAGACAAAGGGTAGTTATGCTTCTAGTATCTAGAAGGTCTTGTACCTCAATTATTAAAAATTCAATTAATTGTATTAGCTTAGTTGCATTGCAATGACCAAATGCCGAATCAATTAATATAGTTATACTTCTGTGACACTCTCAAGGAATAAATTTACATAAAGTATGCATTTGTTTTTACATTACTACTTGTAGTATTTTCTTCAGTGGTATAGCATGGAATTTAACAATGCGATCTCAATCTCTCCCCCACGTTTGAAGCAAATGAGCACATCACTTGCTGCTTTTTGTTTCTCATGAGTTGATACATTCTTACTGCAGCTTTAGACTTCGAAGCAGATATTTCGGTATTAAATATTTTGTCATAAGTTACCGAGTATTATGTTACTGTTACTAGCTTATCCGAGCCCTTGGGGTCATGTCCCATTACCAATTATCATAAAATGCAAGGCAAAGCTCTTTTTAAAGTTGTCTAGTGCTTACACATCTAATATTTTCATTTTGCTGTTGTTATTAGGTTGTAGCTAAACCTTAAATTATGAATCCATGCCCTTACTTGTTTATCTAAATTAAAAGTCTGATTATAAAAATTGATTTGCTTTTGCTTCAGAAGTTATACTAGCATTGACCGGAAGTTAATCCGCATAATAATTTCTCCTTATGTCCATAAACATTTTCAATGTTCTTTCTGCTCAGCCCAAGTTCTCTGTAATGGCATTATATTCAAAAGCCAAGTGTTAAGTCTCTTTGTCATCCTGTCTTGTTGGGTTCTTCAAATAGTAGGTACAGTTTTGGATATGACAGCTATTCTGAAAGCACAACAATCTGTTGCTATAGTTGCACCGGGTTTTTGGTTAGTCCCTGCCTGTGAATACACAAGCCTTTGTAATAAATCCTCCATGGTGGAGGCCATCAGAAAAGCACAACAGAAATAGTGTGGCAAAATGTACTCATCTTATATAATCACCTAGTAAATTTAAACTGACTTCTCTTTTGAATTATATAGTACCAAATAAGATAAATTAAGTTTTTGACACAGCAGCTTTCTCTTTGTATGGCTGGCTTCTGTGTACATTGCTTTTCTTCCACTTCCAGCTGAGCATCTCTGACAGTGGTCAATGCCTGTTATATATCTCTGATACTGCACATTTATGTGGAGCAAAAAAGTTAAAAGTATATTATTATCAAATATGCTCTGTGGGGGAAATGTATGGCATTCACAACTGCATGTTTTGGGAAGATTAAATTATATGTAGATCCTGCTATTCATAAATGTTACTTAATTTGGACTGCACTTACAGTATTGCTTCATGAAAATCTGTAACTACATCAGACACAAAGTCATGCAGGTAGACTGAGCTTGCCTCCTGACTACACTTCAAATACTATCATGAGCTGGTCTCAGTTTATGAATTTGGCTAATGTTTGAACCTACAATAATATATTGTGCCAGTTTACGAATTCTGCTAATGTTTGAAACTACAACAATATACTATGCCAGTTCACAAATTATACTAATATTTGAACCTACAACAATATACTGTTCCAGTTTATGAATCCTGCTAATGTCTGAACCTACAACAATATACTAATCCAGTTTACAAATTCTGCTAATGTTTGAAATTACAAATATATACTGTGCGAGTCTATGAATTCTGCTAATGTTTGAACCTATAACAATATACTATGCCAGTTCATGAATTATACTAATATTTGAACCTACACGTATGCTGTGCCAGTTTAGGAATTCTGCTAATGTTTGAACCTACAACAATATGCTGAGCCAGTTTAGGAATTCTGCTAATGTTTGAACCTACAACAATATGCTGAGCCAGTTTACACATTCTGCTAATGTTTGAACCTACAACAATATACTGTGCCAGTTGATGAATTCTGCTAATGTTTGGACCTACAACAATATGCTGAGCCAATTTACAAATTCTGCTAATGTATGGAATTACAGCTATATACTGTGCCATTTTATGAATTCTGCTAATCTTTGAACCTATAACTATATACTGTGCCAGTTTATGAATTCTGCTAATCTTTAAACCTACAACTATATACTGTGTCAGTTTATCAATTCTGCTAATGTTTGAACCTACAACAGCATACTGTTCCTGTTTATGAATTCTGCTAATGTTTGAACTTACAATAATTTACTGTGCCATTGTTTGAATTTGCTAATAGGTTCATAGGTAGGTACTAGGCTATTGGCCCTAGGGCTTATATAAGCCTAGCCAAAAAGGTACTCTGGCTTTTGCCACCCAAGAAAATTATTTTTCTGTGCCCCTGTCGAGCAGAGCCTCAGAGGTGATCCCCGGAGTGAATTTCTTATTTCCCATCCAATCATCAAGATTTTTCTTGAAGAGTGCTAATGAGGATATTTGTTTGATCTAGATAGGTACTTTGTTCCAGAGTATGGGACGTCTCTGGGACAGGAATCTATCCCTACAGCATGTTCTGTTTATTGTGGTGACAAGGTTTAGGTCCCTAGAGCATGTAGCTTGGAGGGATTTGGATTTCTTTTAGTGGACCATGTCCAACAGCTCTGGGTTTGACATAGCTTTGTATGTTAGGCAGAGATCGCCTCTGAGTAGGCGATATGTGAAGGAGTAAAACTGGAGTTTTTTGAGACGGTCTGCGTGGGGCATCTGAGGCCAGTAATCCTCTTTGTGAGGTATTTCTGCACCCTTTCCAGTTGTTGTAGATGTCTTGTGAGGTATATACCAAAAGGGGCATTGTACTCTACAATGGGTCTAATGAGTGATGAGTAGAGGGGAACAATGACCTATTTTTTCCTGGATGAGAAACCTTTTGTGATGAGGTGTGCCACATAGAAGGATTTCCTGACTACTGTGGTGATGTGATTATCAAAGGAGAGACTACTGTCTACCTATTCTCCAAGGTCTCTTATCACACTTTCAGTATTAAGTAGACTACCACCTATGTGGTAACTCATGGGTACAGAGTTTTTACCAAAGGGGATGACAGTGCACCTTTTGGCATTGAGCTTGAGGCCATGGCTTTGACACCAGGCATCTGTCTCAGTGAGGCCCTTTTGTAGGATGTCCACATCGTTAGGAGTTTCGATTATGGCTTCTAGTTTGCAGTCATCTGCGAACTTCATTAGCCAAAGACCTTCTGTGTTAACCTGTACTTCAGAAAAGTAGATACCAAACAGAAGAGGACCCTTGACTGAACCCTGTGGTACTCCACCTGTCACTGGTCTGAAGTCGGATTTGGAGTCTGCTACTTTCACAGTGTGCATTCTGTCAGTAAGCCAGTTGGCAATCCATCTTGTGACATAGGGATTTATACCTAGTTTAGTGAGTTTATCTGTAATTCCAGATTGGGGGATGATGTCAAAAGCCTTGGCGAGATGTAGATAGGCTGTGTGAACCACCTTACCCTCGTCTACAGCTTTTAGTGACTGGTTCAAAGATGTTTATCAGGTTTAGGAGACATGATCTGCCTTTTACAAAGCCAAACTGGGTGGGGTCCAGAGTTTGGAGATTGCCAATGTCTTTGTTTATAAGTTCCATGATGATACGTTCCATGGCCTTGCAGACCAGGCTCATTAGACTAATGGGGCGGTAATTCCCGGGGTCCTTGGTGGCACCCCCTTTATGGAGTGGGATACCTGCCCCTGTGTGCCATTCAGTGGGCACAAAGCCTGAGGTGAGGCTATGATTGAACATGGTGCTAAGGTGGGGTGCCAGTTTGTTCTGTAGTTCATATAGAACGCAGGTTGGAATCTTGTCAGGTCCCATGGATGCTGTGTTCTTGGCGTTGGAGAGTGTCTTTTTTACCTGTGCTGCCATGATTACAGGAACTTTGCATTCTTCCGGTACAGAGATGGGCCCTTTAGGAGAGTGAGAGAGGCGTAAAGTTAGCACTGAGCCTATCTGCCAGGATGTTGGCAATATCTGTTGGTTCTGTACATTTACTACCATTGTGCTGTAACTCAGTGCAGATCTGTGTGTTGCCATTGAGATTCTTGACATAGCTATAGAATGTTTTGAGGTTGTCTTTAGAATCAGTGGCAATTTTGTTTTCGTAACTAGCTTTGGAGGATTTTAAGAGGGATCTCAGCTTTTTACTGAGGCTGACCAGGGAGTTCCTCCAATCATGGGATTTTACTCTTTTTTTGCAACAGTTTCTTTTTTCTTTTGTAGAGTTTGTTTCTGGCAGCGGACCACCAGATTGTCTTCCTTTTTTTGGAGGATAGCATCTTGGTTCTGTTAGGGATAGCATGATCCATGCACTCGTGTAAGTGCTTATAAAGTGCATTTGTGCAGAATTCAGCAGTCGTAACTCTATTGTCCATCTGCATGGGTGTTGTAAAGTTTGCCACTTCTGTGTTAAGAAGCGTGAAGTTGGCTTTGGAGAAATTTTTTACGGTGGTTTCCCTAATGGGGGGTGGGGGCGGGATGTGGATGTCTAGGGTGATTAGCTTGTGTTCGGATCTGACCAATGAGGAATATACCTCTGTTGTGAAACACCGGTCACCCATGTTGGTAATGACCAGGTCTAGGATATTGCTGCCCTGGTGGGGGTGTAGCTAAACTGATCCAAGGCGCTGGAATTTATGAATTCCAGAAAACGTTGAGCAAAAGAGTTGGTACATGAGTAGTTTTCCCAGTTAATGGTGGGGTAGTTGAAATCACCCATTATGAGGGTGTTGGGTTGTACCCTCATATTTTCCAGTGTATCAAGAATTGAGGAATGGGAATCCTGGAGCATGGTGGGAGAATTGTAGCAAGTTACAATTTGGATTGCGGTCTTGCCCAGAGTTAGTTGCCCTTGGATAATCTCGGATGCATTATGCTGAGCAACTAGACTGAGGTGTGGATATCCTTAATGAATATGGACACGCCTCTGCTTTTAATGTTTTGGTCTAGGTTAGGTGACCGAAAAGTGTGGTATGAATTATAGCCTGGTAATGAAGGTGTGCTCTCTGGAGCCTTGAACCAGGTCTCTGTCACTGCACAGATGTCGATGTTCTCCATTTTAAGGAGTGCCACGAGTGAATGCATTTTCAGGTTTAGACTTCTAGCATTGAGTAGCATTACCCTTAGATTTTGCTTGCTTGCTTGTACCTGTTATAGTGGTGAATTTGTCATTTGAACCTTGCCTAAAAAAGGCACTATAGAGGTGGCAAGAACCTTAGCTAGTATCTGGAATCCCATGAGCAACAGGTACAGGCCATGTCTGGCAAAGCATTGTGGTCTGTTGATCATGTCATCCCAGGCAGACAGATACTGGATCCCATTAGAATGACACCAGAAGCTTAGCCAACTGTTGAAGTCAATCATTTTGTCCTTGTACTGTGGTATCATTCTAGGTGATGGCAGGATGCTACTCAGGGCTAGGGTCATACCTGCCTGGGTTACAAGATCAGAGAGCTCCTTCATGTCTCTTTTCATGTAGTCCAGGGAGGTACGTCTCAGGTCATTCACACCAACATGGACAATGAAAGAGTCATATTTGTACTTGTTGTGGAGTGACCTGAGTGTGCATGTGTTATGTGGTAGATCCTGGCACCTGACAGTGTGCCTGATTATGGAGTCACCTATGACTAGAATGTTGAGTACGTTGTTATGCCTTATGGGCTGTGGTTGAGTGGTACACTGAGTTTGTGGGCTTTGTGTCATTTGGGTTGTGTTGGGGGTGGAGGTTGCTTGTGTTTCTGCTTTGGAGGTCTCTGTTGCTTGAGCAGATTTTTATTGAGAGCCTTTGCGAACTTAGGTGTGTGTTTTGTGTTTCTATGTGTCTGTTTGGTGGTGTAGGTTTTGAGGGACTATGTGATGTGTGGTGTGGTGCAAGTGTTTATCTTCTCCTCTTGACTGTCTAGTCCAGTCTTGGGTGAAGAGAGCTTTGGTTCCAGTTTGGCTATATAAGTGCATCTCTCACAGGTTGTAGTGTTGGTTGGTAGGAGGAGAGGGTTGTGTGTGTACATGAGGCAATTGCTGCATTGGCCCAAGATGCCCAGATTCATCAGGTAGACAGGAGAAAACACCGGGAGCTGACCCTTAGACATGCCTGGACAGGTGCTTATTTATTAAGCACTAAAAAATGTTTTCCTCTAGACAAGTGAGGAAAGTTGAGTGCTGTAATAATCTGTAGCTTATTTAGTGCTTACAATGAGTTCTGAACAAGTGCTGAGCTGAAAGAAAGAGATTTGAGTGCCAAAACTGAAAAACTGGCTAATTTTAAGGGAAAATTTAAAGAGCAGACTTTATGGCACCGGGAATAGTTTATCTCTAGCTAAGCGGCTATGCATAAAGTGTATTCTTTTTTATATAACAGTAACAAAAGAGCAAACTGATTTAAACAAATTAACCAATTAACCAATAAAAAGCTAAAAACTGAGCCTTGTTCCAGCCGTCTTCAATCAGACAAGTTCTAACTGCACACTCCTGCCACTAGAGTGCAGGGGAACCTTCTCCAAAAAAAAGATGGTCTGGATTAGTGCTCAAGTTATACAACCAAAGCTAGATTCAGCAGGTTTGAATTTAGTCCATGCTACAGCAAACAAGGCGTACCAATTTCAGAAAGAAACAGTTCAAATAAGCAGGCACAATAAGCCTTTAAAAAGAAACTCCCAGCTCAGAAGGGCAGAATCTAGCCTATTCTCCCACAAGAGTGCAGACCACACCTTCTTAATGTAAAATAACTGGCCCAAAGCCCAAGTGCTTAAACCAGAACTAATACACTTTTAGAATAACAGACACTAAGCCTTCAATCAGCAACTCCCAACTTAGAAGAATGTAAGCTACCTGTCCTGCCAGAACATTGCAGACCACAAACCTTCTTAATGTAAAACAACTGGTCTGAAGCCTAAGTGCTTCAGCCAAAGTCTTAGAATAACAGTTACAATTTAATCAGGCTACTAACAAGCAGTAATAAATGCAGCAGAATAAATGCAATTAAGTACTTTAAAGAACAAGCAGCAAAAGCAAAATAAAGTAATAAAGTAGGAAAAAAAACAAATACAGTAAAAGCAGATGAATAAAGTGCAATTGTTTTATATAACAATAGAAAACAAGCAAACTGATTTAAACAAATTACCCAATTAACTAGTAAAAAAGCTCAAAACTGAGCCCTGTTCAAGCAGTCTTCAAACGGACGAATTTTAACTGCACACTCCTGCCACTAGGGTGCAGGGGAACATTCTCCAAAAAAGATGGCCTGGATTAGTGCTCAAGTTATACAAACAAAGCTAGATTCAGGATGTCTTAATCTAGTCTATGCTACAGCAAACAAGGCACACCAATTTCAGAAAGAAACAGTTCAAATAAACAGGCACAATAAGCATTTATCCAGAAATTCTCAGCTCAGAAGGGCAGAATCTAGCCTCTTCTCCCACAAGAGTGCAGACCTTAAACCTTCTTAATGAAAAATAACTGGCCTGAAGCCCAAGTGCTTTAACCAGAACTAATAAACTTTTAGAATAACAGACACTGAGCCTTCACTCAGCAATTCCCAACTTAGAAGGATGTAAGCTACCTGTCCTGCCACAACAGTGCGGACCACAAATCTTCTTAATGTAAAACTACTGGTCTGGAGCCCAAGTGCTTAAACCAAAAGGCTTAGAATAACAGTTACAATTTAATCAGGCTGCTACCAAGCAGTAATAAATGGAGCAGAATAAATACAATTGAGTACTTTTAAGAAGATGCAAAATCAAAGTAAAGTGCATTTTTTTAGTAAAGTGCAAGGAGAGAGGAAGAAGGACCTGAAGAAAAATTCAGAAAAATTAAAAGTTAAGAACCTAAGTGTGTTGGCCTTCTCAAATATTCTCTCTGTATTAAGTAGGGTGAACACCAGACTGGGAGGGGTGTCCCAGATCAAATTTACAGTAGGAGTGGGCAACTGCAAAGCCACCAGCTATAACAACACCACAAAAATAGGGTGGGAGAGAGGGGAAAAACAGTTTCAGGACAGATGAGAAACAGAAAACAATGCCAAAAAATATATAAAAAATTCAGTCAGGCAAAATTAAGACAATGCAGAACTCTGAAAGGTTAAAATGCCAAGAAATATACTTATCAATCAGTGATATATTTCCAGATTGTTTGACAATCACACACCAGCCAGACACCAGGAGTTTCCAAATGTGAATGTTTGAAACTGCAACAATATACTGTGCCAGTTTATGAATCCTGCTAATGTTTGAACCTACAACAGTATACTGTGTGAGTTTATGAATTCTGTTAATTTTTGAACCTACAATAATATGCTTGCATATCTTTTATTTGACTGCTTGTATATGTGAATCCATTACATTCCTTCTTGATAAACATTAATTCCTTGAGCTTCAACTTCCCAAAAATCAGTTCCCTTACAATGCTATCATTTCTGTTGTATTATGCAGGCACTAAGTGCCATTTCCAGGTGCTTGCACCCTTCCTCTCTTACAGTGTGACCATGATGTTGAATATATCAGTTAGTGGAGGTGGAAAGAGACAATCCTCCACAAAGGGGAAGTGCAGGGGCTTTCCTTTTGGAAAAACACTGAAAACACTGTTTTTGTGCAGGTCTTTTCAATGCATTGAAAGACAGGGTGTGCTTAAGAAATTTGCATTTGTCCATTCATAATGGAAGTATGCGAAACACTTCTGAATCACTTGGCCAAGAAAGGCCTACAATATGAACAGCTTAGTAAAAAATATAATCGATGTATCATTTGAAATTATGGGTGAAATAGCAATTCATACCATTTTAAAGAAAAAAGATAAATAAAGATAAATGAAATATGAGACACTTGTTAATCTGATACATTACCTAATTTTACAGTACAAGATTGTATCATACACTGTATAGAAATACATATAGAAATACTTATATCTTGGTAAAGATACAGATACAAATGTACACACACACACACACACACACACACACACACACACACACACACACACACACACACACACACACACACACACACACACATACACACACACAGTATGTACACATACAGAGTAGTTTGTAAGACCAAATGCTCTGAAGAGTGAACAATCTTTTCCTTTGCTTTTCAGCCTGTCAGCTGCTTTGCTTATGAGACTGTGGTATGAAAAGGTCTAGGAATGGACATTAATAAAACCTGCTGGAGGGACATATTTTTCTCTCAGAGGTGGCCACACCTTTGGAACAGACTCCCACTTTATGTCAAACAGAGCAGAGGAACTTGCCCTTTCCCAGCTGCTGTCTGATCTTGGAGTTGCCATACCTCTCATGTCTCCACATTTTTGTACAATGTCCAGATTTCTGTCTCATATTTTTGATATGTTCCACACAGAATGTTTGGTTTTCAGGGAAATCATTGAGGACTGAAGTCATTAAATAATAATGATCATTTGAGTTTCAGATGTCATATCCTTCAGGAAATGCATGCGAAAACAAAACTTTCTATATTCATAAGAGTAATATTTAAAATCTTTTTATTTTTAGGTCCTCACCCCACCCATTATTTTGGCTTTGCCCAGATATCTTGTTGAAAACAATGTTTATATACAGTTACCAAGTGTGGTGAGACATGTAGAAGCCTTGCCCCTCCAGCAACAATATTGATTTTTATTTATGTTTTTTTATTTTATTTTTTGTGGGGGGGGGTCGCTCAATCTTTTTACATTTAATCTACAAAGATCAATCTTTTTGTATTTGCTTTTTGAGCTTTTGGTATGTGATGATTAAGTTGTATGGCTATATATATATATATATATATATATATATATATATATATATATATATGTGTGTGTGTGTGTATGTGTATATATATATATATATATATATATATATATATATATATATATATGGGTCTACTTCAACCCAACAAAATTACATTTTATAGAAACGTAATTTGATGAGCTCTATTTTGCGAAAGTGCATTTTGCAAAATGCACTTTCGCGAAAAAGCAACTAAGCGAATAGAAACTGGGGCTGTTGCTTAGATCACAGTACAGTGGGGATAAGGGAATATTCCCTTTTCCCCACTGTAGTGCGATCTGGGAGTGAGAATACAAAAGGAATGGGGGTGTGGGGGTGCAGGATGGCTTGCTCCCTGCATATATATGGTTAGTGATGTGTTTTTTTTATTTTGTTTGTTTGTTTGTTGGTTAAGTTGTTCTTTTACCAAAATGCACTTTTGTGAAAAACAGCTCATGTTATTACGTTTCATTGAAACATAATTTTGTGTCAAACATTACATCTTCGAGACCACGAGAATGAAAGATCTGACTACCAAAACATTGAATACCAAAATATTGAACACTGGAAGACAACCCAGACATAGGATATCTATCCCCCTCCACTTTTGCAGGGGGAGGCTACTCCTCCCTGCACTCCCCACACCTTCTGCAGATTAAATATACCAACTCTGAGATTGCATTACTTTGAAGAAAGGAATACGGTCTAATGATTGACACACAACAGCAACAACCATACTATTTCTACACTGGAATGCCTTCACTGTAAAGCTCCATCCTAAATTAACAAATACAAATTAATTCAAACAACTTGTATCTCTTTTTCAACTCACACGTACCAAAACTTCTCCAAAGACAACAGAATCATATG
>NC_056725.1:1641137007-1641202007 GCF_019279795.1 Protopterus annectens | reverse complement strand
TTTATGGGATCCACAGGCATAACTACCACATTTTTCTACAGGTTATTTTGGCCATAGTTCTACAAACTGCATAGTTCAGTAGAACTATGCTAGATGAGGATCTTTTGCTGTAAAATGCAAAGACTGTTAGTCTACCTTAAGGAAGTACGCAGTTTTGCGTTAACATTTTATGACTAATGGAGTAGACCCAAATATTATGCTACCTTTCTTTTACAGTAGTTTCACTTTCAACCACAGCACACAAATAATGAAGTATATTATGGAAAGGTTTAAAACAAAGTGTCTCATTTGTTTTTTTAATTTATTCTGTATTTTATTTGTTTTTCCTACCCATAGTTTTTCTGTGCTGTTTCTTCTGCTTCAAGTTAAGCTTCCCCATTTCTGTGTTCATTCTTGGGGGCATAGCTACTCTCATGACTATTAGTAAAACATGGTTTAGAGTTCTAGTTGCACAGATATACCTTAGCATCATCATGATGTTTCTGCATTGTGGGGTGGGATGTTACTACTAACACATATCATACTTGTTTTGATGGCTATGTCTCTCCCATTTCGCACTGTATGCAGGAACCTGACAGAGCAGATTCAAGCACAGGATGCCCAGCTGACCTGTGCTGAGATTCTGGACATTGGTCTGGGTGCTTTAGATCAATGAAACTGTGTTAAAACTCTGGTACAGAACTAAACAGAAAATGGATTCAAGAGATAAAAAGAGAGACAGAGAAAGGGAGAGAGCACTATTCTGAGTGGCAAATGAGTTACAGAGAAAAATGCAGATGTTAGCCTGGCTAGCTCAGCACTGGCTAATTTAGTGCACTGGAAAATGCCTGCAGCATAAATAACTACTAGGACTATTGTCTGCCTTCTTGCAATAAACCTCATTATTAATGTGTGCTAAAAATTCCCATAGACAATATATACTATATCTGATTTCATCATGCATGTTTTTTCATTTTCATTTGTGTCTTACCCATCATTAACATTACAGAGTTGGGTCTGCCAACTTCTGAGTCAGATCTCTCATATCTATATATATATATATATATATATATATATGTGTGTGTGTGTGTGTGTGTAAATGTTACCAACCATGAATGACTGAATGACTCAATTTATTAACAACTCTAGACAATATGGCTACATGCTGCATCAGAAATCAGTTTTGCAATACATTATTCTCTTTAGCAGAAATCAGTATCAGTGACAGATTGAAAAAACAGGTACTCATTATAGGACACATTCAGGTTTTAATATTTGTAAAGTACAGGCTGTATATCTGAACTAAGGAATATCTACATCTATGCATACAAGGTGATTTATAGATTAAGCAAACGGATCACGGAATTTTAAATAGCTTTGAAAATGGGAATGGTACCTCTCGCTCTGTCTATAGTAGTAGTAAATACTATGGCTACTTGCTGGATTACATACCAGTTTTGCAATAAGCAGCTTTGACTTGCAGGCTTATTGGATGAAACAAGAAAAGGTATTTTTATGATAAAACATTTTGTTTAGCAAATAAAGTAGCAGTTATAGCTTCAAAAGACAGATGCTTATGTCAGGGTACATTCAGGTTTTACTTCACTTAAAAAAGTTGAAAATCTGAACTGAGAGCATCAACGTAACTCTGAAGGCTAGTGATTTCAATATGATATGACGGAAATAGTACTGCAGACCAATAACACTTAATGTGAACATATTTATTTGAGTCAGGAAGCTGATCTTTTTGTAAAATTTATGGCTCTAGTGACCCACAAATGTTTCCCATGAGAATTATGCAGAAGTGGCTATGTATCAACAGTGCAAAATGTAATTGTGGAACAAAAGAAAGCCAAAAGCAGAGTACATAATGTAGTACTGCAGCACCAGAGGATGACAAGCTGTGAAACAAGGCCATAAAATGTAATAACTAGGATCAGCAGGCTGCAATATAAGATTCTGCAACAGCACTCAGGATGGCAAGGTACAAAAGGCAAGGGATATCACACTGCAAATACAAGCATCAGTGAGAGCACATAACAGGGACAGATCAAAGCATAGGAAACAGAAGTGAGCAAAGCTGACGCTTACCCATCAAAGTATCATTCAAGCTTTGCTAGACGAGGCATTTTTCATTCATTGACTTTAGTACAATTTTCTTTTTCAAGGTTCACCAAAACCACAGTTACTTGTATGGAGTGATCCGGCAGTACACAGCAGGACTTTTTTTTTTAAGCTTCTCTACTGTAATGTGAGCATGGAGTCAGTATATATAACCTAATAGATGTGCAGGAAAAAGCCCTCCCACATGGTGGTGCAAATACATTGTTTTTTGTAAGGTTTTTTTTTTTTTTTAGTTACTTGCTCAAAAACAATCAGTGAAGCTTGTCTCATTTTAGTATTTGTTCATCAGACATAGAAAACCAACAATCACATGTAGTAATCATTCCCACAAGTATACACCCTGATGGTACCAGTCAGATCATATCAAATGTGAACAAGTGCTATAGGTGATACAGATGTGGATAATGTGACAGCTCTGTACTTAGGGTAGCAGAAAGCACTGGTGAGAAAAGCATTAGGTTTGAAAGCAGCTGTCAATTAAAATGATAATGTGCAAACTCATGAAGGATACTTGTAAGAAAGAGAGCTTGCAACATATGCTCAGAGAAGCTACAATCCCCTATTATACATATGTGCTGCCACTTACAGCAGCATGTTATGGTCAAAAAGACATACTGTACTGCATACATTTCCAAGAGGAACAATACTTTGACTATCAAATCCTTATAAAAGGCTGTCCATTGCCAAACTGGCAATAAAATGGAACTACAGGGGAACCATACACAAAGCAGATTCAGGCATCCCCATTTGACTTGTCCACATCTAAGCATAACTGCAATGCAGATGGGGTACATATCCATTAAAGTCTTCATCCACAGTAGTATGTATCCATTACCTTCTGCGTATTTGTATTAAAAAGGATGTCTTATTTTGCAATACAACAAGAGACAGTGGGTGACAACAGACATCACGGAGCATGCTCCTTAGCTTTGATACACCAGTTATATATAACTAAATCCCAGGAACAATTGTCGACTCATGGTTTCTGGTGAGAGAACACTCTGTAGGTCCATGAGACTGAAAGAACAATTTAAATGTGAACTGCAAAAAATGTCTAATATGTGTGATTACTCTGATGTTGTGAAAAAGAGTGACATTATATTTATGTTAAAGACAGATGACAAGCATTCTCTCATGAGATTTATCAGATGATACAGTATTTATCCAAGTTCATACCAAATATGTCAGAAGTTAATGTGTCATTAAAGCAACTTTCAGATCATGATATGATATGGTAAAGATCACGGGAAAAGGAAAAAAACAATCTGAATTGCTAAAAAAACAGCTTGTAACAAATGCACCATTAATGTAATATTTTTATTTGCCCATACAAGTTTGTAAATAGATGCAAATTATTATGATTTTAGGACTGATAATAATACACAATACCAGACCACTGTAATATGGATAGTAACAACTTAAGGTGCACAGCCTACAAATACTCATACTAAGAAAGCTATGTTAGGTATTACGAAGAGATGTGAGAAATTTCATGAGTACATTCATGGCAAATAAGTTTTGGTTGAGAAAAATCATAACCTACTACAGAATACATTCAAAGCACTACCTGTAGCACAGATGGATTTGTGAAAGTCTGACAAGGGAAAGTGCATATATCTGTTCTTTTAAGCACGCTCTAGCTTAACAAATAGAAGACAGTGTTTTACAGGAGAACTTCGAAATTTTCAGGTAGCTACAAATGTTACATTGAAAAGTTTCTTGAGCTCAAGCAGTGTACTATAGAAAACAAAGACTTACATCTACTCAAATAAACTACAGTGTAGGGTTGTCCATGTCAGCAACACTACATAAAGATGTCCCATAATGCATTTATCCACTCTGACAAGAATTGTATTGTATGCATCATCTTTATTGCACCTCTGGTTAAGTAATTCTACCAAAAATGATAACAGAATGTGCAATAGCTCAAGCTGTTCTATGATGGTCAAAGATGCCAGAGCAGATAAAACAGTGCAGGACTGTGAGATAAGCATCATAATCTATTATCCAAATCCAAGAAAAGAGTTACTTTAGTATAATACACTAAAGCTGACTTTGTACAATGCACCAGAAGATATATTTCAGTTTAGAGATGCTCAGTATTTGATTAGTGCTGTCTAAAAATGTAAGCTCCTAGAAGCAGCAACAGGTAAATGACTCTACAAGATTAAAGGTGAGTACACTTTTTTGAATTATTTTTACCAGATGTGGAATTCCAAAATGATATTGATACAGCAGTGTTCAGGTAGAATGTATGATATAAACAATTAAATACAATATCAAGATCTGTTCTAATGCTGATAGATCTGTTATCAATGTAGCTGCACTCCTCACAAGGCACAGGCCTTTCACCACATTAATTACTCATGAGTAGAAGGCTTAGATGTAAACTGCCTACTGCATTGCTAATTCCAGACCACAGATATAATGTAGTACCGCTGTTAAGATGAAACTGGCAAAGACAGAAGCAGTATTAAGTTAAAACAGTCAGATGCCTGTCCAGCCTGCAGAAAAGCAAAACGGTTAGAATACACATTCTAAAATGCAGTACCGATGGTCAGTAAGAAATTACCTTAATAGGTAAACTGCAAAATAACAGTTAGAATCACTGGCTCAGCATATAGTATATTTTATTTTATTTTATTTACTACTCCTTGACCTTTTAAGTGGACTGGTTTATTGACACTTTTCAGCCATGACCTGAGCTCAAAGAAATCTATATACATAAATGAAATGAAAACTCAGAGATGCCAGTCTATAAAAAAGCTGTAGTCAACCAGCTGCATTAGTGTAGTGATGTAAAGATTGACAAATATCCAAGTAACATCTGTTTGATTGTTTGATTACTGGTTCAAGTGTCAGTGAGAACTTGGAGCCATTTTGGGAAGGGAGGAATGATGCAAGTTGCTGGTCACCTATACTCAGGGGAGAATGTGAAGTCTATGTTTGGAACATGTGCTTCTGTAGAAGACTCCCTGATGGACAACAGAGACCATAAATGATTTCTGGCTTCATGAGTTGCAGGGCAGTGTTGAAGGATTACATCCTATCTGAAGACTCTGATACGTCCTTGTTGATACATTTTACATGCCTATTCCTGGAATGGCTTACTGTGCACTCACTGAGGGGTTATGGATTAAAACAGAAAAAACAGCCTCATGGATGAAGACACTACTCTCTCTCCTCTGCACATTCTTGCTCTGAGAGGAATGAATAGGCAATAGGGTTTTCACTTCTCACAGTATGAATGGTTTTATACTGAAAAGTGGAGGTAACCCTTGATTGTCACAAGGGTAGGAATAAAAATTGAGGAACAACTACATTGTGGTAGGTTCACATACAAGAAATTGAATGCACTAAGCAGGAAGGAAACCAAGGTTATAAAAGTATGACTAGTCAAATTGTCTAATACAACATATAACATATAAAATATTTCTTATTATAAAACAGAATTCTTATTCCCTCCTTCTTACTTAGTAAACAGATTATAGTATAAATGAAAACTGTATAATATTCAGTAGCAGAATGCAGAAAGCAGAAATGCAGGTAGCCATGGTGCAATACAATTGTGCATTAGAGTATAGCATCAGGATATATGATGTCATTTAGCAGATGGTTTACATTTATATAAGAGTTTACTGTTTAAGCAAAGCCATCATTTCTGTCTGTTTTGTGTATCGTCATGTCTATCTGCTTCAGCACTGCAGACAAAAAAGGATCATGAAGTGTACAAAAGTTACAATATTGTGGCAAATAATTGTGACAGTGGTTGATAAAATGCACATACTTCAGAATATACAGATGAGTATTGTTGACATACCATATATTGAAATTTTTTTTTTTTCTAGAAGAAAAGTTGTTATTAGATAGAAAGTGTATGTTGTTTTACATTCCCAGAAGAAACAATGGTGGTGTGCCAGAGTACATCTTTGTATAACATGAAATAAAGCCCTGTGTCGCAGTAAGGAAGAACATTTAATTTTACTAACCTTGCATTTGAAACCTTGGTTCCACTATTAATTCTTTGTAGATCACAAAGCTCTGTTTTTCAAAATCTGAGATATTCCTACAAAAACTGCAAATAATTTGACACCTGAAGGTCACATCTGCAATATATGTTTTGACTCCAGGTACTTGGCATGTTTAAGCATGGTATCACATATAGGAACTGAAACAGTAGGTTCCAGTATTGGTCGGCAAAGGAATAATGCATTGTTCACTGAAAACTTTCTTTAGTCTTATTTTCAATATAAATGAAAAGTGAGGTAGGATGTGGACTTATTCAATGGGACTGTGGTCATTTTTATATTTAGCAATTCAAGGATTTCATTCAATACTACTTCCAGTTGTGTGCATTTCTTGTATTTCTTCAGTTGCTAAGATTTTCAGTTTTGATACTAATGTCTTATAAGACTATCCAACATTACTTTTCACGGATCACATGAATTTGATAGTTTTGCCTGGGGCTTCAATAAACTCCGTGTAAGTTTCATGCAAAGATTACATGGAGTTTATATGTTTGCATGATGAGCAGCAGTGCTCATTACATATTTATGCTGATCACCATGTTTAAACATAAACAAGCATGGTTTCATGGCTAGAAACAGTGTTGCCAGCCAGAAAACCATGTAAAGCAACACAGACAACAGCAACCATATAGATCTGTTTAACTACGGGTAAACTATGTGTGCAGGACTGCACAGAATGCCACAATGATTACCAGGGTTCATACTATAGTAATATGTATGGTCCATATTGTCCAAGCACATTACAGGATAGTGAATACAGTGCAGAGCATTGTCAAATCACATTTTGCGAATACCGAACAAAAGTTGTGTGAATGATATGTACCAGTACGTGGACTTCCATTTAAAATAAACAATCAGGGAAAGTGTGTGTACTGAATGGAGACACACAGATGCATTATAGGAATGAACACGGGGAAAGAGGACAGGTGAAACAATCTAATGTACAGCAGAGGAGGACAATTAAATGAAGACAGCTGTAACAGGGACACTAATCAAATATCAACATAATACAGTACAGAATGCACAGTGTAAATGTATACTATGTGACTATCACACAAGGTGACATCAACAGAGAAGATGTGATATGAGCATCCAGACGTACAATGGAAGGACATATATCAGGGATGGTATATACAATAGGGGGTAGGTGCATATTGTGAAGCTGTGCAAAATGATTTGCCTGAATATGAATGTAATGTTAGCATAAGTCTCCACTAAGTGGGACACATAGTTACAGCCTCATGAAAAACAGTAAACTGAAGTATGCACAATCATGCACAATATCAGAATAATAACACCAGTAATCCCATGTTTCTGACATAACATATGTGATTTTGAATGATCAGAGATGGTTCTTCACAAGCACACTTGTATAACATGGTTAAAGAACAACAACTGGAAACCAATTCTGTCAGGATATAAATGTTTTTACTGTAACAGACCTTCTAACAAAAAATCAGGTGGAGGTGTTATGATATGGATTAAAGATTGCTATGAGACCTGTGATTATTACATGTTCAATGAAAATACCAATACTATAGACTGTGTAACTGTGACAATAAAGACAACCCTGGAACACATAACAATTGTTGGAGCGTATAGGCCACCAAAATCAAGTTCAGATGGCCTAGAGGAATTTATATATTTCTTACATGAAACACAGGAGGGAAGAATAATATTAGTTGGGGACTTAAATTTATCAGAAACAGACTGGAATAATATTGATTCAACAACGTTAGTAAAGAAATTATTCACAGCATATATTCAGGAACAACTATTTTAAAACAATCCTACCAAAGGTCAGAACACTCTAGATATTGTTTGTGTTCCCAAAGAAATTACTGTAACATCAAGTCAAGTTTTACCACCATTGATGTGCTGTGATACAGGCATTATTAAGGTTACTTTGTCGCTAGATAATTCTGCCAAACTGAAATCTAAACCAATGCACAGAAGGTTCAAAACAGTCACTATGTAAAACTAACTGGAGTGAGGTGTTCAGTGGAAAAAAACTGCAGATGGAATGTGAAAAGTTTTGAAAGAGAAATTGAGTGCAAAAAGTAAAAAAAAAAATGTTTAACATCAGGATCTAGGCATACAACATCGGGAGTATATTTGCATAAGAACAAGATATCTGATTAAGGTTGGAGAGAAAAAAATATAAGAAATGAAGGAGAGGTCGAACTACAACTTTGAAAACTGAAATAAACAAGCTGGACAAACAGATTAAGCATAGTGTGAGACAAGATAAAGAAAAATTTGAAGAAAATTTATATAAAGATATTGAGCATAATAGGAAACCTTTTTATAGATACATAAGATATGGAAGGAGTAAAGACACACAAATTGATAAACTGTATGCAGATTCTAAAATTTATTCTCCAACACACACACACACATATATATATATATATATATATATATATATATATATATATATAAAATCTTATACAAAGCATTTTGGCTCCACAAAAGGCCCCAGATCCTGGAATCAAATTAGATTATATCGAAAAAGAACTGCACAAACTGGATCCAAACATGGTGCAGGGAAGAGACATAATTAGTGACAATGACCTGAGAAGACTTCAGCAAGAACTTACACTACCATTATATTTATTATTCACTAGGTCATATAAATATGGGGAGATTCCTCAAGATTGAAGACATGCGCTTATTAAACCTGTTTTTAAGGGAAAGGGGAGTAGGACAAACCCAGAATCATATAGACCCTTAGGTCTACTTTCATGTTGTGGAAAATAATGGAGAAGGCAATATTGGACAAGTTATTGTCAGAAATGGATAGGGTGGAACTAGAAACCACATATCAGCATGCATATAGTGAAAATAGATCTATTAACACCTGTAACATGATGTTCTATAACAATATAATAACAGCTATGAATGAAAAATTGTGCTGTGATGTAATTTATATAGAATTAACTTCAGCATTTGACACAAAACACTGATCAATAAATTAGTCCAACTAGGTATTGATGTACTGTTGATAAGATGGATAGCTGCATGGCTTACAAACAGGACATGGCAAGTATCGTACAGCAAAAGGACAGGTGAAATCCTTGGTTACAGTCAGTGTGTCCCACAGGGCTCTGTCCTAGGCCCTTACTTGTTTAGATTGTATCTTTCAGGCCTAACTTTTTCATCTGAGGGGTTCTACAGTCTATATGCAGAGGAACTGAAATTGGGTAAACTGATTACAAGTGTTACAGATAAGGCATGTTTGCAAAATAACTTGACTAAATAGACTATTTGGGCACAGGAGAATAATATGCTGATAAATACATCAAAAACTAAGTATATGAGATTTGGGAAACATAAACTGAAAGGTGAATATTTAATACAGCACACAGTGATTGAAACTGTAGACTCATTTAAGGACCTGGGTATATGGGTAGATTCAGCTATGAGTTTTTCTAATCATATCAACCAATTGGCTAATGATAGTTATGGAACTATAGGTTGTATAAAAGGATGTATAAAGTCTAGGAAATCAAAAATAATGAAGTCATTGTTTGTTAGTTACATTAGACCCAAACTTGTGTATGGAATAACAATATGGAAATCCTATAAGAAAACAAGCATGAGTAAACTGGAAAAAGTACAATGAAATATACCAAGGGTATCCATGGATGTGAAAATTTAAGTTATGAAAGACTAAAATATCTGAACTTGTACAGTGTCTCTTACAGATATCTAAGAGGAGATCTTATTCAGATATATTCACATTTAGAGACAACTACCTCTGGGAATGTTTGGGGTTATCAAAAAGCACTAGAGAATCATCAGATAACCTGTGCAGAAGATTCTATAGGAATGAGAAATGTACTAATTGGTTCTCTGACAGAGTAGCTGATGCATGGAACAGACTGCCAAATTGCATTAAAGCAAGCACTAGTTTAGATATTTTAAGAACAGCCTGGATACTTATTATGGGAACAAGGGTGTTGGTATATTGGCAAGCTAGAAGGGCATTTATGACTGTGCATGACATGTCTGTCTGTCTGTATGTATGTATGTATGTATGTATGCAACTATTATGAAATGTCAGCAGTCTGTGAGGTAATCAAGCACACCATCCTGACACTGTAACATCTACTGGAGGTGTTAGGAGGAATACTGTTATAACTGCGTGTGACATTATGAGCAATCCAGGCTAGCTGACAGGTGTGCATGGCATATATATGGCACAATCCGCACTGTCACAAATGTAATCTATGCATTCATTGTTGTCAAGCAGCTATGTATGTACTGTCTGCTTCACTTACTAAGCAAGATAAGCTTATCTAAACAATTTCACCACTGCTCACTAACTCATATTCCAACTCTCCATCTGCCACACTCTTTCATTTATCTTAACCACTTACCTCGCCAGACATACTCTTAGATCTGAAAACCAAAACCTCCTTAAAATCTATAAACCCCTTCACCCATCTGGCCAATTACTTCTATCACACTTCTTAGCTAAACTATGGAATTATCTCCCCCCTCCCTCTACTGTACTCAGAACCACTCTAATTTCAAATGTCTTCTGCATTCTTACCTTACCACAAACTGGGACTGTTCCTGCTCCCTTCTCTCCTAAATTATATTGTCATCTGTTTCAAACTTCCCTTCAAGCTCATCTACTATCACCTCTGATCACTAATATTATTGTTAGAACAAACATTAACTTCCATAAAAACTTTATGATTTTTAATTATATTATCTGTAGTACATTTGACTTTATATTTCAACATTTGTGTTTTTTTAAATGTATACTCCCTAATTTTGTATTTGTATTTCATATTGTATATTTATGCTTTTGTATACTGTATATTCCATACATTACTTACATTATATTCTGTTAACTGCTTTTGGAGATTTTCTCCCCGAACCACCACTGAAAATGGACTCTGTTTGGCCCAGTGGACTTCCCCGGTCATCAAACTGGAAATAAATAAATTAATCAATTAATTGTTAATTCATTATCTTGGTTTGTGATATAATGTGGAGTTGACTGGTAAGAGACGTTTTAATGTATAGATTATTTTTCCACTGTTTTTTCACTGTTTGTTGGAAGGAAGAGATAGTTTGTATACAAGATTTACTTTGATTTATATTTTGTTGTTTTAACTTTAATGTTCACTGTTGGTTGTTATAAAGGGACAGGTTTTAGACAGGCAAGCTCTAGCCATCCTGAGAGGCCTAGTCAGCTATAAATTCACAAAGACTGCAAAGAAGACAATCCAGAGCTTATCTAAACAATTTTATCTTGGTTTGTTATTTATTGATCTTTACTATAAAAAAAAAGAAGTGAGACTGCGAGTGGCAGTGAGCAGAAGCTACCACTTGCATTTGCACTTGATGTAAAGAAATTACAGCTTTTCTGACTTTCAGAATTTATACAGTCCAAACAACAACTTTACTGTACTTACATTGATATTTAGTTATATATTGTTTGTGTGATTTTTCTCATAGAATTTGATTTTAAGTTCTCTCATTGAATTCTGTGGTTACTGATTTTGGTTATTCTTTTCTTTTATAATTTTTTTTTCATTTGAAGCTGAATATGGATTACTCATATGAATATGCCATTAATGATTTGCTAAAGCACAGATATCTTGCACAGTACAAAAATGCTATGCATATTTAAAGGTAACACCCGATAACACTGATGATCTGTGTTCCTTGAGTAAACTTTTGGATGATTTGCTTACCACTATTAGTAGCAAATCTAGACTTAATTATCATGATTGCACTTGTGCAATAGGCATGGCTTAGAGAACTATTGTTACATATATTAATGACTGGAATGGGGAGGTAAATAATGTTGGGCAAATAGCAACTAGAACACAATCAGGAAATGTTGTGTCTACTGTCTGTAAAGATCATTCAACCCCTTTGAAAGAAGATGATGTCACTTCTTCTTCTTCTTTCAGCTTTTACTGACACTTTGAAATTCTGAATGCAAGTATTCAGCAATCTGAGGATTCAGAATGTTTAGAAAGAAACAAAAAAGGAGGGAAAAGAAGACATTCACAACAAATAACAAGGAAGAAAAAGAAACTAATAAATGCCTGTAAAGTAAAGAGAACACATACTAAAAAGGACACTGCTTTGTTATGTAATGCACAGATTACAGGGAATGATCATTTTTTTCCATCAGAAAACCTTCAGTCTATTGAAAAAGGTATCATTTTTCCAAAAAAAGAAGGTAGAAAAAAAGAGGCAAAAGGCAGGTGAAAAGGAAGAAACCAAAAGTGAACGCAGAAGGATTGATGAACAATTGAATATTACTGTAAATAAAAATAAAAGAAAGACATATGTTGACTACTTGGCTCATGCTGTGAATGTTCAAAGAACTGCACGCTTGCAAATTTAATACACAATGAAAACAGTGGGATTGATATGACTAATGGTAATGAAGATCAATTAGTTGAGCAGATATTACTATATTAGAAGTTGAAGATCCTTCAGATCTGGTCAGAAAATATATTATTGTAATTGTAGATTCTATTATTAGAGGAACTGAACGCAACATACTAGATGCTGTTTGTATTCCTAAAGAAATTACTGTTACTTCAAATCAAGGTTTACCACCATTGATGTGCAGAGATCATGGAGTTATAAAGTTGAATTTGTTGCTAGATAATTCTGCCACACTGAAATCTAAACCAATGCACAGTAGATTAATCACAGATTATATGGAAGCAAAACAGTCACTATGTAAAACTAACTGGAATGAGGTTTTCAGTGGAAAAAAATGAGATGGAATGTAAAAAGTTTTGAAAGAGAAATTGTTTGAATGGAAGAAGTAAAAAAAAATGTTTATTATCAGGATCTAGCCATACAATGTCTGGGGGATATATTTCCATAAGAACAAAATATCAGATTAATGTGAGAGACAAAAATATAAGAAATTGAAAGACAGGTTAAACTACAACTTTGAAAACTGAAATAAACAAACTGGCCAAACAAATTAAGCATAGTGTGAGACAAAATGGAGAAAATTTTGAAGAAAATGTATATAAAGATATTAAACATAACTGGAAACCTTTTTATAGATACATAAGATTTGAAAGGAGTAAAGATATACACATTGATAAACTGTGTGTAGATTCTAAAATTTATTCTCAGATACAACAGATTATAGATATATTTATAAAATCTTATGCTAAGCAGTTTGGCTCCTCAAAGGGGGGTGACAATTTGTCCTAGTGACATTGAGGTAACTGCATTAACTGGGATCAAATTAGATTATATTGAAAAGAGCTGTACAAACTGCATCTAAACAAAGCACATGGAGGAGACAGAATTAGTAATAATGAGCTGAGAATACTTCAGCAAAAACTTAAAGTGCCATTATATCTGTTATTTACTAGGTCATATAAATATGGAGAGATTCCTCAAGATTGGAGACATGAACTTATTAAACCTGTCTTTAAAGAAAAGGTGAGTAGGACAACTCCAGTGTCAGACAGACCCTTAAGTCTAATTTCATGTTGTAGAAAAATAATGGAGAAGGTAATATTGGATAAGTTATGGTCAGAAATGGATGGGTTGGAACTTGAAACCATATATCAGCATACACATGTTGAAAACAGATCTATAGACCTGTAACATGATGTTCTATAACAGTATAATGACAGCTATGAATGAAACAAACACACAGTGATGTAATTTATATACATTTAACTTCAGTGTTTGACAGGGTCATACACAAAACACTGATCAATAAATTAGAACAATTAGGTATTGATATACTCTTGATAAGATGAATAGTTGCATGGCTTACAAACAGGACATGGCAAGTATTAATCCAACAATTGGACATGTGAAATACTTGATTACAGTCAGGGTATCCCATAGGGCTCTGACTTAGGCCCTTACTTGCTTAGATTGTATCTTTCAGACTTAACATGTTCATCTGAGGTGTTCTACAGTCTATATGCAGATAACCTGAAATTGGGTAAACTGATTACATGTGTTACAGGTAAGGCATGTCTGCAAAAGAACTTGAATAAATTGACCATTTTGGACAGAGGTGAATAATATGCTGATAAATACATCAAAAGCGAAGTATATAAGATTTGGGAGACATAAACTGAGAGGTGAATATTTAATACAGCACACAGTGATTGAAACTGTGGATTCATTTAAGGAACGGGTATATTGGTTGATCAAGCTATGAGCTTTTCTAATCATATCAACCAATTGGTTAATGATAGTTATAAAACTATAGGTTGTATAAAAAGATTTATAAAGTTTAGGAAATCAAAAATGATGAAGTTATTTTTTGTTAGTAACATTACACTCAAATGTGAGTATGGAATAACAGTATAGAAACCTTATAAAAAAACAAGCTTGAGTAAACTGGAAAGAGTGCAGTGGAAAAATACTAAGGGCATCTATGGATGTGAAAATTTAAGTTATGAATGACTAAATTATCTGAACTTGTACAGTGTCTCTTATAGATATCTAAGAGGCGATCTTATTCAGGTATATAAGCCATTTAAAGAAAGTTACCTCTGGGAATGTTTAGGTTAATCAAAAACTACTAGAGAATCATCAGCCAACCTATGTAGAAGATTCTATAGGAATGAACAGCTGATGCATGGAACAGACTACAAAATTACATTAAAGCAAGTACTAATTTAGATATTTTTAAAACTGCCTGGACACTTATTATGGAAGCAAGTGTTTTGGAATACTGGCAGGCTAGAAGGGCATTAATACCCATGTTTGAAATATTTCTATGTATGTATGTATGTGTGTATGTACAACAGGACTTAGCAGATCAGATTACTATCCTCTGTCACCAATAGCCTGAGAACTGGCTTGGTTCCAGTGGAGTAGAAAACAGCAGCAGTAATCTCCTTGCACAAAGGTGGGACATCAAGCAGCCTTGGGAAATATGGGCCTATAAGTCAAACCAGTCTGATCTGCAAGTCCATGAAAAGAATCATTGTGGACCTTTTCAACAAGGACATAGGATATAGGTGACCTTCAAACTCTAAACCCAACACATTTTGGCTTTGTTATGTGTAGATTATGCTTATTAAACATAGCAGACTTCATCAACAAAGTCACCAAAGGGCTGGATGATGGTAAGATAGTGCATACCGCCTATGTTGATCTGGCCAAGCTTCTTGACACAATCCTCTACTCAGCTATCATTGAGAAACTCTTCTATCTGGGGGATTTACCCTAACATCAGTAGATAGTTAGTCAACTGGCTCACTGACAGAACACATACTGTGAAAGATGGTGAATCAACCAGTAAAGCCGTCACCGGTGGCATACCTCAGGAATGTGTGCGGGGCCATTTATTGTTTGGAATCTATTTCTTGGATGTCCAGACTAAAGTATACAGCCTTTGATTTACAAAGTTTGCTGATGATAGCATACTGGGAGCAATCATTGAGTCCACCAACAATGTTTACATATTACAGGAGGGCTAATACAGAAAAATGATTGGTGCCAAAGGTACAATGTCCACAAAAAAGCACAAAAATGCATCATTATATTTGTCTTCTGCAAAGTGGAATTCCTCACTAATTAGAGCACTGGCAAGACCCTCCCCCAAGCTCAAACTCAGTGGTGCAAGATCTAGCAACACAGGTAGATAGCAATCTGAACTTTGACTGCCAAGTTTTCACAGTTGTAATGAAAGTTTTCTATGCTGTACACCTCATAAGTAAGGCCATCATATCCAAGTATGAGGATGGTATAACACCACTGTACTCAAACCACATAAGAACACTAACAGAGTATAATGATGCCTTTTGCATGTACCTCACCTGACACCTGCAGCAGCTGGAGAGACCAAAGAGGTGTCTGAACAAGAAACTACAGGGCCTTACAAACCAAGTCATGATGTACATGAATTGACTGAAAGCCATGTCACTGTACTCTGTATCATATAGGATGAGGTGAATTCTGCCTGGCCAAAAGGTCAGTTTCTGACTCTGTCCTGATGATGGAAATGCTTCAGATCTGCAACACTAATGGCACAAATGTCACTTGCTCTATAGATCTTAACAGAAAAAGCTTGAGAGACCACTATAGCTGAAGACATCAGCAGTTTGTGGAGAGAAAGATGGTAATATCAGTATCCAACATGCTGGTGTAAAAAGCTCTCTTTGATGTCAAGCAGGTACACACACACACACACACACACACACACACACACACACACACACACACACACACACACACACACACACACACACACACCAGTTGACTGCAATGAGAGCAGAACCCCTAACTACACTGACTGCAGACCTCTGTGTTTAATGCAAGAGCCACAGCACAAATCTGAGTGAGAGAGTGTTGGACAACACTTTATAAGTCATGACATCAACAATGTCTGGTGAGAGGAAGATGGCAACTGTAATGTCTGATATGCTTCTGTAAAATGCTCTCTCTAATGTCAAAAAAAGTGCACAAAAGGACACACGTCAGTTAACTGCAGTGAGAACAGATCCATTACCTATCTAACTACACCTACTAGAGACCTTTGCATTTATTGCAAGTGCCACACCACAAGTCTAAATGGGAAAGTGTTGGACAGCATTTTATAAGTGATGACATCACCAGTGTCTGATGAAAGGAAGATGGTAATGACAGTGTCCAACATGCTGGTGTAAAATACTGTCTGTAATGTCCAGCAAGTGCACAAACACAAACTAGTTGACTGCAGTTAAAACAGAACCCCTACCTAACTACACTGAATAAAGACTTCCATATTTAACACAAGTGCCAAAGCACATGTCTGACCTTTCCATGGCTGTAGGACAATTCATAGTGGATGACATTAGCACTGGCTGTTGGAGAGGAGACATTGGGAGGCTTGTATGAAATGGATGTGTAGGCATGTGCAACTGTCAAAATATTGGTGCTCCATGGGTTTGGAGTGGTGACTGCAGGGTACTCAATTATTCTCTTCTGATTAGACAGACACATGTATATACTCATCAGTTAGCTACAGTGAGATTAGACCCTTTACCTATTTAAGTAAATGGACTAGAGAACTCAGTACTGTATGCAAGCACCATGGCACAAGTCTGACTTTTACATGGCTGTAGGACAATTTATAGTGGATGACATCAACACCGTATGTTGGGCAGCCTGCAAGAAACTGTATAGCCATGTCCAACTTTCAAGATAGTTTTACATGTTAAAAGAATTATGACTGTGCAATTTGAAGCAGTTGCTGTTGTGTTTCCAATATGCAGGTATACTGTAAGAGACAGCTTTACAAACTGTATGCAAACAAGTGTCCACATTACTAAAGTATTGGAAAATCTGAATGTGTATTGTCATTATAAAAATGTGCATGGTATATAAAAAGCATTTTTATTTATGTAGTGTAGTTGATATATTTGTGAACCAAGATTGCAGTGCATGGGATGGAGGTAACAGATGGCTGCATTGTAAATATCTGTCATTTTCTAAGAAAGTTCCTTCATTTTTTGTAGGTTCATAGCATGAAGACTAAATGGACAGTAAAGAAAAGTAATATATGCTAGTGTCTACTTTGCATAGCCCACCTCTGAGCAGCAGGGTTGCACGATAGATGGCAAAGTGTTTGCTCATGCAAGATACACATTTATACTGTGTTCCCTGTTTGCAGCAAACATGAGCCTCATTGATAAAATTATAAAAGTTGTGAGTACTGAGTGTATGAAACACAACTGCTGCTTAGCAGACTTCTTTCACTGTGTATTATTGCATGTTACCTTAGTTCAGGTGTTTATGCTTCATTGCACAGAGGTAATCACACCAGGGAAGAGCTGTTCACCATCACTTGGCAGCGGTGTGGGATGCCAAATTCCATGCAAACACATAGGCTGAAAAGTGAAGGGCTCCATTGCTGTTTTTATTACTTATGCGTGTTGTATGTAATTCTGTTTTTTTGACCAGATTAAAGGTGTTAAAATGGGGTAGATAGGAAAGTGATGAAATGGGGGGTGGGCAAGCAGAGGGAAGAAGAAAGGGAAAGCAATACAGGAATGTATAAGAGGGCAGTAGGATAGAATCATAGCTACCCACCTCTTCAACAGTGTAACATGAAAATATGGTACAGAATATTAGGAGAACTTGGACTGTCACCTCAGCAACGATCGGTAATGATGCAAACATGTTGTATAGCCAATTGGACTGAATCAAGTATGTCCAGAAGACACAAATGCGAAGTGGAGAGCTATGAGTGGAATGATGATATATATATATATATATATATATATATATATATATATATATATATAGATATATATATATATATATATATATATATATATATATATATATATATATATATAGATATATATATATATATATATATATATATATATATATATATATATATATATATATATATATATATTTTATATATATTTATATATATATTTTTTTTTTTTCTCTTTTTTTGGGGGGGGGCTGTCTCTTTTTTTATAAATTCATTAACAGAGGAATGTTGAGTAAGGGACATAGATATTTCTGGTCAGGTAGGTGTGGTAGGTGAGACAGCAGATGCAAACAAACAGGACAAACAAGACAAGACACAGGGACAGCGAGGGACAGAAAAGGTTGGGTAACATCACAATTGGGGTGAGGAATGGGACAACAGAAGCCCATGGAGAAAGTGAGAATCTAGTCCTCACCCATGATACTGTCATCACTGTCCCCTTATTCTGCTATTTGCTGGAGTGCTTGACATCTCCTCCTCCTACAGGCCATGAGTGAGAGCAGTGCTCCATATGGCATAGGTGTACACTGATAGTGCTTTGCATGACCATATGTACCAACCCTCACATCTCCTGGCAGGTGATGAAATCCCCACCTCTACCGGTATTCCTGGAGGGCACTACAGCACCTGCTGCCAGGGTAGTGCTACCTGAGCATGTAGGTAGTGTAGGTGCAGCAGCGGCAGTACTGCCAGGTTGCGTCCTAGTTGTGATGGGTGTTGGTGATGAAGCCGGTGGAGTGGGGGCAGGCTGACCCACTGGTGTTGGCCTACATCTCTGAGTTGTGAAGCATTTAGTGATTTGTTATAGATGGATGACATAAAAATCACTTTTACTACACACAGAAAAAAATAAAGAGATAAGGATTTTGTTAGAGAAAAAGAGATAAAATTAGCACAATTTTATATGACATACAATAAATTATAACAATAATTCAAGTATTTTATCTGAAAGTTTACATTTAAGTATACTTTCTAACAGCTACAAACTATAATTACACATTGTTCAAAGTAATCCTTGCAATATGCAGTTATTGCACATATGTTTGGTCCAATTATACAGATAAAAGTTAAGAGCAGGGCATTTATGCCACTTGTGTAGAATTTAATGACTGTAATATTTTAAAGGATTGCACTATTTTATACTTGTTACTTGTGGCATTTGTATCCACAACTTCTGAATAATTTCTTACTCATAACTCCCATAGTTGTTTTGTAGTACAGAATGAAACATGCATACTTGCTTTTACAGTTAGGATATGCATGCTTACTTTGCTACAACTGTATAGAAAAGAAAAAAAATAAATTTAAACTCTATAATAATACTTCGCTTGTGCTGCATACATACACCTTGCTTTCCTCTGCCTCTAGATGCTCAGCATGGGTTCCCTATTCGCAATGATTTCTGCATTAACTGTGTAAAGAAAAGAAGCGAGTAGAAGAGCATTTTGCATTCCATTCTTGCCTGTATTTAGCTTTCTATCTATTATAAATTCTCTTTATTAGTATACTTACACAACTGTGGGATGTTGCTAGTTCTGAACTCATTGAGCCACTGGTTGAATGTATCTTTCTTGTACATTTTAGGTCATTAGATTGGTGTCTGCACTGTTCTCTAGTATGTAGAATTCCAGTTGCACTGGATACAGGCTTGGCCAGACTATTCCTAGCTTCAGACTTATACTTGGACCCGCTATAGTTCCTCTGCAAAAGCCTTTGGCTGTGGCACTTTACATGGAGTGAGGTAAAGATTCTGGATGCCTGAACACCACAGCTCTGCACCATAAATTGGGCACCTTCCCTTCTAACACCGGACATGTCTAATGAGAAAACACAGCAATAGCTAATATTGATTTCCTGCCAATGTGTGTTATCACATTTACTGGTAATGTGCAAACCTGAACAATGATGCCAACTGAGTTTGCATGATGTTAAGCAGAGAGCAACAGTGCCAAACAGAGAGGAAAGCAGTTTTGAAATTGGAAGGTTAATCTGATTCTTAACATTAGTCTGTGGGTTGTTTAATGCTGGAACTGTTAGGTGGTTTAAATTTGCAGATATGTACTGCGAACATCAATTTTGTAACCTGACACCTTTTTTGGGGTGGGGGCTTTATACACAGATAATATTAATTTTTATAATGTGGGATTCAAACCTATGCATAAGAGACAAAACATTTTCTTCCACAGCGGTGATTTTTCATCTTTGCCACATAGGAAGTGCTTTTAAGGCATACTCATTATTTATATATGAATTCACATAGACTGAGGGGTTAACCGTGTATGTGTGTGACCTGACAAGGTCCTGGTTTATACATCCCTGTGTTTATGACAATTATTGAAGTCTGAAGACCATCCGAGGCCGGAGAATGGAATTATGATTACAGAAACATATCTCTCAATATACCCTCAGCCATACATCTGAACTTTCAAAGCACAGTAAGGGTGTCTTAACTCTCATACATATAATTCATATAAGCTCCTCTGCTATGCATAGTTATTGTTATCTATAATTATGTTTACATTGTTGTAAGTGATATTTAATTTAAAGTGAAATGGAACAGCAGTAATAATTTCTGGAATTTCCCATATTAGGGCCCAGGACCATGTGTATAGCAGTCCTACACTTACATCTGTTGCCACAGGAATATCGAAATAACAATTGGATATTTTTCTGTTCATTACTATAAACTGAACTGTAACAACACTAAAATATGTTGAACTTCCTGTATTAGTTCCCAGGACCATCTGTATCATAGCCCTACACTTACACCTGCTGCCACAGGAGTAGTTAAATAACAGTTAGATATTTCACTATTCATTAATCACTTCTGTGTGTTAACCACTGTGGAATGCCGCTTAGTATGTTTGCACAATGGAAATCAAAAATTGCAACAATGTATCCTTTTTGAAATTTAGAATATATGTGTCCTGTGTGCAGGTGTTCTGTCTGCTTCCTGTGTGGGGCATTATTCCAGGTTTGCATGATGCTAAACATTGCTCAAATGAGATAGGTAAGGCTACATTTGTTATAGCCTTGTGATCAATGTTTATTAGGTGTCATCCTTAAAAGGCAAAGGTGGGACTTGAACCATGATGTATACATGGCATATGCTGTGCAGATGAATGTGTTCAGCAGAAGTGCCACACATGTAGGTGATTCACAGGTGTAGTTTATATACTGATTATCAAAGAAGTACACTATATGGCATTTATTATGTTTATCTGTTTCCCGTGTTTGAGCTATGATGGTCACTGTGCAAATACTGGCATTAAAAAAAAAGAAAGAAATCTATAAAATTAAACAGAACTACAAAATAAATGTTAGCACACATGGAACGATATTTATATAAGTCTGGATTTGAATTTTCACACCAATTAACCTTCGAAACAGTGCAAGGGTGTCTTATCCCTCTTTTCTACAGAAACAGCTTTGCAGCAGAAAATTAAATTCATTGTGCATACAAGCAAGTCCAAAATCATCCACTGTACCAGCAACTCATACGGCACTTGTACACTTTTGATTTGTTTGTACATGTATTAATTTCAGATGTAGTGCAATGAGTGATCACACAACCATTTTTGACTATTGTTTGGAGAAATGCAGCTCTATCTTATCTCTTTATGATGTTCCATCTTCTCTCATCTGAGCAGCAATCTGAGACATGCAGTCTGTAAGGTATTTTTTATCATTGTCCTTAAAATGTCAGAGAATATTATATGGCAATAATATACAGTTTTCAACCAATGCAGGGGAGGTTAGATGTTACTAAACAGAAACTGCTTACTTACTTTTAAAACATTGCTACAATTACTTTTGCACATTTTAAGTCTAACCTGACTGCTACACTCACTGGAGGTTAGGGAGTCTGATTTATTGTTGTGTCCTCATCTTCTCTACAAGTAATCATTCACAGTCGCAATCCATTAGCAAGAAACACTGAGGGAGTGCCTGCACTATATTTACATCTGCTACATGGAGCCAAGAATTTGGGATTCATCAATTCTTGGGAGAACACACATCATTTGCATATTCACTGTGCTCAATGCCCTGAATCTACACTATAAAAAGGTAATCATATAGCTAGCGAACCTGAGGGTGAGGAGACTTGTTTATGTGGGTTACACAGTTGAAGATTGCTATTACTTTGGATTCATCTACACAGAAAACTACTGATATTGATATGATATGATTGCATTTTTCATTTACATACTGAATATGCTCTATTCTCTTGCGCCATAGCCAAATTATGGAACTCACTCTCACCCACAATTACCTCCATACTATCATGCACCCACTTCAAAACTTTACTAAAAAGCGAACTAAAAACATGCTGGCTATGCCCTTGCAACTCCCACTCTAATATCATCCACCCCATCCAACCACTACCTTTCTTTCCACTCCACTAACTACCTTGATTATAGCAAACTCAGATGCTCATAAGCCAGTACTTATTATACAGCACAAACTTCTTCTTCTTGTAACATTTGTTATTGTCTGGTATGCACTTCACAGATAAAGATTCTAGTTCTCTACTGATGTACTATGTTCTTCATCTGTAAATATGTTGTAAGTAATTGCTATGTAAATTGTTATTCACTATGTAATCCAATGTATATACTGTCTGTTTATTTTAACTGTATAGCTTTTCTCCCCGGGCCTCCGCTGAAAATGGACCTACGTCCAGTCGGACACTCCCGGTCAACAAATTTAAATAAATAAATACATTAAATAAATAAATAATATGCTCAGATGTCAATTAGAAAAATATCTTTATATATGGATTAGCAAATGCTACTTTTACCTGCATGCACTTTTTATAAGTTTACTGATGGGTATAGGCATTTTGGTAATTTCATGTTACTTTCACAGATGCACAGCCTTATTAACTTTCATCACAAGTGCTAAATGCTATGACTCTGTCTCTTTACACTCTTCTGTAGTTATTTCCATGAAATGGAAATGCCCTATATAGTCAATTACACAGGGGTGTTAGCCTTCTTGGATGGCCCAAAGACACCTCTAGGGGAGTGCTGGCCACAGGTACAGGTGACTGCCAATTGCATTAAAGCAAAGGTTCTGTGGTAAATGTGTACACATTTTTGGGACAGTTTCTTTGATAGCATTTATAACAATTCACTGAAAGTTCTAATTCATTTCTTTGGTAGCAAAATGCCATTTGCTTGTTACTTATGTGGGAGGAAGCCAAATTCGATGTCTATTTTGGCACATAGAAAATTGTTTGTACAGAGGTTTGCTTTGCTATTGTTACATCCCTAGTTTTCGACCCAACCTTGCTTTGTGTCTGACTGTGATATGCTAAAACTACATAAATTGTTTTTCATATTTGAATATATTTGATTTTTTTCTCCAATGGGTAGTATTGAAAAACTACTTTTTTATGTGTTATATCTGAGCAGGACTTCTATTTATGAGTATTATCCCTCTTTTCTGCTTTATGTAACCTAGGCCTATGGCATCCAAATGTCCTATTCACAGCAAACCCTTCCTTCAGTGACCCTGAGAATGATCCCATTCTGCAAGCCTTCAGACAACATTAGCTTTCTGCTTCAGAGAGGCCATGGGGATATGTCTGCAAGATTGCAAATTTGGCAGCATGATAGTGGAAGATGTGAATGCTGTTGAGGGCCACAGTAGGACATATAATCAGGTGCATCATAGGGCTACTAGCATGATTTCATCAGCCCAGAGGAGAGCAGCTGCTGTGGCCCATGGACAGATGGCTATCATGGGAAAGGCTGCTACAGAGCCACCACTGGCATTAAATGAAAAATTCCTGTTGACTGTCAGGGATCCAGAAAGCTAGTGTAAAGTTCACAACAGCATGTGATTGTTGTTGGTGCTGCTCTTTCAGGTGGGCAAGTATGTCCCAGGAGGAGCTTCCAGGTAGGCTTAACTATTGTCAGTTGTGAAATTTTTCTTGTATAGCAAAATATTGACAACAGTACTTAAGTTTTTGTACTATTTTTTTTGGGTGGGGGGAGTAGTTGATACAGTTAAGAACACATTTTGGTTCATTACACATGCGCTTGGGGTGGAAGTGTCATCTACGTTTCTGTTACATGCATTGTTAATGACATATAAAGAGCCAAAACTCTTTCACCCCTGTGGAACTGTTAATTGTGATTATGGTGTTTTACCTTTTGTTTAACATCTTCCAGGGCAATCCTTCCAAGAAACTGGGGATCATCTGCACAAGGCAAGCCAAACATTTTTATTTCAGCACCAATGACCAGTTCACAGAAATATTTATTTTAGCAGTATGTGTGATGTGGGTGTTAGTGTATTGCTGTACTGTCTGTAATAGTGGCACCACTGTTAGTTTTTTAGCATATATTGAACTGTAGTAGTATTGCTATTAATTTCTTTTCTGTGTTTGTTGCTTATTATCACAGGTGATCCTGACAGTGGTAGTGTAGGACTCTTACCACCTGATGTCAGCATATAGGCAGACTCTGATGATGATGATGATGATGGCCAAACAAAAGCACAGTTTTGGGGTGCAGATGTTGAATCTGACCATGAGGTTGATATTTAGAAATCCCTTGTAATTCTACCAGACGTTGCCAGTAGGCCTAAGCCAACCCATTATATTGAGCCCTCAGATATTGGACAGTTGGAGGATAAGACACTCAGAGTAGTGTGGTTACTGTGGTTTCAGTGCATGTTGACTCTGGCTGTAGCCAAAGTGTGGACAAGGTGCCACACAGGAGGGTTGTTAGGGATTCTCAGAGGAGGCCTGCTGACCATCCTCCACCTGATCCAGGTGTGCCTTTCCATGCAACTCGATATACATTTAGTACTGTCATGGAGGTGCAGGCATGTTCCAATCATGCCTCCAAGGAAATGCTTAGGATTGTAGATGTGGCACAGGCTGACATACACGAATGCCTCCACCATGTTGTTGATTCAATGGAGCAGATGAATGACATGTTGGAATGGGCAGTATCTGTCATCGAATATTTGCTGGGAGGGGGATGCCATCCACGAGGGTGTAGGTCAGCCACATCACCTGATGTTAGCTGAGGTGGCCGTGCCCAATCATGGTCCCACAGTGGGACTACTTACACTGTGTCATCAGTGTTTGAGATGTCCACACCCAGATGAAGCAGGCCATGGTGTCATGCTTCTGAGTGTCCTCATGAGGGTAGCTCATCCAGCAGACATCAGTCCCATTCAGGTAGCAGCACTGCATCTAAACATGGGTGTGGATGTGCCAGTGCAACTCCTGGCAGAGACAATTCTCATGGCTGGATACAACGATGATGAACTGCCACATCTACCATGCACAGCTCACACTTGTCTATCGTATCAAGATATAGAGCTATCACAGAGCTTGGCTGTGTTCTTGCAGACACTCACATACCAGTTTCACCTGGAGTGCCCATAGAGACACACACACAAAAGTTACAAGTTTCAGGTGTGAGGCTTAAAGCTGATTCTGTTTTGGTGACTGTTTGATACTTCTCCAAATTTCTGCCTGTTTCTTTTACTTACTCACACACACTTACTTTTTGTGTCACCATAGGCTCCCTCCCCCCACAACACCCTGTGCAAGTGATAATAACTGTGCAATATCTATGTTTTCTATCTTCTGGATTCAGGGATACATAAGCTTTGCGTCTGTTGCTCAGGGTGCATACCTGACTTGTGCTTAGAATATCTGTGATTGTGATGCTGTTTTGGTAATTTTACTGCCTTCTTATAGGCGTTTTAAATGTGTACATGCCTACCACACTCTTACAACAAAAAAGTTGGACCAAACCATAAAAAAGTGGGACAAAGGCTGAACAATAGGGATCATTTGAGATATTTTGGTCTTACAAAGTTAGAAACAGTTGATAGAATCAAACAGTTTTTGCATCAGCATTTTTAAGATTTTTCTGGGGGATATGAAGTCTGAAACTGAAATGTATGTCATTAAGTTCTAACTTTTCTTTTTAATTATTTGTCAGTACAAAAGTATGAGGCCAAACTTAGAGCATTCGGTCACCATCACTACTTTTGAGAGGTAGGAATGTATGAATCTATGATGCCTGAGGCCTGTTACTTGATAGATGACATAGGTGTTCACATAAGTCACTGCCGTCACATTTTGATGTCATTGCTGTACAAATTAACCACCTCTTACTTGCTTACATTACCAAGTGACAGTATTCAAGTCTATGCCATTCATCTGTATTATTACACATTTTTTGTTTTATTCCAGGTTCAGCACTTACCGTGTAAATCCAGCAGTTGCTAGAGTTTTAGTTCAGGGGTGAGTCTGTCTGATGCTAGGAGTACACAGCCATTACATGGGTAGGTAAAGCTTGTCAGCATTGTCTGGCATCAATGATACTACATGTATGTGCATAGGATGAAGGTGTTAGCCCCTTAGGTGGTGAGTGAGTGTGCTATGCATTGTCTCTTAGCCAATGTGAGGGCATATTGACCATGCATATGCTTACCTACACCAACAGTAGTTGCTGGATCCATCTCTGTCTCCTCACCTACATGTTACTGTGGTGACCTTGCCAGTAGTGGTGGGATGTGTGATCCTTCCCCTTATTGACCCTACTGAAGCCGTTTTATCAGGATGATGTTGTGAGGCATGTCACAGACAGCAAAGATTTCAGTACATGTTCGTGGATTCTACTGTAGTGCTCCCCCAAATGTATCTAGGTATCAGAACCGAGATTTGAGCAGTCCAAACATACACTCTATGATATTTCTGATTTGAGCATGAGCCTCATTATGGTATTCTTCAGTGGAGGGTGTGCATTTGTAATGGGCGTCATCAGCCACGGTTCCAGTGCATAATCTGCATCACTCAGAAAATGATCCTGTGGGATATCACCCCTCGTGAACATCTGATAAAGTTGGGAGTTGTGCCAGATATGTGAGTCATGGTAACTGACCGGGTTGCTAGCAAACACTTTCAAGATGATTCCCTTAGCTTTACACATGACTTAGCAGTTAATAGAGAGGAAGCCCTTCCTATTTATGTAGATCCTTCCCTGTTCCCCAGATGGTGTTTTGATTTCTATATGTGTATAATGTATGGCACCAAGTACTTCAGGGCAGTTTGCTACAGGGTAGAACTCCTGCATATCTGTGACCCTGTCCTCCGGAATATGGGGAAAATATATGTGGCCACTGGCATGTTGAAACATAGCATTCAAGAATTGATGGAGGATCCTGGATGGTGATTCATGTGATATCCCAGGCATGTCCTGTGTTGGTCTTTGAAAGGTTCCTGTAGCTAAAATTTTAAGTGCAACACATACCTTTGTCTCCACCAGTACTGGTTCCTCTCTGTTGGTCTGAGTTGAGGATGACAGAAGTTGCAAAGATCCTGTAGGGTGTCTCTATCCACCCTGTAGTGCTCTACAATTTCCACCTCAAGCAGATTTTGATAAGTTAAATGGGGTCTGAAAACTCTTCTCCTTCTTAGCCTTGGTCTATTGGCAGGAACAATAACATAGACATCAGCCTGTGGCACATACGCATGAATTTAAGCAACAGCAGCCCCTAACATTCTTTCTGTGTAGACTCCTTACTGTGGCTGCATTGCAATAGGTTTTGGAATTCACAGGGAAAATTAGTCCTGCGTCTAAATGGTTGCTTTATAGCTTGTTGAATAGTTCCTCCATCTTAGATTGGTTGATTGATATACAGTTTAGCTGCTTATGCTTTAATTAGCCTGCCACAGTGAGTGTGTGGCTCTACATGCTATGTAGAGCCACTTACTGAATACAATATTGTGAGCTACCTTTTTTGTGTACCGCAATGACACCTACATAGTCTTGGCAGACTGTGTAGGGTTTATTCAGTCTTCCCCTTGGAATATATTTGATGTGGAAGGAATTCCCATGCATTCTGAATGAAAAAACAAACAAAACTAAACTATCTCCCTCAGATGAGTCGCTGGTTTGGGATTCTTCTTATAGGCTTTCTCCTGCACTGCTGACAAATTTCTTGTATTACAAGACCTGACAAAGTAAAGCAGATTATTTTTTTTTTATTTTGAAATATCTTGCAAGTTCTACATTAAATATTTCAATGCATAAATCACTTTCTGTAAATGAAAATCAGAACTTTATTTTTTACCTGTTTTGGTATGTCATTTGATTTTAGAGCTGTAATCCTTTGCATTAACTATCAAACTAACAATCAGTTTTTTATGCATATGGGGGTAATAAACCTGAAGTACAACTCTGAACTTAGTGATCTAAAAATTTGCTCACAGGTGCAAAATATATAGATAAATGTATTAGGAACAAACTTGTCTTCTGATTGTCACACACTCATTTCATTCACCTTAGCTGCACAAGCCACATTCTAATTTTAATTTTAATGAATTACAGATGTGTCGACTTATTTGACACAAGTACAATAATGACTGAATACTGCTGATTACCTTAGTTCACTTTATCCAAGTCAATAATTTTTCAGACTATTTCAAATTTGCAATATGGATATTAAGTGCATAGTACGTGTTTCGGGGACTCAGTTATGAAACAAAGGTAATATTGTCAGATTCAGAAAAACAGGACAGATAAAAGTACTTCCATTGTATGGATAAAAAAAAGACATAATATTTCTATTTACTTTTATACACCAAAAAATGACAGGGTATTAATGATTTTATGGCAAAAACCTATCAGCTGGTAATCAAACTAGTATTTCATAGCAAATCCACATCTATGTAGAATGAGAAAAATGGTAGACATGATCGAGAATTCTGTCAGAACAAGCTAATATGGTAGCATACCTCTCACCCTGTTAGTGCAAGAAATCAGGACAAAGCCTAAAATAATAAAGGAACAAAAACCTCAAAATAAGGACTTCAATCCTGGTGATTTGCCAGAAAACAACAAAGTTTATAAGGAACAGGCAAAAATATGATTCAGAAATATGGACAGTTGTGAGGTATGACACTGCAGTGTCTGAAGTGGGGAAAATATGACATACACTGAGATGGAATGCTGTGGTTGTTGTGTCTTTCAGCTTTTCCCAGTTAGGGGTCACCACAGCGGAACTCCGGTCCGCTAATGATTGGCAGTAGATTTTTACGTACCGAGTTGCCGGCCCTGATGCACAACCTTCAACGAAGGTATGCCCATTCACGCATGTCTCCACACAGAAGACGCTCTAGCTGAGAATCGAACAGGACAACGTCTTACTGTGAGGCGACAATGCTACTGCAGCACCACCACTGCAGTTTGGAAGGTATAATGATATGTATAATAAATGAGTCCATGATTATTCACTCAGACCATAACTGAGATGAAAGCAGTAATAGTCATGAACACTTGTTGAATGCATTTTTCCAATTTGGAGATAGTACAGTTCTGTAAGTTGACCTTTTCATAACAATAGATGTTCAAATGATCAGTGCAACAGTAGCCATAGCTATAAGGGTTATATCCTCCCAAGGATATAACAGGTGGCCAGCTTCCAAAGCTTCAGGGTACCTCCCTTGCACTGAAACTGTCCAGCAGCTTGATATGAGCTGACTAAAAGGCAAGTTTGGGCACAAAGCCCTTCAGAGCTTTCCCATTAGCAGAGACAGGGAGGCATAGCCCTAAAAGGTCATCACTAGGAATAACAAAAACATAAATGTCCACACCCTGGCATAAAAAAACACACCCAAAAAAAAGGGGGATGGAGGAAAGTGGTGGCTACTGCAGCAGTGATCTTTTGAACATCTACAGATATGGTTACACAACTGTAATATGTTCTTCATATTGATCACTGCTGCGTTAGCCTTCATGATATGGATAGCTTACTATAGCTAACTATTTGAGAGGAGGAAGGAGAAGGGTCCAGGACCATCTGGATAATGGTCCTAGCAAATCTTGATCTAGACCTAGAGAAGGAATCAAACTTATAGTGCTTTGTAAAAGTATGCATAGACGATCAAGTAGAAGCCTCTAGAATGCCTCTACAATCCAACACCTTCCAAAAAGCCATAGATGAAGCCAAGGCCCTATTAGAGTGGGCACTGCCCTGCCTGGACTAGATTTGTAATGGTGAGTATAACAAAAGGTAATAGTCTTAGACAAACATATGGAAATAGTCTACAGGGACACAGGCTGTCCCTTCTTAACTTCACAAGAAATGAACAATTGATCTGAAGATCTGAACTATTTAGATATGTCAGGATGGCACCTGAGTTGTCTATGGATATCCAAGTTATGGAGTATTTCTTCTCCCTTATTTAGATTCAGAAAAGAAAATGGGGAGATGGATAGTTTGGCTTAAAGTAAACTCAGATACCACTTTAGGCATAAAAGAAGGATTAGTTCTCAATGGAACCCTGCCTGTATGGAAAATGAGGAAGGGTTGACTCACCATAAGAGCTTGCAATTTAGATACCCTTCTTGCAGAGGTCAGAGCAATCAGTAAGACTATTTTCTCTGCTAAGAACCTCAAGTAAGGAAGATTAGTGTGTACAAATTGAGCAATTGTTAGCTTCTCTAACACAAAATTAAGACCCCAAAGAGTGCCCACCAGTGTACTTGCTGGCCTCCTTTACAAAACCCATTTTAAGAACATTTTGTCATGAGATTGCCTTGAAAGAGAAGGATCATTGGGTAGACATGTTGAAATGGCTGATACTTGAACCTTGATTGAGGAATAAAAAATGTCTTAATATAGTAATTCACACAAATACTGTAAAAGCAGGGAACACCTAACCCTGATTGGGTGTTGGTTATGCTGTTGGCACCAACTAAAAAAACTTTTCCATTTGCTGATATATGATGCTGTGATATCAGGCTTTCTTCCTTCCAGGCTTTCCTGCACTTACTCAGAAAACAGTTGCCTAAAAGATGGTTGATGTCAGGGTATATCAAACATCCCAGTTCTTGTGTGAGTAGATCCATCTGGGATGAGGCTTGTGATAATTGCCATTTCCAAAAGAAGTGAGAACCACAGTTGCCTAGATCAGAAGGGAGTCACCAGAATGATCTTGATGGATTCCTTCTGAATCATCAGAAGTACCCTGGATATTAGTGGAAATCATGGAAAGGCATACAGGAACATTTCTATCCAAAGAAAAGAAGAAGCATCTGTCTGCCAGGCCTTCATGCATGGAGTTCTGGGACAACATTTTGCTAGTTGATTGTTTAGAGAGGAGATAAAGAGGTCTACTTTAGGAATGTCTCACATATGGATCAAATTTTGGACAACACCCTGATCTAGTATTCATTCATGAGGGTCTGTCCTGGTTCTGCTCAGCCTGTCTGCCACACAGTTTTGCTGTAATGGAATGCAGTATGCCTGTAGAATGAGATTGTGCTGTGAAGCCATATCCCTCTTGCTTGTTTTTGTACCATATGATTGTTGTATTGTCTGTAACCCCTTGAAGAGGTCCCAGAGACCAAAGATGATCCAGAGAGTTAAGTGGCTTGATCAAAGCAAGCATCTGCTTGATATTTATGTGCTCGCATCTGTTTTTAGTGTCCCCCATACACTGCACATTTATCCTCCAAAGCATCTGTAGTGACTGACAACTTTGGAGCAGGAATGGAGAAGGGGACACCTGGATTTAAGGATATTTGTTGTCTCTATCAAAACATTTCTCTTCTGACAAGCCCCATTACTGGAATATGAAAAGAAAAAGGGGTGTTTATGCTGGGACCAAAGAGATTCCAGATACCAATATATCTTTCTCATGTGGAGTCTTGCCAGTGGCATCATGAGAATTATAGATGCAATGAGACCCAAAGCTCTGAGGTATTTCTTTGGAGTGATCAAAGTCTGAGTGGAGAGCTATAGAAACAGATCTAAATAAAGATCAATTTTTTTCATGTGGAAGAAAAGCTCTTTGAACTGAAGTGTCTAGTTTTCTCTTGGAATGCCAGCTTGCACAAGAGATCTTTCACCTAAGAGAGAGACTCCTGACATTTTGAAAAAGACTCTGCAAAGATAAGCAAGTCATCCAAATATGAAAAAAATGTGGATAGTCTATAGCCTGCAATGAACTAGAGACAGACACTATGTGATCACTCTTGGTGCAGTGGATAATCCAAAGGGTAAGGTGGAGAACTGATAATGTAATCCAGACACACAAGACCTTAAGAAAAGCCTGAACTCTGAATAAATAGGGATGTGATGGTAAGCATCATTTAAGTCTAGGATTACCATAAAATTTGAAAGAAAAAGAAGAGGTAACAGCTTATGAGTGACATCATTTTGAATTTGGGCACTATCGCAAACAGGTTTAAGAATGAAAGATCCAGAACTGGTCTCCAAGCATTTTCATTTTTTTGGCACCAAGAACATCCCTGAATAAAACCCATTCCACACCTGGGAAGGTGGAACTGGTTTTATCACTCATTGGGACAGCATGTGATGAAGAACATGCGGAAACAAAAGAGTCTGATCTGCAGGATTAGGAATGATCCCCTAGAAAGGAAGAGTTTCCTCACATTGCCATCTGTAACCCTGTTGAATCATTCTCAGAGCCCATTTGTCTGAAACAATCAGTTGTCAAACAGAAAAATGGAGATTCAAACTTTCTGGAAGATAATAGGGATCAGGGTGAGAGGGAGTCATAAGGTCTCTTGGATAGTCATTCAGAATTGTTGGACTGTCTTTGATTTTGGGTGGTTTAAGACTTATTTTTGGAATACCCTTGCCACTTCTTCATGTTTATGTGAATTCTGTTTAGACTGTTTATTCTGTTTTCTGCCAAAATTAGATGAGGAGAAAGAAAATCCCTTGGATAATTTGAAAAGGTGGGCTAAAATATTTAGAAATTCCCTGGAACAGCTTGTCCCTTTTATCACATTTTTGGTCACCTCTCTAGCAGAGGGGCCAAACACTAAATCTCTATCTAAGGAAGAATTTAAAATCTGATTTTTATATCATCTGGAGCAGAGCCAGCTCATGGTCAAATGGGACCCCCATATACACACCCTTCCTTGCAGCCATGATAGTATCCCATTACTTGAATATTTCTCCACGGTTACCATAAAAACTGTTCACATCTTTCAATATGTGTAGTGCTTTCTTCTTTGCTTCTACAATATTATTTGTATTTAACTTAAAACTTGTATTTCAAATTTTATAGCATAAACACTGATAAGCATTTACTGAACAAAGCAACAGTCTCACAATGAAACAGACTTAGCATTAAAGCTCTACTGTCCCTGAAACTCTCATTCATGAAACAGTATTGAAGCCCACATTCAAAGAGAATGCATCTAGCCAATGGTGGATAACATTTACGTTTGGGCTGTTTTCAAATCATAGTCCCCTTGCACACATTTTAGGATCATGCAGATGTGCATATGTTCTTTGATTCACCTTCCTGATTGTATTAAATTATATTCCTTGTATAATACAGCACCACTTGATAGAGCATGTTTTATATTTGTGATTTTGAACATTTTTCTAAAAGGCAATGACAGAAAATGAATGAAACAATAATGACAAAACTGTCCAGATCATAACATTTCAGCCATTAAAGTCTACTCGAACCTCTGTATTTATAATCCAGCAATATCAGTAAAATATGCACAATCTTTGAAGAAGTAAAATTAATCAGAATAATTCCACGTTCGAGACATACCTAGCAACTGTACAGATTTTCACAGAATGTCCAGATTTTTGCCTCATTTTAGGTCGATTTTTCATAAAATTGTGGTTTTCTAACAAATTAATGGCAAATCATTAAAGATTGAATTTAGAAAATAATGATGGACATTTCACTTTCAGACTTTATACCTTTCAGAAAATTCATGCCAATACATAACTTGTTATTCTATCAACTTTCTACATTTGTAAGAGCAATATTTAAAAAATGTCCCTATTTTGGACCTTTGTCCCACTTTTATTTATGGCTTTGTTTAGATTTCTTACTCTAAGAGGTTGAGAGGTATGGTTAGAGATCTGTAACTAATGGAAGAGGTTGCTGCTAGCAAACATTTATTTATTTATTTTACATTTTTAACCAGGAGACTCCGACTGGATACATATCCATTTTCAGTGGAGGCCCAGGGAGAAAAGCTCCACATGTACATAACAATTGTAAATACACAGGCATGCTTATTTTGAAATATAACAACATTGTTATTTATTTAATGAAATATTTAAACATTTTGTTTTCAAGAGGTCAAACAAGAAAAGGTTGAAAGTTAATAGTTGAGAAGGCAAATAGTTAGAGATTACATATTAAAAGGGGAACAAATAGCCTTAGAGTGGCTAGCACACATGATATCATCCTTATATTAAATCTTATCCGTAAATGAGAAGCGTATTAAATCTGGATAGTTAAAGGTTCAGAGTATTATTCTTCTAGGATGTTTCTCCTATATGATTTGTGCTTTGAATGGGGTTAGTCAGAGTTTAAACATGGACAAAGCCAATGTGTTTTTAGGTGTTTCTTTAGGGATATTTTGAATTGGGGTAACGTGGATAAAGTAGTAAGTTCCGCAGGGAGTAAGTTCCAGTTTTTACCAGCAGAGTTGGACAATAGTGATTCACCAGCTGAATTGTTGGCTTTAGCAGTTTGTACTAGCATTCTGTTGGAGGAGCAGAGGGATGTTAGGTTACTGTAGGGGGTGATAATATTTTTCAGAATGGGTGTACTGCTAGGTTGGTAGAGGATTTTGTGAATGACTATGAGTTGGTTATATTGAAGTTGATAGGGTAGTTCTAGCCAGTCTAGTGGTTGAAGATTTAGACAGTGATGGGTTCTATAGATAGAACCTGGGGCAAATCTAGCTATGTTATTGTAACAGCTAGTAAATTTGTTAAGGTTTGACTTGCTTGGGTTTACAAAGATGGGTGAGGCATAGAGAAGGGTTGATAGGAGGTGTGTTTGGGCAATAGCAGTCTGGCAGATGGGGTTAGGAATTGTTTAATCCTGTATAAAGAGCCTAGTTTTTTGTTAACTGTTTTGATCGTTTTGTCTATATGAACATCAAACTTCAAATTGTTGTCGATGATTATCCCTAGTAGTTTAGTACAAGGTTCTGGAGAAATTATGGTGCCATTGTTGATGTAATGGTGAGAGGTGGTGATGTGACCTTACAGGTGGGGGAGAAAAGTAATAGTTTGGTTTTATTTGGGTTCAACAGGAGACGGCAACTAGTGAGCCAGTTCTCTACTTTGTTGAAAGTGATTTGGGATAGGGATTGTAATTCTGTGGGTGTGGTGGCAGAGCAGATTAGGGTGGAGTCATCTGCATACTGAATACATGCCGCATCTGGGATAACTTTGGGTAGGTCATTAATGAATATGGAGAATAGGAGGGGGCCTAATATAGATTCTTGAGGGACACCAAGGGTGACTGGTAGAAGGGGGGATAGGGTGTCTTTCCATAGTACACCTTGTTGTCTGCCATTCAGGTAAGAATGGAACCAGTTGATTGCTAGGTTATCTATGGAAAGTGATTTTAGTGTGTGTAGGAGTAGGTGGTAATTCACCATGTCAAATGCCTTGGATAGGTCTAGAAAGAAAGCTGAGGAGAGCTTGTTGTAATTACGGTTTTGATTTATAGTGGGTGAGAGAAGGAGAGAAGGGCTGAGGTTGTACTATGGGTAGGTCTAAATCCGTACAGGGAGGGGGCTAGGAGAGTGTTCTGAATTAGGTGGGCTAGAAGTTGCTTATGTATGCATTTTTCCATTATTTTGGCCAAGGGAGATAGGATGGCTATAGGTCTATAATTTGAAAGTTCAGTGGAGTTTCCCCCATTGTGAACCAGAATAATGTGGGAGATTTTCCAGATGGAAGGGATGTAGGATTTGAGGATTGTTCGACTGATTAAAATAGAGATTAGATATGCTATTTCATTACCGGGTTTTGGAGAAACTCTGTGGGTAGTAGGTCTGCTGCAAGGATTGTGGGTTTCAGTTTCTTAAGTAAGGACTTAATAAAACCTGTAGATATTGGATCATATTTGAAGGGGAGTTTATTTTCTTGTGTGGGTATGGTAGTACTAGAAGTGTTGGGAGATAGATTATTGGCTAGGGACTGCACCGGTTCTGTAAAGAATGTGTTAAAGGTCTTTGCAACACATTTAGGGGGTAGGTGTAGGGTAGTTAAGGGGATGGGGTTAGATGATTTTCCTGGGTGGAGCAGTTTATTTAAGCCTGACCAGAATTGTTGTGGTTGAGTTTGCTGCTTTTGCTGCAAATTACAGTAGTAATTTTTTTTGTCTAGCATAACGTATTTTTTGCATCATTTCTCAACTGTTTATATCTGACGTGGTCTTGTGGGGATTTGGTGGATCTCCAGGAGGTCCATGCTATGTTTCTAGCAATAAGTTTTTGTTTTGTACCATTGGTTAGCCATGGTGCTATTTTGTTATTGGTTCTGATAGTTCGTTTGGGAGCATGTCTATCTAAGATAGCAAGGAATTTAGAATTAAAGTATGAGACTGCTTCATCAAGTGGAAGTAGCTTTAGATTGGACCAGTTACATGAGTTAAGTTCAGCCTGGAAATTAGCCAGATTAAAGTTCTTTGTATTCCTAATGGTTTTAAAGGTAGTTTGTTGAGGGATGCCATTCTTTTTTCTGATTATATAGGTTAGGAAGTGGTCACTCATATCCTCAGGTAGGGTGCCTGATTTATACAACTGGGGTTGGTTGTTTATTTATATTCAATCTAGAACACTTTCCTTATTGTTAGGCTTATTGATTCTGGTAGGGGAAAATATGATCTGAGAGAAGCCATGTAAATCTATATGGGTGGAGGGGAAGTTTGATGAGCAGGTTTTCCAATCGATATCAAAAGTCTACGAGAATAATAGTTTCTTGGGGGTTGTTAGTGGATAGCCATTGGAGGATCCCTTCTAAGGTGCCTGTGTTGTCACCTTGGGGAATATATATACAGGCTATGTTTATAGATTGGTGTTTGTTAAGTTGTACTTTTGTGATGAGTGTTTCTGAGTTGCTAGTTATAAAGGCCTGTGGGGTACTAACTGTGGATACTTCTAGAGTAGATTTATACATGATGGCTACTCCACCTCCTTTCCTAGAGATACAGTCAAGTCTTATTATATTGTAGCCGGGGGGGGGGTATAATCTCATTCTCAGGGGTATTGGGGTTTGAGCCAGGTTTCAGTAAAGCATAGTAGGACAGGGGAGTGCATGTGCAAGAGGGCATGCAAATAGTGAACTTTCTTATTTATACTTCTGATGTTTAGGTGAACCACCAGGAATGAATTGGAGGCATTATTTGAGCTCTGTAGGCTAGTGAGAGTGTTATTTGTGGAGATGGTGATATCAGGTGAGTTTGGGCCTTGGTTAGGATGGATGACACCACCTGCTATGTGGTTAGGTTGTGACCTACTTTCAAGTTTGTGGAGTTTTAGAAAGAGTCTGTGATAGTATTTAGTTCTAGTGTTGACACAGGTGGCTCGTATGGGATGAAGAGGTTTTGCATTAGAAGAGTTAGATGAGAGGTGGGGTAATATCAGTGTAAGTTAGTGTGATTGGTTAATAGTGGCGGTTCTGGAGGTAGGATAGTGAGAGACAGGTAGGTATTGGTATTCGTAGGCTGTGAGAAGATAAAGAAGTATAAGTGGGGGTATTAGGTAGTAAAAAGATTTCACTTTTGGGGGTGTGATGACAGTGTGTATTTCAATATTTCATCTACAAATTCAGTGCCTTCTGCCATTGAATAAATTGCCTATGTTACATTAAAAAAATGGTAAACTGGTTATATTGTAATAGGGAACGGATGGTAAACTGACAACAGATTCATAGCCTTCTGTATCAAAAGCAAGTATGCTACCTGTTATGCTATAGAGATGCCATTTGCTAAACAAAATAGTTGCACATTGTAAACAGACTTAGAATAAGCAGCAGTAAACTTCTCTTCCTTTGAAGCTCACACAGTTCCTTGGAAAATGCACCTGACACTCAATTCCTTGAAACTCATCTTTTTTTAACAGCTTGGTAGTTGGGGTAGAGGATTCAGGCTTGTTTCCTGTACTTAAGTTACAGGGTTTGAGCCTGAGCAAATGAACTAACCACCTGCAATCAATAAATGGAGTATCTGAAATACACACACACGCACACGCACACACGCACACACGCACACACACACACACACACACACACACACACACACACACACACACACACACACACACACACACACACACACACACACTCTCTTTTACTTATCTGTGCAGTAGAAAAATCTAGTCCATCCAGGGATGTGTGTTTTCATTCTCTGGAAGCAAGAACAGAATATCTTTGTGTATTTAAATTCTGTGTATGGAAGAGAAGAACAGGAGGTCTGTTCAACAATGACACATGCACAGACACAACAGGTGTGTGCAGCCAGATTCAGAAGGCATTCTTAAAGAAGAATGCTCTTGAAACAAAAACATGTATTTATTTTTTTTGGTAATTAAAAAACAGTAAATGTTCATGTCCCTTATCATGTGGGCCCCCCTTTCAGCCAGTTGGATTCACTCCCAGCCAGTGAGCCCTAGGTGACTGCCTTGATCACCTAGCGCTGGATCTGGCTCTGATCTGGAGTGTTCTGAGAATGCAGCCCAGCAAACCTCCTTAAAGCAGTTCCAGTGGCCACAGACCTGGATTGAAATTAATTAAATGCTTAGAAACATTAGAGTCAACTAAGGCTATAGCTGCTGAGTCAGGTATGGGAATAGTGTATAAACATTTAAAAATGGAGGAACTTTATATATCCCATTTTGCTTTTTAGGGACAGCTGGCTGTCTATCAGGAAAATTGCAGGCAGTAAGACACACATCCTCTAATGCAGACAGGAGAGGAGGAATGGGTGTAGGTTCTGGAAAATCCTTCTGTAATGAATCATAGTATTTTTGAGGGACTGAGAAACATTAGTGTTCTCCCACTGAAAATACTGGGGTACTCTAGAAATAGTCTCAAAGAAAAAGAAATCCCACAGGGCAGATCAGAAACTAAGCTCGCCTCAGAGTTTGAAACAGAAATCTGAAGACAAATCCCTGAATCTATCCCTGCATCTTCCTCTTCATATTTAGAAAAATGAATCTCTACAAGAAAGGAGGAATCTCTCTTTCTTTTACCAGAAACTGTTCTACAATAAGGATCAGAAACATAAATTAAACCCTGAGCCAGTTCCAACAATCTGCTCCTACCCAATGAAATTTGAGGAAGAGTAGATATATGTTTGATTTTCTGTTTCTTTTTGAAAGGAATAATGGTGCTTACTATGTTACTAACAGCAACTGCTGCTTCCCCAGGTATTAGCATAGCATTCTGACGCAACAGGGAAACCTTCCTTGTTCCTTCTCCCATGACAAACAAGAGTGGATCTCCCTTGCCTATCGAGGGGACTGCAACAGTCACAGATGACATGGCTAACCCTGGGTCCATATTGTCTGTAGGTGCTACACAAGAAGGAGTTGGGATAAAACATGAGTGCTCTGAGCCACAACACAGTCACCCACCTGTGGCTGAGGCAAATTGCTTGCCTGCTATGTTGGCAAAGGCTGTTTGCTTAACTTCTTCTTTTTCAGTTGGAAGAATGATCAACAGTGGGATCAACAATCTGTTCAGTGGTCAAGCTGGAAATGGTGTCGCTCTCCCTGAGACGACAAGCCACAAGTGCTGGTCCACATAAGTTACTTTTTTGAAAGAAAAACACAGTAAAAAGGACTATCAAACACTATGGCACCCCCACACAGAAAATATGTCATCAGTATGCACTCAAGTCTCTCAGCAACAGGTACTGTTATGACTCTGTCAAAGTCCATGTTGGCGTGAATGACTTGAGATATACCTCTCTGGACCATATGAAGAGAGACATGATTGAGCTCACTGATTATGTTTCACAGCCAGGTATGTCCTTAGCCTTAAGCAGCATTCCGTAGGAAAGGTAATGAGGTTAAAACTACCAACATAAACATTTCAACAAAACACAAATTAATGGTCATGCTGCTAAACGCTAGGGGTCTAAGAATGAAACTGCACTCATTGCAAGCATTCCTAACCCTGGAAAATGCTGACATCTGAGCAGTCACAGAAACCTGGTTCAAAGCTACAGAGAGCACACCAGCCTTACCTGGTTACTCATCCTATCATACATTCAGACCCCAAACTGTGGGCAGTAAAGCCAAAGCAGGTAGAGTTTCAATATATATTAAAGACGTACAAACCTCCAGGCTGGTCAAACAGTATAATGCACAGGAGACACTCCAGGTGCAGTTAACCATTGACAAGACCCCTATTCAAATCATATCTATCTACCGGCTCCCAAATCTGACTCAAGATACCCATTCTGCCTATTTGGACCTCTTTGAATCTATCAAGATTCAACCCTTTTCCCTGATCCTGGGTGACTTTAACTTCCCAAACATAGATTGGAAGAACTACTCATACCAGAAAACAAATGCACAGAAATTCATCGATGTTGTCAATGCAAATGCCTTAAAGCTTCTAGATGATACCCCCACAAGGGGTGATAATATCTTGGACTTGGTATTAATAAGGATGAGTAACCACTGCAGCATCCCTATAGTATCATCCTCCCTGGTAAGATCCGACCACAAAGTGGTCACTTTGGAAGTCGCCATCTCAACCAACCTCCCTGTAGGTTGGATCAGACATAAAAACTTCTACAGAGCTGATTACAGCCTCCTAAGAGATGGTATAAACAGCTTCACAACCCCCTCCCCCTCTGTAGGAACTGTCACCAATATCCAAAAGTACACCAAAACACTATACGAGCAATTATATAGATGCATGTAATCAGGAATATCCGACAGGACTAAATCATCCTCTGTAAGGAAGAGTAAACCTGTCTGGGCGGCATCTGCAATAAATAAACTCGATAACAAAAGAAAAAAAATTGCTGTCCAAGACCAAGAAGGAGCAGGTTCCCAAATGGAAGCAATACCTCCTTAGCCAGAACAAGCAAATAAAAGCACTAGTGAAATTCTCCAAAGCAAACTTCAAGTCCAAATTTGTCACATCTAGTAGAGAAAATCATAAGGCCTTCTTCACATATGTCTGGAACCTCAAAGGAAGCAGCCACATCTGTTCAGAACTGGTGGTCAAGGACACCACATATACAAAAGCCTTAGATATAAGAAACTTGCTGGCTGACAGATTCGGAGAAAACGTTAACCCTCTGCCCCCCCATCAGTAAATTAAGACATCCCCAGTACCTGCCCCCTTCCCCTTATGTCTAAGGAACAGGTCATCACTGTTCTCTCAAAGGCAAAAAATACAGCCTCTATGGGACCCGATAACATCCCAGGCTGCATCCTACATGAAATCAGACAGGAACCTGCAGCATCATTATGCACCCTATTCAACCAAAGCCTGAGTACTGGCTTCATCCTAGCTGAGTGGAGGACAGCTACTGCAATCCCTTTACACAAAAGTGGTGCATCCACCTATCTGGGAAATTATAGACCCATCAGCCTAACTAGCCTGATTATCATGGACCTCATTAACATGGACATTGGCAACTTCCAAACACTCAATCCCACACAGGGTTAGTGTGTTTTAGGTGCTTGTGTTGTTTTTTTTTGTTTGGCTTTGTCAAGGGAAGGTCATGTCTGCTAAATTTGGTCGACTTCTTTGAGACAGTCACCGAAGCCATGGATGAGGGGAAGACTGTGCACATCACTTACCTTGACCTGGCCAAAGCCTTTGACACTATTCCTCACTTTGGCATAATAGAAAACTATCTCAACTAGGCATCAATCCATATGTTACCTGATGGGTAGCAAACTCGCTTACAGATATAACCCATGTAATCAAAATAGGCAAGCCACCTCAAGCAATAGACCCGTAACAAGTGGCATACCCCAGAGTTCAGTCTTGGGGTCTCTGTTATTTAGGATATACTTTTCTGAGGTGCAGACCAAAACCAGTGGGCTATGGCTGACCAAATTTACAGATGACTGCAAGCTGGGTGTTGTCATCAGTTTGCCTAGTGATGTGGGCATTCTCAAAGAAGGTCTCACTCAGACAAATGACTGATGGCAGAAACATGGCCTCAAGCTGAACACCAAAAATGCATCATCCCCTTTGAGGAGAGTGATGTCTCCACAGATTATCACATTAATAACAATGTCCTAAGCATGCAATCAGTCATGAGGGATTTGGGCGCCCAGGTTGATAGCAACCTGACTTTTGACCACCATGTTGCTTCCGTTGCATGGAAAGCCTTCTACATGGCCCATTTTGTAAGTAAGGGTATCTCATCCAGGGACAAGAGGTCATAACATGCCTGTATTCTTCCCTTATAAGGCCCATTATTGAGTACAATGCCCCTTTCGGCATGTACCCCTTCAAAGCACATGCAGCAGCTGGAGAGATCACAGAGGTTCCTCACCGGGAGAATCCAGAACCTCAAACATATACCATACACAGATATGCTGAAAACCCTATCCCACTACTCAGTTTCATACAGACTCCTCAGAGGTGACCTCTGTTTGGCAAACAAGGTGATCATGATGGGACTGCTGCATATCCACAAGTCAAGCTCCACTCAAGTAACCCACAGCTTCAACCTCAAATTGGTCTGTGACATCAACAAGACTTGTTGGCAGGACAGAATTGTGTCCCAGATAATCACCCATCTATGGAATAGACTCTATCTCCACATCAAGCAGAGTACCTCTTTAGATCTTTGTAAGTGCAACCTGGATAACTGGATGGGAAACAGAAAATACATCCCTGGGATTCCACCCATGTCCCTGCTGGACAGGGGCATCAGGTGCTGATTTGTCTAAACATGGGCTAAACTCTTGGCTAGGCTTTTAAGGGGCTAAAGGCCAATAACCTAGTAACCTCCTATGACCCTATGATCCTATCTTGGAGGAGATCTATGCTCCTCTCCCTATTAATTTCAGGTACTAACCCATCAAATTTTACCAGTTACAGGCCTTTATTTTATAGGTTCATAGGGAAATACTAGGAAATCAGCCTGCAGTCTATTATATGCATAGACAATAACCAGACAGTGATTAAAGGTGAGATCAAACTCTGTGCATGTGTCTGTGATGTAAACCTCTTACCCATTATGCCAACTCCCACCCCCACATTTCTCATGAACTTCGACATGAGCGAGTGGGTAAGGTGACTAAGATAATTTCCCCCATTCTTAATTCACTCAGACCAGCTAGGTTTTACTAAAGGTAGGGCTCCATGGTATAATATATCAAGAGCAGTGCAATGTTTACTATGGGGACACTATCATATTCTCCCTATAACTCGTATTTCTGTTGATGCCAGAAAGGCATTTGACAATGTTAGGTGTCCCTACTTATTCCAGATGATGCAAGTCTTTTGAGTGGCCTCCCCTCATTGATAGAGATACTGGTAATCATGTACCAGGGTTTAAAGGTAGTAGCAAGAGCCATCCCTTATATTTCATGGTCCTTATATATTTCTAAGGGGTCAGGAAAGGATAACATTTAGCTCTGATTTTATTCATTCCGCAATTGAGCCGTTAGCACAAATCCTCTGGGATGTGCTCTCTAATGTTTCACCATAAAGGGAAGGTAACAGTGTGGGAGAGGTAGAATTTGTTTACAGATGACTTTCTAATTTACTTAGATGATGAGAAGAGAACCCTCCCCTTAGGATGGGATATCTTATAGGACTGGCAAAATGTTACTTGATATAGAGTAAATCCAACTAAATCTATACTAATGTCTTATAATATTCCTGTTTATCTATATGCGAGGAAAAGGTATACTTTTAACTTAAACTGATATTTTAATTACTTAGATGTGAAGTTAGCTATCATTTTGCTAGGGATGAAAAATCTAATTTACACTCTATTCAAAAAATGATGGGCAGGCATATGTACAAATGGAAAAAAAGTGCAAAGTCCCTTTTGAATTAAAAGTTTTATTAGTGAAATTATTTTATACTCACTGGTGCTCTATGTCTTACAAAGGCCTTCCTATGAGGTACCCATTTACTCTTTTGCAGAAATGGGATAGAAAGTTATTAACATATATATGGTCCCGATGTTTCCTAGGGATTCATCTAGTGTACATTACATCTTATCAAAATGTGGAGGGATATGCCTCCCCAGTTTCTTGCTAGCATATAAGGCAGCAATGCTAAGTTGTTATAATGACTTTTACCTGTGATAAACCACACTACTCTAGGTCAAACTGATAGTCGATAATGTATTCCCAGCTCTACAACTTTCTTTGTCTCAGTATATGGCTAAACAAAGGTGGGGATGATTATCATTAATACATGGGCTTTTTATTTACTGTCATTTACATTTCAGTTATAGTCTGATTCAATTGCTTAAACCTTTTCAGAGCTTTTAGCAGAATATACCATGCCACACACACATGTAGGATTACTATTACCTGCTATCATCCTTGCTGAGACATTCTGTGCACTCACACCAGATTGATCCCACTATCGCATGCCCATTGTATTAGATTTTTTCAATCTTATGGGTCAGTGAGATGTTTCAAAGAGTGAAAATATCAAGCCTGTATTTTCTTCTAACTGCTACTTACTGTTGTACTGCTGTTGATTTTAAAAATGCATATCCTACAGATCATCACTCCCACTAACAGATGGACAAGTTTCTGACATAATGGCTAGTCCTTTCCAAAATGGAGGTTGTTTCCTTGGAAGGATTTCTATCATTGTTCCCACCATAAAGGGGGAGATAACAGGGTGAGAGGGGTGGTGCTGTTTGATTATCTTCTAATTATCTGAGATGATCCAATGGGTGTCTTCACGTTTGATGGAGATAACAGGGTGAGAGGGGTGGTGCTGTTTACTGATTATCTTCTAATTATCTGAGATGATCCAATGGGTTTCTTCACGTTTGATCTTCTATACAACTGGAAAAAGATCTGATTCCCAATGTTGGCATTGCCTCTCTAGAAATCGTTTAGCAAAATGGACACATATAATATGGAACTTTTTTTCAATTCACTAATTCTGGAGTGACATGTGGGACCAGATAGAGCAAACCTGTCCTTTTAAGTATGCAGAGAACAGGGATTTGTTAAATTATAGATTCACCACTAGTCTGTCAAAATCCAACATAATCTATACCCTGATTCTGGCAGTCCAACAATCTATCACTAAGAAGCAGAAATGATCACACCCACCACAAATTACAGAATGCTGGAATATTCTTCATAACATTTATTAGACTACACTTCAACTTTGCTCAGATCTAAAGTAATATTGTTTTGAGAAAATAGCCTTAGCTTTCAGATATATTAAATGCAGTAGACTGAATGATGGTTTTATATACCTTTGCACCTTGAAATTTGGTACATAAATATTTTTTTTCCTAGTTGAGCTTATTTTTTCTTATCTTATTCTATTTTAACTTGACTTCATTCTACTTACTGTCTCCTATTCTACTCTAGGTATGGTTATGAATGATTAGCTGCACACTTATTGAAAAAAGTTTTATTCATGGGTCTATTTTTAAGATGGACAATGATAATTATATAACTTGATTTCATCCTGTATTAAATTGTAGTTTGTGTTCATTACAGACAAAATAAGGTTATGTGCTTGAATTGAAAATATAATAAATAATTATTAATGGACATATCATGCTCATTATGCAAATGCATATGCTTTTGTCCATTTTATACAATATTATAAAGTCATACAAAGAAGCAGCGGTAGTGCAGTGGTAGCATTGTCGCCTCACAGCAAGAGGTTCTCCCGTTCGATTCTCAGCTGGAGTGCCTTCTGTGTGGAGTCTGCATGTCCTCCCCGCAGTCAAGTGGTGTTCGAAAGACATGTGTGAATGGGTGTGCCTTTGTTGAAGGTTGGGCATGGAGCTGGCACCTTGGCACCATAAAAATCTACTGCCAATCATTAGTGGACCAGAGTTCAGCTGTGGCGACCCCTAACTGGGAAAAGCCAAAAGAACAACAACATAAAGTCATAGAAAAATCCTTTTAAAATGTAAATTAGTGCAGACATACACATGAAGTCAGACAGCAGGGCATACAGTTATGAGTACTATGACACCATCTGGATCATTTAGTCTGTTTTCCACTTATAAAGAATTACAACAACTATTTATATTCCATGTGAATAAATGTCTGATGCTCTTCATATTGATCACTGCTGCAGTAGACTTAGCTATAAAGATTATATCCTGCCAAGGATATAACAGCTGGCCAGCTTCCAAAGTTTCAGGGCACCTTCCATGCGTCCAACCTATCAAGCAGCTTGAGAAGAGATGACTAAAAGACAAGTGTGGATGTGAAGTCCTAAAGAGCTTTACAGCCACAAAACAGTATGTTCTCTGATGCTTTTGAGGATTGACAGTTGGCTTGTGCTTTCCTGTGCTTGGTAGCTAAGTTCCATTTTTGGAAAAAATATTCCATTTTCTTATACATACTGTTTTGTATTACTTTCCTCTGCAGCAAACATATTTTAAAGCTAGGAGTGTTGTGTCTTAACAGACTGTCTGTAGACTGTAACATACTTTTAAAAGTAGCAAGTTTTTCCTGACAGTTCTAAAGTACTGAAAACTAACTGTGATATGGTGGATTCTGGCACCTGACAGACAACTAACCGTGACTTTCTCCTTATCCAGCCTGGTGAGACGGACATCTGTGTGCCTCACATTGGAGTCTCCTATGACTAATATGTTGGGTTTATGGTTAAACCTTAGTGGCTGTGAGGCACAGGTGTGTGGACTATGCATGGTATGTGGTGTGGTGTGGAGGGCTGTGGCGATCGCGTGTGTTTTTGCCTCGGAGGTCTCCTTTGTTTGGATATGTTTATGTGGAGGACCTCTGCATATGTAGGCATGTGTTGTGTAGGTGTGGGTGGTGTTTGAGGTGTAGTGATTGTGTTGACAATGATGATCGTCTGCCTATAAAAGATACTGACATAGTATAATGACATAGTATAATGCCATAGTATAATGACATCGTATAATGACATAGTATAATGACATTGTATAATGACATAGTATAATGACATAGTATAATGACATAGTATAATGTCACTATCTTTTTAGGCAAAGGATCAGGCCTTCTAGAGAAGACCTAATGCAGACTGAGTGAGGAGCACTTAGAACTCTAATTGAAGACCATCACCTCTCAGGGCTTCAGAAAATTGTAAGTGTTTGATGCCTGTAAGTAATTCCATCTTGGTAATAGGCTGTATTACTAACTGCAACTGTTCCTTTCTCAGAGATGTGAGTCTGAAAAGGATTTCTGTTAACCTCCTTTTCATCGATGGGAGTTTAAATCCATGTTAGTATCTTATAAACTGATCTAAAGTTTTCTCTATAAGGATTAGAACTTTTACATCAGGGTGTGGTTTGCCTTTCCTTCACTTAGAAATTCCAAGCAAGCATTGAGCACATTTGAAGGGAGACTAAATGCTATCATAAGCATAATGTATCTAGAGCTATTGTAGTATTTCTATTTACAATATCCTATGCATAATAGTATATATTTGGTGGATTTAATTTGCACCAAATTGGTGGTAACATGATTAAATCTTAGGGTAACATGATCAGATCTTAGGGTGGATATTTGTGTGGTCATACACTTGTACTCCACCAGTAGTGATGTTAATTCTGCATTCCAGGATTCCAGAGGCTATTGGAGCATGTCCTCAGCTTTGCATATAGAAATCCCTTAAATATACCCCACAAAAGAAAGGGTTGATAATCATCCTTTGCTGATCTGAAATAAACACTTGAGTAGCCTCACTGTGGTATTTACTGAACCAAACCTTTATGTATAATATGAGGAGAATCTTAAACTTTGGGGAGGGGAGCTGGATAACATTTTGTAATAGAATCATTAATGTTTCATGGTTTGAATATTGAAAAGAGACTACTGTATAGCTAAAGGAAAAATTCAACAAATGATAACCTATATAAAATAAATCTGGCTGGAAATAAATTATGCTACACAAATATCCACCCTAAGATCCGATCATGTTACCCTAAGATTCAATCATGTCAAGAATCTCAGTGGAAACACCCAGATCTGCTCTGAGTTACAGCACAATGGCACGAAAATTACAGAACAAACTGATATTGCCAACATCCTGGCAGATAGGTTCAGTGCTAAATTTACCCCCTCTCACCCCTAAAGGGCCCATATCTATACAGGAAGAATGCAGTGTCCCTGTAATCACATCTATGCAGGTAAAAGCTGCACTCTCTAAAACCAAAGACACAGCATCCATGGGACCAGACAACATCCCAGGCTGCGTTTTACACAAACTTCATAACGAATTGGCTCTCCACCTAAGCACCATGTTCAATCATAGTCTCATGTCAGGCTTTGTGCCCACTGAATGGTGCACACCAACAGTTATTCCACTCCACAAAGGGAGAGCCACCACTGATCCTGGGAACTATCGCCCTATTAGCCTGACGAGCCTGGTCTGCAAGGCCATGGAACGTATTATCATGGGACTCATAAACAAAAACATTGGTAACCTCCAAACTCCGGACCCCACCCAGTTCGGGTTTGTGAACAGCAGATCATGCCTTCTGAACCTGATTGACTTCTTTGAGGCAGTCACCAAAGCCTTAGACGAGGGTAAGGTGGTTCACACAGCCTATCTTGACCTTGCCAAGACGTTCGACACCATCTCCCATTCTGAAGTTATAGCTAAACTCACCAAACTATGTATAAATCCCTATGTCACAAGATGGGTTGCCAACTGGCTCTCTAACAGAACCCACATTGTAAAAGATGTAGACTCCAAATCTGACTTTAAACCAGTGACAAGTGAAGTACCACAGGGTTCAGTCCTGGGACCTCTACTGTTTGGTATCTACTTATCTGAAGTACAGGCTAACAAAGAAGGCCTCTGGCTAATGAAGTTTGCAGATGACTGCAAACTAGGAGCCATAGTCGAGTCCCCAAATGATGTGGACATCCTATAGAAGGGCCTCACTGAGACAGATGCTTGGTGTCAGCGGCATGGCCTCAGCCTCAATGCCAAAAAGTGCACTGTCATCGCCTTTGGTAAAAACTCTGTACCCATGAACTACCACATAAACGGCAGTCTACTCAATGCAGAATGTGTGATAAGAGACCTTGGGACCCAGGTGGACAGTAGTCTCTCCTTTGATAATCACATTGCCACAGTAGTCAGGAAATCCTTCTATATGGCACACCTCATCACAAAAGGGTTCTCATCCAAGAAGAAAGAGGTAATTGTTACCCTCTACTCGGCACTCATTAGACCCATTATAGAGTACAACACCCCTTTTGGAATGTACCTCACAAGACATCTGCAGCAGCTGGAAAGGCCACAGAAGTACCTCACAAAGAGGATTACATGCCTCAAACAGATGCCCTACATTGACCGTCTCAAAAAACTCCAGCTTTACTCTGTAGCATATCGCCTACTCTGAGGAGATCTCTGCTAACATATAAAGCTATGTTAAACCCAGAGCTGTTGGACATGCTACACCTAAAGAAATCCCAATTCCTCTGAGCTACACACTCTAGGGACCTAAACCTTGTCACCACAATAAACAGGACACGCTGGAGGGATAGATTCCTGTCCCAGAGACTTCCTATACTCTGGAACAAGCTACCCATCTATGTCAAGCAAAGTTCCTTATTAGCTCTCTTCAAGAAAAATCTTGATGAGTGGATGGGAAATAGAAATACACCCCAGGGATCACTTCTGTGGCTTTGCTTGGCAGGGCCACAGGAAATTTACTTTCTTGGGTGGCGTAAGCCAGAGAATCTTGTTGGCTAGGTTTACTTAGGCCCTTGGGCCGATAGCTTAGTACCTACCTATGAACCTATGAATTCATGAACCTATGCTGAGTCATGGTTGCACTGACGGCAAGCAGAGCTAGAATTTGCACCTATATCAATTAAAAACATTTCTGCAGTCCAAGTTTTTAGCACAAGCAGATGGGTAGAGTAAATTTTAGCTGAAGTATCCAGGGGATTTGTAACACAAGACAGTCACTCATAAGAATAAGGGAACCTTTTCACATATCCTGCACATATTGAAATAGTTGTCAAACTGCCTATACTCTCATAGCCAAGTGTAAGGGGATCGAAACCAATATAATCACTGTCCCACCCATCCAAAGTACACTTCCTGCTACTTCTTCTCCCGGGTTAAACTAAAAGTATCTCCAATCTGCACCAAAGGTAGGACTTTTCTTTTCAATATGATAACCCTCTCCATTTGGCTGCAGGAGGAACCCAGGCAGACATCAAATCATACCCCCATGGTACCACTTTAGCATGTTGACTGTCTGACAAGTGAGTTTTGTCTTCTGGCAGTGCTAGAATGTTGGGGTTATTCATTCTGATCAATGGGTATGTAGTGAGGCTCCTTTGATGGGGGAACTTATGCCATTTATGTTGACACTAAGTAAGTTCATTCACAGGCATACAACTACAAAAAGATTAACTCCCTATCCTTTGCGCCAGCCAAATAATCATTCTCCATCATGGTTGTTTAAAATGATCTCTTTGACAATCACTCATTTCACTCTCTGAGCTTTATATATATCATCAACTATCAGAGAATTGTATGAAAAATGGTTATTTATCTTTAATAGTGCATATTTTAATTCTAAAAAATAATCTAAACACAGAAATTAGCAAACACCACACAAACACACACACACACACACACACACACACACACACACACACACACACACACACACACACACACACACACATATACACACACACACACCCACACACACATACACATATATCTATATGTCTGTATGTATATATATATATATATATATATATATATATATATATACATACAAAAACAACAAAAAATTATGAAAATGTCCAAGGTTGTTGGATAACACCATATGACGGGAGTCATTGTAGTACAGCAGTTCATCTAAATATCCTCCAATTAGAAAGCTATGTGGGCTCTAAATCACTGCCTATAATACACAGATGTGAACATTTGCTCCGAAAATTCCTATAGGTATATGAACATCAAGTGCCCTTAAACAATATACTATAGCTTTTATGTATATTAAACAAGAAATGCAAGTCTCCATAGGAAATGACAGTCACTGACTTAAATATTGCTATAGTCACGAGATGTTTAGTATGGTCTATCGTATAAAAAGAACATGCATTTATCATATCATTACCATTACGACAGAAATGGATCAAATCCCAGGGCAATGTCACTTAACTGTTGTTTGGGTCTCTTGGGTCTGGAAGACATTGATCAGAGACATTTTGTCAGTCTCCCTCACTTAGCCATTGCAGGAACCCATTCCATATTGTTTGTATTCTAATGATGGCCTTGTTTCTAAGGAAAGCAAGTACTTTTTTGCGTTCCGGAAAAAAAAATGGCAGTCCAGAAAATATAATCTGTTGTGCAGAGAAAAGGGTTGCAGTCTTTCTCTCTTTCCCACTAAGAAACTTATGCAGGGGAACCTGGCCCTCCTTTTGTCTAACCTGTTTCTGGAAAAATGCCACAAATCATATTTTCCTCCATAAGTGCTAAATATTGTTTTTCACCCTTGCAGCATATAGTACACTCTCTTCCTGCTGAATAGAAAAGGAATAAATGATAACTGGCATTGCGGAGCCCTTGATTGTGGAGGGGGAATGGGGTACATATCTGTGAGCCTTCTCCAGTATTAGCTTTGGTGTTGAGTCACACAAGAGTGTGGTTAGGATTCAAGTCAATAGGAAGTATAACATACCTTCTTGCTCCACCACTCTTGAATTCCCTATATCCCTGGGCTGTTCTGATGACCTCCTATCATTTGATTGCCTACTTAATCATATGCTTAACCTGCTCACACTGCTGTCTTTGGAACCAAAAGTTCCCATTTTTTTTTTAATACAATGTGAACAATGAAAGAGATGAAAAAAAGGTGACCAATTAAGAAATAATATTAATCTTAAAACCAGTGATAATAGTATAGGCATTAATATAGATAAAATATTAAACAAACTTAATTATTCCTACAAGAGCTTTTCATAGGTTCATAGGTTCATAGGTTCATACTAGGCTATCTGCCCTAGGGCATTTATAAGCCTAGCCAGAGTGTGTTTGGCTTTCGCCACCCATTTTAAATTAATTTTGCTATGCCTTTTTTTTGAGGTTAAAGCAAACAAACGGAAACCAGTAAAATACACAAAAGCAGTCCGGGCAAGCACCGTAAAGCCCAAAAAAATGTTAAAGTCCTTGTTGTGAAGGCTGTTTGCAGTACAAGCTGCAACACTGAAATTGAAATCCACTTGCACGTATAAAGCCACAATGAAGTCGAAAAAACTTGAACCTTGCTTTATTAAAACAAGCGTTTTCGCTGTGGTTAAAACTACAGCTTCATCAGAGGCAAAAGTAGAATGCAGCGTCTGAGTCAGGACCTGACTCTGACGCTGCATTCTACTTTTGCCTCTGATGAAGCTGTAGTTTTAACCACAGCGAAAACGCTTGTTTTAATAATAAAGTGCGTTAAGGTTCAAGTTTTTTTCCGACTTCAGTGTGGCTTTATACGTGCAAGTGGATTTCAATTTCAGTGTTGCAGCTTGTACTGCAAACAGCCTTCAAAACAAGGACTTTAACATTTTTTTGGGCTTTACGGTGCTTGTCCGGACTGCTTTTGTGTATTTTACTTTTTTTTGAGGTTAGTATACTGTGCCTCTGTCTAACAGTGACACAGAAGTGATAGCCGGGGTAAACCTATGATCTCCCATCCACTCATCAAGATTCCTCTTGAAGAGAGTCAATGTGGGACTCTGCCTAACCTGGACTGAGATTTTATTCCAGAGTGAAGGGAGCCTCTGGGTTATGAATCTGTCCCTCCAGCATGTCCTATTTATTTCAGTGCTGAGGTTCAAGTCTCTCGAGCGCGTAGCTCGATGGGATTTGGATTTTCTGAGGTGCAGCATGTCCATTAATTCTGGGTTGGACATGGCTTTATACGTCAGGCACAGATCGCCTCTGAGCAGGCGGTATGCCACTGAGTAGAGCTGGAGTTTCTTTAACCGGGCAGCATATGGCATCTGTTTGAGCCCTTTGATCCTCTTGGTGAGGTACTTTTGGGGTCTTTCCAGTTGCTGCAGGTGTCTGGTAAGGTACATCCCAAAAGGGGCATTGTACTCAATTATGGGCCTGATGAGGGATGAGTAAAGAGGTACGATGACCTCCCCTGATCTAGATGTGAATCCCTTCATGATTAGGTGGGCTATATAAAATGTTTTTCTAACCACTTTGGCCACGTGGTTGTCAAATGAGAGATTGCTATCAACTTGGGTCCCCAGGTCCCTAATGACTTCTTCTGTACTTAATGGATTACCACCTATGTGGTAATTTGTGGGCACTTTGTTTTTGCCAAAGGGGATGACTATACACTTTTTGGCGTTTAGCTTGAGGGAACCAGTTGTCTGTTTCTATGAGGCCCTTTTGGAGGATGCTTGTGTCGGCTGGAGAGTTGATTATGGCGCCCAGTTTGCAGTCATCTGCGAACTTGGTCAGCCACAGTCCTTCCGTGTTGGCCTGTACCGCCGAGAAATATATACCGAACAAGAGAGGTCCCAGGACTGAGCCTTGTGGGATGCCACTTGTAACTGGTTTGGAGTCTGACATGGCTCCAGCAATTCTAACCATGTGGGTTCTGTCCTTGAGCCAGTTTGCAACCCATCTAGTGACATAGGGGTTTATATTTAAGCTGGTGAGCTTATCTATAATGCCCGAGTGGGGTATTGTATCAAAGGCTTTTGCGAGGTCCAGGTAGGCTGTGTGGACCACCTTCCCCTCGTCAATGGCCTTGGTGACTGTTTCAAAGAAATCGACCAGGTTTAAGAGGCAGGATCTGCCCTTAACAAAGCCAAACTGGGTAGGATCCAGTGTCTGTAGGTCCCCAATATCTTTATTTATGAGGTCCATGATGATCCTTTCCATCCTGGGTTTAGATATCTCACTTTTATATTTTTGACAACATCAGTTTAAAGACCTACAATAGAAGCAGGCTGAAATATTATATAGCTTTTCACAGTGCTGGAACTGCATTTGTGATTTATGTTCTCCACTCAAAAGAAAATACAAACGTCCTGTGCCTCATGGCATGCCATCTGTGTATATATATATATATATATATATATATATATATATATATATATATATATATATATATATATATATAGATATATATATATCTATATCAGCTGCAAGAATATTGCATGTTTCTTAAGAATATTTAATGAGAATCTTAATTTATGGCAATTTTATTCAACCACAGTTTCTACTAATACTTCAAAACACAATAGTCCTCATGCAAACAAACATCCTCGAGGCGTCCTTTTTACTAGAAGGAAATACAAGACAGTATGAATAGACTAATTTCTGGGAAATCTTCTAAACTTACTCAGGAAATACTTTCCTTAGTGTAAATACAGGCAATATATTTGACACTAGTACTTGAAAATACATTAGTTTATCCCTACAGAAACTGAATTTGTGGTACAATTTATAGAATATATGACCATGAATCTATATCTATATCTATATCTATATCTATATCTATATCTATATCTATATCTATATCTATATCATCTATATCTATATCTCCCATTGCAGCATGCATTATTAGTGTTCAGCATCCCTTGCTTTAGCTCATATTGGAAGATGCCTGAAATGTAAAAAAATCCATAAAAAAATGAATTTATTTAAATACTGTAGGAACAGCTAACTTTAATTGTTTACAATCATGATGGTGAAATTCATGGGCCATATAGTCAAATGAGAATTATGAATATTTGTCCATTTTACCTACATTGGCAGATAGAGATTAGGGGCTAAAAACTATGGACAGTGATAAAATTAGAATAGTACTGAATTTAAAATAGAGAATTTAAATCTCATTGAAGTTTTGAAAATGTAGTGATGCAATATGTCGTGTCTTTCAAAGCAGAAAAAAATAGTCATTTCCATATTTAACTTCTACAATATATATTATTTTAACTTGTGGGTTGGAAGGATGTTAGGTTACATCTGTCCGAATGGCCTCTATGAGGGTTTCTTTCCTTATTTCTTTGTTTCCTTCCTCAGACTGTTCGTCTTTATTATGTTTCAATGAGCGAATGCATCCATGGAAAGCTAGCAAAAGGCTTTTCCTCAAATCAGCATGCACTACAGATTGTCATATGCAATTACCGATTCTCATACAAAATATGACAAGTAGAATTATATTACAAGAGAAGAAATTTCAATAAGACAAATATACATCTGTTTTAAGTAAATGAAAAGACCTATTTTGAAAAGACACTATGATAAATGTGCTTCAATGAAACCAAGCATATTGAAGGCAAATATGATTTTTCACTGTAAGCCTTTTTACCTTTTCTTTTGAGATGAGATCTGCTATAATTACTCAGAAACAGACCTCTCAACTGTCTCTGATCTTCAGGGACGTCCCTGATATAGACTCCGATTTTAGGTCTGTCCCTCTTAATCCCTCTTAAAACTGGTGACTACTGAAGAAAAGGTGGTGAATTACCCTCAATAAATAATGATAGTAATTCAGAGTTATAGACGTTTTACGTCAGAAAACCTATATTAATCCAAATACTGTTATTCTGCAAATGTTTCATGTTAATAGTACAAATATTTAAAAAATGTCCCTGATTGTCCCTGATTATGTGAGGATTTGGCCCTGATTTTATTGACATTTGTCTCTGATCGGTTGAGAGCTATGCTCAGAATATATATATATATATCTGTAGAAAAAAATTGTCATTATCTATAATAATAGCTTTAATGATTTCTATGAAAACACACAACTGTTTGTTCCCATTCCAAAGCTTGACTCCTGTATGTTTTTCATCTAGCTCAGTGGTTTGTACAACATCGGAGGAGATAAGCTTGCATGATAAACCAAAGGCACTTTCAACAAAGCAAAATAGCTTATGCTAGTTAGGACAGATGAACAGTATGCCATGATTATTCTGCAACATCGTTTAAGAACAGTGAAGTGAAAGAAATGCAAAATGGAGAACAACATCCTTTTGAAATGTAGAGGTTTAAGTTGCAGAAAAGATAAAGTGAAAACAATTGAATATCCAACAGAAATGGAAAGAAATGCCTCAAATATAATGAAAATAGACAGGATATGCAGAATTTAGGTCTACTCTGATTAATGCATAATTATCATACAGGCCCTTGAGCGACGGCAGTTCACAGGACAATTACGATACCATTTCAGTAGAAAGTGCTAACATCTTCACAGTTGCATTTCTATCTTCTATCATGTCAGGGAACAGAAAAAGACCAAGGGCAATCTGTGCCCAAAATGTGCATCAGATCAGCAGGATCTAACTGCAGCAATCTGATTTCTTTGGGAGTAAAGAGCAAGTTGTTGTGATTTTATTTCTGTTGTAGTATCTGGCAGTAAATAAAAACCCCATTCATCATACCTGCCTTCTGGCATAGTTAGTTATGAGGAGGATGAGAACAAGAACTTTTATGGCATACAATATGAAGATACAAAATGAAAAAATCTTGTTCAATCTTGTTGAAAAGAAAAGCTAATCTTCATTGATGAGGTTATTCTCTTTTGTAAAAGCAAAAACAAAATATGACAGTGAGTATATATACATATATATATATATATATATATATATATATATATATATATATACACACACACACATACACACACACACACACACACACACACATACACACACACACATATATATATATATATATATATATATATATATATATATATATATATATATATATATATATATATATATATATATAGGCAAAGAATAATCCACGACCTTGAAGAAAGGAACCGGAACTCTGCTAAAGTCCTAAAGGCTGTATTTTTATTTCTGAAGTATTCCAAAAGTCACAGATAAAATCACACAAGCGCTTTCGCTCAGGCAATCCTGAGCTTTATCAAGTGAAAACAAATTGCAGTGTGCAGTAACCTCCATTAAATAGCCTGGCAATTATACAATTAATTAATTAGTGAAATCTAGTACTAAGGTACTCTAGTGCTTTAAAGTTGAGTGTTCAAAAGTTAGTCATTATATCAACTCAAAAAATGAAATCTTTGCAATAACATGTGCACTTAAATAAAAATGACTAACCATAAAAAACATTTTAAAATGCCAGTTTCCTAGGTTTCAGAACATAAAAGTCTGAAGTCTGATTGGGGTTGTAGATTGTTGAAGAATATGCTTAAAAATGTGTTTAGATTGTCAATGAATTGTTAAAAAAATTTTTTTTTTTTTTTTTATTACTTTACACTGATAAAAACATGCAATAAAATATGCATGAGATATTTTAATGCCCATCCATATAACATTTCATATAGAATTTGATTTATTAGTCGGAGCCCTATAACCGTGAATGTTCAATAATTTAGTGTGCTGTGTGGAGATGCTATAATATGAAGGGGGTCAAGTGTGAGAGTTATAACCTAGCCCTCCTAAGCTTGAGGACTGGTTTAATGCTGATCGTTCCATTCAGACCTGGTGGCTTCCCTGCATTCAGTCTCAACTGCCATAATAGTTCACGGTAGCCCAAGGTAGATTCCCAGTCACCACCTCTTGCATCTGGCTCAACCTGTTCCAGGACTAGAAACTGGATTTTGGTTTCTGGGCAGGAGAGTGAGTGTTTGTAGAAGGCGTTGGTTTCCTTCTTCCTGGTCATGTCATAAAGATGCTCGTAGATACGTTTTCTTAATTCCCTCTCAGTTTTGCCCACATAGAAACTTTGACAGTTGGTGCACATCCCCAAGTATACAACCCCTCGAGAGGCACAGGTGTAAAATCCAGTGGGGTGTATCTTGTAGTTCCTAGACGGGAGATATGGTGCTGTTTCTTTGGATATGGCATGACATTGGGCACAGGCACCACATTTGAATGTGCCCAGCCTTGGTTGTTTTACCTTCATCTTTTTTCTTTGATTTCTTTCAAATAATTCCTTTAAATTAGCCCCTCTTTTACGAACAAAACTGGGTTTAGGTGGTATGTAGTCCTTTAGTTCTTCAAAGAGGGTTAAAACCGGCCAGTGATGTAAGATTGTTTCTTCCAATTCATAGGAATTTGATGAGTATGTGTGTGCAAAACTGTTAGTGTGAACAGTATCCTTGTTTTGTGTATTGTTGGTCACTGGTACAAACCCCCCCCCTAGTATTGGTTTGTAGAGGGAATGTCGTGCAGATTTTACCTCTGCTGCTAGAGTTAGAAATAGTTCCAGAGGGTAACCTCTCTCCAAGAAAAGGTTTTTCAAAAATTCCACCTCAGAATCAAAATCTTTCTCCGTACTGCATATTCTACTTGCTCTGATGAGCTGCCCTTAATGATCCCCTCTTTTGATATGGTGGGTGGGCACTTTTGAAGTGTAGCAAGGAGTTAGAAAATGTTGCCTTGCGATGTAGTTTGGAATGGAAAGTTTTCTGATTGTAGTCCTTGTAAAGAGTAATGTCCAGATAATGAAGTTCATGCTGATCCACTGTGTGTGTGAATTGTAGGAAATTCGTTGTTGAATTGATGTGTGTAAGGAATTCAGATAGGTTCCCTTCAGAGCCAGACCATAAAATACAGATGTCATCCAAATAACGTCTGTAGAAGAGAATGTGATCTTTCCATGGGGGTATTAAAACAAATGTGTGCTCCCACATGTGTAATACTACATTTGAAATACTTTGAATGATTGAAATTTCAAAATTTTGAATGTCATATGGCCGGGAGCATATGATCAAAGTTTTAAAACTTTGAACACTCAAAAAAAAAAAAGAAACAAAACAAAAACAAATTAATACAAGACCTCCTGCACCCCCACACCCCCTGCTATTAAAATATGCCAACTCCTGAGATCGCACTACAGCAAAGAAAAGGGAATATTCCCGTTCTGCGCTGTATAGAGATCTCCATTTAGGTGTTCAAAGTTTTAAAACTTCAGTCTTATGGTTTCGCCTATATGAGATTTAAAGTTCTGAAACTTTGATCACTTAAATGGGACCTATATATATATATATATATATATATATATATATATATATATATATATATATATATATATATATATATATATATATATATATGTGTGTGTGTGTGTGTGTGTATAATGCTGAAAAATGTTATATCTAGATAAATAGCTATACATATATAGGTTCACAGGTTCATAGGTAGGTACTAGGCTATCTGCCCAAAGGCATTTATAAGCCTAGCCTAATGTAGATTGGAATCTTGTTCCAGAGCATGGGAAGTCTCTGGGACAGGAATCTATCCCTCCAGCACGTCCTATTTATTGCTGTGGTGAGGTTTGGATCCCTGGAGCATGTGGCTCAAGGGGATATGGTTTTCTTTAGGTGGAGCATGTCCATCAGTTCTGGGTTGGACATGGCCTTGTATGTCAGGCAAAGATCACCTCTGAGTAGGTGGTATGCAACCGAGTACAGCTGGAGTTTTTCAGTCGAGCTGCATAGGGCATCTTCTTGACGCAAGTGATCCTCTCGGTGAAGTACTTCTGTGGTCTTTCTAGTTATTTCAGGTGTCTTGTAATGTACATCCCAAATGGGGCATTGTACTCTATGATGGGTCTGATGAGTGATGCGTAGAGGGGCCCAATGACCTTTTTTGATCTGGATGAAAACCCGTTTGTGATTAGGTGGGCCACATAGAAGGATGTTCTAACCACTTTGGCAATGTGATTATCAAAGGATAGGTTACTATCTACTTGGGTCCCCAAATCCCTTATTAAGTCTTCCGTATTTTGGGGGCTACCACCTATGTGGTAGTTTGTGGGTACTTTGTTTTTTCCAAAGGGGATGACTATGCACTTTTTGGCATTTAGCTTGAGGCCCTGGTTTTGACACCAAGTATCTGTCTCAGTGAGACCCTTTTTGGAGGATATTTGTGTCAGCCGGAGAGTCAGTTATAGCCCCTAGTTTGCAGTCGTCTGTGAACTTGGTCAGCCATAGTCCTCCTGTGCTTGCCTGTACCTCTGAGAAGTATATGCCAAACAATTGGGGTCCTAAGACTGAGCCCTGGAGAATTCCACTTGTAACCGGTTTAGAGTCAGACCTAGCTCCCGCAACTCTTACCATGTGGGTTCTTTCTGTGAGCCAGTTAACAACCCATATGATGGCATAGGGGTTTATGTTCAGGCTGATGAGCTTGTCTATAATACCTGAGTGGGGAATGGTGTTGAAGACCTTTGCGAGGTCTAGGTAGGCTGTGTGGACCACCTTTCCCTCATCTATAGCCTTGGTAACTGTCTCAAAGAAGTCCATCAGGTTTAGGAGGCATGATCTGCCCTTAACAAAGCCGAACTGGGTAGGGTCCAGTTTTTGGAGGTTCCCAATGTCTCTGTTAATGAGATCCATGATGATGCACTCCATAGCTTTGCAGACCAAGCTAGTCAGGCTTATAGGGTGATAGTTCCCGGGGCTGTTGTGGCTCTACCTTTGTGGAGCAGAATAACTGTTGCTGTGCGCCACTCTGTGGGCATGTAGCCTGTGGAGAGGCTGAGTTTAAACAGTGTGTTTAGGTAAGGGGTTAGTTCATCTTTGAGCTCATGTAGGACGCAGCCTGGGACACTGTCCGGTCCCATTGATGCTGTTTTTTTGGCTTTGGAGAGGGCTGTTTTAACCTGAGTGTCTGTGACTTTAAGGGCACTACATTCTTCTGGTATAGTTATGGGCCCTTTTGGTGAGAGGGGGGTGAAGTTTGCACTGAACCTGTCTGCCAGGATGTTGGCTATACCGGTCGGTTCAGTGTATTTTGTGCCATTCTGCACTAACTCTGAGCAGATCTGAGAATTGACAGATTCTTGACATAGCTAAAGAATGCCTTGTGGTTATCTTTGGAGTCCATGGCAATTTTTCTTTCGAAGTTAGCTTTTGATGATTTTATGAGGGAATGTAGTTTCTTGCTGATACTGATCAGAGATGTCTTCCCTTTTTGGGATTTTACTCTTTTCTGTGCTAGTTTCCTCCTTCTATTGTATAGCTTGTTTATGGCAGGGGTCCACCAGGCTGATTTCCTTTTCTTGGAGGAGTGAGTCTTGGTTTTGTTTGGGATAGCATGATCCAAGCATTCTTGTAGGTGCCCATAGAGTGCATTAGTAAATGATTTTGCAGCTTGGACAGAGTTATCCTTTAGCATGGGGGCTTTGAAACTTCCCACCTTGGTCTTAAGTAACGTGAAGTTTGCTTTTGAAAACTTTTTCACTGTGGTTTCTTTGACCGAGGGTGGTGGCAGAATGTGGATTTCCAGAGTGATTAGTTTATGGTCAGATCTAACCAGTGAGGGGTTGACCTCCGGTGTGAACACCGGTTGCCCATGTTGGTGATGACCAGATCTAATATGTTGTCACCTCTGGTGGGGGTGTTGACCAGTTGATCCAGGGTGTTTGAGTTTATAAATTCTAGGAAATGTTGGGCAAGGGAGTTTGTACTTGAGTAGTTCTCCCAGTTAATGTTTGGGTAATTGAAATCACCCAATATCAGGGTATTTGGTAGGACCTTTATGTTTCCCAGCGTTTTCAGGAATGTAAAGTGGGGATCCTGGGACATGGTAGGGGATCTTTAGCAAGCTATAATTTGAATAGCCGTTTTGCCCTTTGTTAGTTGCACATGGATGATCTCTGAAGCATCGTGCTGTGCCACTAACCTGGAGGTGTGGGTATCCTTGATGAATATGTATACTCCCCCACCTTTTGTATTTTGGTCTGGGTTTTGTGACTGAAATGTATGGTGTGGGTTGTAGCCTGGTAGTGCCGGGGTGCTCTCTGGAGCCTTAAACCAGGTTTCTGTTACTGCACATATATCGATTTCCTCGATACTGAAGAGTGCCTTGAGTGCGTGCATTTTGAGGTTTAGACTTCTGGCATTGAGTAGCATTGCTATCAGATTTTTGTTAGTAGTGCTATGTACGGCAGTGGGTTTGGCTTTTGAGCCCTGCCTAAAAAAGGCACTATGGGGGTGGCAAGTGCCTTGGACAGTATTCGAAAGCCTAAGGGTGACAGGTGCAAGCCGTCTCTAGCGAATCAGCGTGGCTTGTCGAGCATGTCATCCCAGGCTGACAGACACTGGATCCCCTTTGAATGACACAAGAAGCTTAGCCAATTGTTGAAATTGATCATTTTTTCTCTGTACCATGGTATCATCCTTGGTGAGCGCAGGATGCTACTCAGGGTCAGGGTCATACCAGCCTAGGCTACATCATCAGAGAGCTCCTCCATGTCTCTTTTCATGTAGTCCAGGGAGGTACGGCTCAGGTCATTCATACCAACATGGACAATGACACTAACATGGACAATGACAGTATTTTATATATATATATATATATATATATATATATATATATATATATAAAACACTGCAATATTTTACATATACGTGTGTGTGTGTGTGTGTGTGTGTGTGTGTGTGTGTGTGTGTGTGTGTGTGTGTGTGTGTGTGTGTGTGTGTGTGTGTGTGTGTGTGTGTGTGTGTGTGTGTGTGTGTGTGTGTGTGTGTGTGTGTATAGTGTTTGATTCATACGTGTTGTACCTTTTTTCCATGTAAACCAAAATATTACACTCATTACATTAATATTTATTAAGATACCTTATTGGCTTTATTAATATGTATGCATTATGTTGAATTTATTTGTTACACTGGGATAGTCAGAAGAAAAAATCTATATGTTTCAGTATCTTATCCTGGATAACAAATGCAAGTAAGTAAATAAGTAAATAAATAAATAAATGGTGTGGAATAAGTCAAACTGTACAATTTTATGTTATATAACTAAAAGATTAAAGCAAAGCAATACAAAAATGTAACAACTAAGTGTGCAATGGCAGGCAAGGTAGGTACTGGAATTATCTAGGGTGAAAAGTAATGTTATATGCAGACAAGTTACCTGTATTTTTATATAGCCATTAGGCGGCTTAGCTGAGTTGAGAAAGAAGTGCATCTGTCTCACAGTTGTACCATTAGCTGTTATAACTCATGATGAATGTACTATACCCAAACACACACATATGCAGCAATTATCTGTGCAACAATATGCTGAAAGTTCCATGCAGTAAATACATAATTCTTCCCAAAAAAGTTTCTTTAAAAACCTTAAAGAAATACACCTTGTTTCTTATACTGTAAAGTTAGTGCTTTGTTTGCCAGTTTAACTGAAGAGTCATTCAAAGTTTGGCAAAAAGTGAATTATACTTTTACACTAGTTCATAGGTTCATAGGTTGGTACTAGGCTATCAGCCCTAGGGCCTATACAAGCCTAGCCATAACAATTCCCTGGCTATTTCTTCCAAGAATATTTACTTCCCTGGAACCCTGTCTAGCAGGGAGACTGACATGATCCCCAAGGTGAATTTCCTATCTCCCATCTAATCGTCAAGGTTACTTTTGAAGAGGGCCAAAGGCGCTCTGTTTGACATGTATGGGCAGTCCATTCCACAGATTGGGGATTCTCTGGGTCAGGAACCTATCCCTTCAGCATGTTTTGTTCATTGTGATGACAAGGTTTAGATCCCTGGAGTGTGTGGCTCTGAGGGATTGGGATTTCTTTAAGTGTAGCATGTCCAACAGCTCTGGGTTTGACATGACCTTGTATGTTAAGCAGAGATCACCTCTAAGTAGACAATATGCGACAGACTATAGCTGGAGTTTTTTAGAGGGTCAGCATAGACCATCTGCTTTAGGCCTGTGATTGTTTTAGTGAGTTATTTCTGTGGCCTTTCTAGTTGATGCAGATGTCTTGAGAGGTACATACCAAATGGGGTGTTGTATTCTATAATGGCTCTAATGAGGGATGAGTACAGTGGGCTAATGACCTCCTTTTTTCTGGATGAAAAACCCTTAGTGATGAGGTGTGTCACACAGAAGGATTTTCTGACTGTTTTGGTGATGTGGTTATCAAAGGTCAGACCACTGTCCACCTGTGTCCCTAAGTCTCTTTTCACACTTTCAGTGTTTAGTGTACTGCCATCTATGTTTCAGTTCATGGGTACATGTTTTTTCCCAAAAGGGAAAACTGTACATTTCTTGGCATTGAGCATGACCCCATGGCTCTGGCACCAAGTATCTTTTTATCTGTTTCTTTAAGGCCCTTTTGTAGAATATCCACATAATTTGAGGATTCAATAACGGCTCCCAATTTGCATTCAACTGCAAACTTTGTTAGCCAGATTTCCTTAGTTTTGGCCTGTACCTCAGAGAAGTAGATGCCAAACAAGAGCAGCCCCAGGACTGAACCCTGAGGTACTCCACTTGTCATTTGTGTGTAGCTGGATTTGGAGTCAGCTACTTTTACAGTCTGGGTTCTGTCAGTAAACCAGTTGGCAACCCATTGAGTGACGTAGGGATTAATGCCCAGCTTAATAAGTTTATCGATGATTCCAGAGTGGGAGATGGTGCTGAAGACCTTGGCAAGGTCCAGATATGCTGTGTGGACCACCTTACCCTTGTCCTTACCCTTGTCCACAGCTCTGGAGACAGAAACGAAGAAGTCAATCAGGTTCAAGAAACAGGATTGGCCCTTCACAACTCCAAACTGGGTGGGGTCCAGTGTTTGAAGGCTGCCACTGTCTTTGTTTATAAGTTCCATGATAATATGTTCCATGGCCTTGCAGATTAGGCTCGTCAGACTGATTGGGGAGTAGGTCCCAGGATCCAAGGTGGATCCCATCTTGTGGAGTGGGATAAC
>NC_056725.1:1640952007-1641132007 GCF_019279795.1 Protopterus annectens | reverse complement strand
AATCAATGATATTTTGTATTTTTATACTTATTAAAAGCTTATGAGTACACTGTCAATATATTGTCTGAGTTTTTGCCATTTTTCTCAGTCATAATATGATGCAGATGGTGTTGTTCAGTAATTCATCTGCTGTTATTTTTCTCCTTAAATTTTTGAAATTGCTACTGTGAAATGTGAACACAATCTTCCCTCTCGTGATGTATGTTGTGGCTCTTGAGAATTTTTTGCTTTGCTGATTTCACTGACTGTGCTCTGCTATTCATTCTCTTCAGTGTATGAACATATAATTCCCATTTTAATACAATGTTAACGGCTTCACTAATATAAAGATTAATTTTTGTCGTATAATCATTCAATAACTTCTCCACCCTATATACGTTAATACAATTTCATGTACATACTGACAAGTATTAGCAAAATGACTGAACATTTAGAGAACAGGAAACTATATATTTTTCATCAATTGTATTACATATTTTGCTTATTCATATAGCATGTATTGACATAACCTCATAGGCCAAGATCATAAGGATTTCTTACCTACCAGTCTACTATCATTCAACTTAAAGAAAAATAAGCATGTGGAGAGAGGAGATTAAATAAAATGAAGCACTTCATAAATAAAGACAGCAAAAGATACAAGGAGAGCAATTAAAAATTCCAACCGATTCTACTTTATTTCTTAACAGTTTCTGGATATTAGGATGATGAGTTAGGATGTTCACATACAAGATATAGGAAAGTTTAACATTCAGGCTTCCATTGTTGAAATATACAAGACTGTAAGTCCTTCCATTTAAGCATTGTCTTCTAAGTGAAGTGTTATTAAATGTAATACCATTTTTTTCTGTCTGTAGTATGACTCCATTATAAGAAGTTATTTTATTCAAGCAGTTTGCCATACATCTGTCTATATACTTTAATGCATTTTGTTAAGACCACAAATTCAAAATTAAAGAAGTTAACTGATGGATCAGTGGATTCATAAAGGAAGCATAAATATATTTGACACAATACATGTTTACTAAGCTGCATGCCCTCGCCATGATTCATAGGGCACTGCACAAAATACCTCTTTTTCGTTGAATTCTGCACAGATGCAAATTGCACGAGCACTATACAATGCTCAACAGTGCTGCAGATTGAGTGACTGTGTGGTTTGGCTTTAACCCAATAGTGTTTCATAAAATACTCAATTCATTAAGCATGACAGTGGAGTTAGGGTAATTATGGTAATATCGTATGGAGGGGATTTTGTGCAGATTGAGCTCCTATATGTGTGGGCTTGGCTATATCACTGTAAGGGTTCAAGGGTAGTATGGTGACAGTTGTAGATTTGTCTGCAACACAAGGAATGTCATTGTTAGAGGTTTTCCTACCATACAAAAGTGTGCTTTATTTTATTTTTATTTAATTGAATTTTATTTTATGTTATATGTTTTTAATTCTATATGTATGTTGCTGCTTGGCTGTCTGTTGTGAGCAAGGCATTTGTAGGGAAGGTGGATGAGTGGAGTCATAAACATTATACCACATGAAGGTACACCATTCTTGGACTGTTACATACCTCATTGAGACTTATGCAGACTGAGTGCATTTGCTCTAGAGTTTGTGAATGATATACAGTACTGGAGGGTGAAACATTTGTGTGATTTTTCCACTCACAAGTACTATTGACACAAAGAGTTAGGAATGTATAAAAAGCCTTACCCCATTGTGCATCCATCTTTATGAGTCACATACAGTAAACTCTCAGTTAACTGAAACTCAAGCAACCAGAAAAAAATATCGAAGAATACAGTACAATATTTATGTGTTGCGTGTTCGCCCCCCCCCCACAAAAACATACCTTACGTTTTTAGAGTTTTAAAAAGGAAGATATAAATAAATTCCCTCTCTTCTCAACCTAAGAACAAATCCAACCAAACAGAAAGTATAGGGTACAGTATTAGTCAGGTCTATTTTTAACAGTAACTTTCAAGCAACCAAAAACTACAGTTATGTGGCATCTACCAATCCCCGTGACTGCCGGTTAAGAGAAAGTTTACTGTAGTTGTTTTTTATCCACTTTTCTACAGCACGCTATCCCTGCTCCATAGTGCACAATGTTAAGGGACACTGGCAAGCATACCTAAGCATAATTTTACAAATACTGGTCAACTTGTAACTCCTTTCTTGAAAAAGTAATTATTTTTCTTTAATTATTTTCCTTGTCAAATGGTTCACTAGGTTGCAAGTTTGGAATATAACATGTTCAGTGATATATATTGCTACATTTGTTATGAATAATTATAGCTGGTAACACAAAGACAAAGATGTGATGCTGGTGGTCATTAATCATTTATCCTTATTTTGAGATATACATCATGACTAAGGCAATTGTCTTTTTATAAAATATTTAAAGTAGCAAATACAATTTCTTTCTTAAGCAATATTTTTTGTAAATTATAACTAAATCAAATATAAATAGTTGCAGCTGTAATTAGTACCTGTCTTTTTCAACTACTGCAGAAATTCCATCAATAGAAGTTGAAATATTGATAACTACGGTAACAATTTTAAAGTCAAATTTCTTACTATTGAATTGACTCAGAAATAATTTATTCACATATCGTACACGTAAGCAAAATAAAAGAAGAGTTTAAATGTTGAATAGTTGGTAAATAAACCCGTAGTGTTGAAGTCATGAAAAGGAGAGCAAAAGCATTGTTTGTTGAGAGTGACATGATCAAAAATGACAAAAGCGACATTCTTAACGTATTAAACAATTCAAACTCCAGGCTTATTATGCAACACACTCTCAGACTAATCATAGAACAGTGCCATTGCTTATAATAATGTGCTCCTTATCAGTAGTGATATGTAAAACAATGCATTGTAAGAATGTACACAATAAGCAGAAATACAGAAAAAGGTTCAGCACTAAAATGTTTGTGGATCAGTTAGGGTACCAGTGAGCAAAGAATAAAACTAAAAAAAAGGCTAGTGCAAGAAAAAAAAATTGATACTTTGAGCAGTGATTGGTATTGTATTTGCTGCTCTGTATTAATTTAAACACACTGCAGCACAGTTCTGTACTCCGAAGCAAAACATACTTTCCCCAGAACTGCTATACATTAAAACTTGAAGATTACTCCTCATTTTATAAACTTCAGAATAAAATCTCATGAGATAAAATTCCCTTTACTTGTTTTCCAAGGTCAAAATATCAGAAAATCCTCACTGTGACGCACATTCTCTGCTGCAAATTGAGTCCGGCTATTCCAGATACAAACTCCATGGTCTTTTATCTTGTTTTTCAAGCGAGAAGGATATAAAAATTGATTTGTGTGGCTGCAGCCAGGGGCAGCAATTGCTTTAGTCATTCTCATGGACAGAAGATGAAAAAAGAGCAGCAAACAAGAAAGCTGACTGTGAGATTCAGTAAAGCACTACAGCCAGAAAGCTGAAGTGACTGTATGTGTACCTGTACTTCAAATGATAGTAACGGGAATAAGTAAAGATCAGGAATTAAAGTAGAATTTAATGCAGGTCTTCTGAGAAAGTGATGTAGACATGTTTTGTATGAGTGAATGCCAAACACAGAACCTCAGCTTCCAAAGATCATCATTAAAAACATTCACTGTGAACTTTTCCCTGATCTCTCAGTAAAAAAAAAAAACTCTGAAATGCACGTCTTGAAATATTTACAAGTGACACTGTAGAATGTCAGCAGCAGAAAATAATTCATATTATGAAATGTGCTCCGTTCTTCATGGACAAGTAAGGATATAGTTCTATTGCACTGCTTTTACAGTGTATATTAGGATACAAGACATAAACAACTATCACACATATTGTAATATTAAAGACACAATGCCTCTGACTGAGAACTGCATTGCAGTAAAACCTTCTAAGATAATACATGCACACTATATCAAAGCAGGCAGACTTTGCGGGTATTCTTTAAGCTTTGCTCAATTGCTGAATTTACAAATTGATTGATGTACTTGCCTTATATTTTTTTCAACTTTTTGGTGCCATTCTAAGAATCTACATTCCAAACTGCAAGTGGAGTCCATTTTCTCACACAAGAACTGATTACTTTAATTCTGTTTTTTCCAATGGCTTTTACAAGACTGTTTGGAATGGAGAAGCAGTTCAGGGTCTTCATGCAAGTCACAAAAAGTGGAACAAAAGTGTATGGTCAAAAGTCATGGATAACCAAAGAAAATAATTTATGGTAAATTACTTGTGTCAGGTGACAGGCACGTACTGCTTGTTTTAGCTGAAAATACAGTCTCAGGTTCTATGAAACATTAATAGCAACAAGGCTTTATTTAAGACACAGCAATACTACAGTTAAAGCATTCCTCTGCAGTGACTTGACTGAGAGAACTTTTTCTTTCCCATACTTGATATATTTTCTCTGTCTGGGTCTGGCATTTTCTAGAAATATAATACTGACATGTACAAAATTAGCCACAGTTTTACAGTTTTAAAATTGTGAAAAAAGAAAACAATTACACATAGATAACTGCAATGACCTTTACTAGAATTTCAAGCCAATAGAAGGAAATCTCGTTCGCATTATCTAAATAAAGCATACATCTCATTATTAATGCCAACAGGAAATAGTTAAATAGTGCCTAAACAATACAAATTACAAGTAAGCATACTATTGTGATAATATTGATAAATATCGTTCCTATTTTCTGCTTAGTTGCTACTTTATGCATCTAAGTTTATGAGCCCATTTGGTTTTGCCATTTTTATCACATGATATTGTCCAGTTCTTTCTGGCATTCTACTTATATATATTAAAACAAACAGATATAGATATACATATAGATATAGTATACATATATTTGACCAACAATTCAAGTTGTTGAACAGAAAAGGAAAAGCTGATTACACAATGCCAGAGTCTTTGCCTGTGCAAAATTGTGGAACTGCAGGGAGCAGGGATTTTGACATTTCCTAAGTGTAGTGTGATCTAGAACTTGATATATACAACTACCCAGGGTTGTAGGGATGTGAGGTTGTGCAGCTTATAAAAAAGTTCAGTGTATTTTGTTTTTATTCAATCATTTCAGTTTAGACTATTTATGCTGAAGTTTTATATATATATATATATATATATATATATATATATATATATATATATATATACACACATACACACAGACACACACACACACACAATCTATATATCTATCTATAGGTCTATATATCTCTATCTATACATTTATATAGATATATGTATCTATATAGATATAGACATACTATACATACATATAGATATATTATATCCCTCCTTTAAGCTTAATGTTTGTGTGATAGTGATATAACAGAGATAATCATAATTATATTACAATTAAAAGAAATCCCATTTAAAAATATTTAATGTCCTCTGATAACCTCTGTGTCAGACACACATGAAGATCTTTCTCAATATGCTTAAGCTCCAGTAATTTATTTCTGAACATCATTACCTCAGACATTCTTCCATAAGCATGAATCACAGCTGAACATCTGGCTTTATAACTTATTCTCTAGCCAACAGATAGTCATTCAAAGCCCATAAACAGGTCTTTGTGGTTAATGAAAATATCCATATTGGTAATGGAAGTCTCCTCCCTATGCGTTCTGCTCTTTATTACTTCAGCTGTAAAACTTTCTATTTCTACACAACATTTCTCTGAGATGATGGAATGGGGAGTGGTTTGCCATGCTAAGCTTGGTCTGCATAGATAACCTTTCTGCCATCTCTCTAAAAGAGCAAAATAAATTTATACTACTCTGAAAATGAATCTGTACACTTTGAAATCAGTTATCAATATTCATCTTCTCACAGTCTACTTTTCCTAAAAGATTGGCTAGTTGACAGATTACAATCTGGAACAAGCTTTTTGCCCTGCTGACTCTTGCGCACACCTTTAAAACAATGTGTGTCTTTGGAGAATCTCTGTGTCCTGAATATATTAGTAGAATTACTATTTGAAACTCCATAGTTCCTATTATGCCAAAGAGCTAAAAGAGCTTGCATTCAATGTGCTACACTCAGCACCTGTATCTTGCTTGAACTCCATGAAAGATGTAGGTTCCACCAAATTGATGATACAATATACATATTGGTATTGGAAGTCACCTCCCTATGCGTTCTGCTCTTTATTACTTCAGTTGTAAAACTTTCTATTTCTACACACCATTTCTCTGAGATGATGGAATGGGGAGTGGTTTGCCATGCTAAGCTTGGTCTGCATAGATAACCTTGCTGCCATCTCTCTAACAGAGCAAAATAAATTTATACGGCTCTGAAAATGAATCTGTACATTATGAAATCAGTTATCAATATCCAGCTACTCACAGTCTACTTTTCCTACAGTACTGGGTAGTTGACAGATTACAATCTGGAACAAACTTTTTGCCCTGCTGACTCTTGTGCACGCCTTTAAAAGAATGTGTATCTTTGGAGAATCTCTGTGTCTTGAATATATTAGTAGAATTACTATTTGAAAGTCCATAACGCCTATTCTGCCAAAGAGTTAAATGAGCTTGCATTCAATGTGTTACACTCAGCACATGTATCTAGCTTGAACTCCACCACCTGATCATTTATAGAGATTCTTTCAGGCCAGTGATTTATCTATTTATACCATTCAGATAAGTTGGCAACTAGCACACTCACAGCAGTCAGGTAAAGCGTATCAACCACTAGCTTGTTTTTGAGTCCTAGTTTGTTTTGCAGCCAGATGATGCAAAGTCTCTTCAGTGTACAACTAGGCCTGATACTTCACTATTGTCCTCTTAACACTATACATTTATCTTAAAATTATTCTGTAATTCTCTTTTTTTCAAAACTTATATTTTCTTAGCTGTACATATATCATTAGCATTTCCAACACCACCCCATTTTCACAAAAGGTTTGCTTTTCACTCTACTAGTAGCAATGCTATACACGATTCTGTTTTTTGTAACTGATTTCTATAAGTTGCTATATACATAGTATTTTATGTTGCGGTTTAATTCTCTTACATGCCACTCTATTGTTTTAGGTCAACTCTGATTTATTATGAAAAATAAATGTGTCAATATGGATTGCTTTTTGTAAACTCATTTTTATAACAACTGTTGAAAGTTATTACAAATTTTAATGGTATCATCTCTTCTACATGTAAAAAAGTTGTAGCTTGTGACACTTTTACTTTTTATATACAATGAATAATTCAAACTGTTAGATCTATGACCACCAATTTTTTGATGGTCTTAAGGCAATGGAGAAATCTATATTCTAAATAATTGCTTCTGAATTTTTTCTTAACAACACTTATTTTATTTATGTCTTAGTTTACCCACTTACCCAGACATCAATACTTGCACTGGAGTTTTGTGTTTTTTTTGTTGAACAGAGTTGTACTTTACTAATGTACAGTTAAACATTGGGACTTGAAAACCTCTCACACCCTTACATCCCACACTCTGAGTTCAATTTGGACCAAGTCATTCTGGTACTTTCCAAACTTAACAGCACTACTCCCATGGATCATAACAATATCCCCAAATTTCTGCTGTGATTTCTAAGACTCACCTAGCAAAACCCTTCCATCTCCTCTTCAATCTTAGTCTGTCCACAAGTGATGTTCTTGAGGTGTGGAAAATGGCAATTGTGGTCCCTTTGCATAAAGGTGTTCTGTCTACTGATCTTGGGAATTACAGGAATTTTATTCTCACTATTTGCAAGGCTTATGGAATGCATATTATAGCCGAACAAATAAACACTGTTACAGGTGACCTTGTATCCCTGGATGCACACCACTTGGCTTATAAAAGGCAAACTATGCATGCATGCTGTTCCTGCTGGCTGAGTTCTTTGAAAGAGTTACTGAGTCATGGGAAAAGTCCAACTGGTCCTATACTTTTGACACTGCTGTCACGCTGGCATTATTGACAAACTTTTCCAACTCAACATTAAGTCATACATAGCTGACTGGTAAGTGTACTGCCTGTCAGACAGAGCTCATGTGTTCAAAGTCATGGGTATTTTCCCAAGATAAAAAAAGTCATTATAGTCCTGCAGGACTATGTCCTGGTTCTCATCCTCTTTTCTGTAACATAAAACCTCCTGTCAAAGGACTGCATCCATACATATTTGCTAATGATTATAAACTGAGGATGGTTAACATCTCCCTTTCTGATACCCACATTCTCCAGCAAGGACTGGACTAAGCAAGTGCTTGGTGTATCAGTCATGGAGTCACTACCCTCAACACCAACAAATATAGCTTAGTTACTCTTAAGTATAAATTCCTGTTGCTCAACATAATGATATCAATCCACTTTGATATGATACAGTTATTAGGAACTTTGAGGTGTATGTTCAGTATAGATTGTTTTTTGAAAACCATGTCTGTGGTCATTAGTAATTATCTATATACCTATAAGTTTCATCTCTTTCTCTGTTTCTCATCATTTCTCATTTTAATTTATGTCAAAAGTACATTTTTAAATTTTAACACCATATACTGCATAGCATGAACTTTAATTTATACAGAAATTCAGATGGGACATAGACACTAGCAAGAGACAACCAGCAAACAACCTCTTCTTGAGAGAATGCCTGCCAGAACACTCCAAGGAGGCCAGCTTATATATTCTTCTCTAGCGTGCATTACCTCTTAGCATTAATGAAACCTTGTCACAAATATTCTATAATATTTATCAGCATTTGCCTCATTGTGGTTCATGTTAATTTGAATATAATAACAATTGCATGGTTAATAACATTCTACCTTTCTTACCATTAGAAAAATATGCATTGGCATGATACAACTCTACAATAACTGTTTAAAGTTATGATGACTTTTAATAAACAAAGATTTAATATGAACAATTATGATCAGTCTCTAAATCTGGCCAATTCTGTCACCAAATTCACACATCTTCCAAAAGCAGATTATGTGCACAAGAATCCACCAGAAAATATTTATTTAGCACTTTCGTCTTTTAAAATAAAAAACTTCATCAGAATGAACAAGCAGCTTATTCATTCTGATGAAGTTTTTTTTATTTTAAAAGATGAAACCGCCAAATAAATATTATCTGGTGGATTCTGGTGCGCTTCTTCCTAAATTTGTTTATTTGGTTTGGTGTTTCTTGTGGACTGTTTCAAAAGCAGATTATGTGTTGGAAACAACAAACAAACAAAACAAATATATACACACATATATATATATATACATATATATATATATATATATATATATATATATATATATATATATATATGTATATATATATATGTAGATATATACATATATATATATATATATAGCAACACCCTGTATTTTGAAAGATGTAGTTCATTTAATATAATTATCAGTAGAAATATTGCTATCTAAAATCTTTGTGAAGTGTTGTGCTGATTAATACCAACAGTCAATCTATAACACTTCAATAACTTGCTCGATTGACTTATGGTTAAGGTCAACATTCAGGCATTGTACATTATAGCTACCAGCCAACATTCAGGCATTGTAGAACATTATAGCTACCATATGTAAACTGCTGTGATGTCTCCATTTTTACATCAGGTGGTGCACCACCCATAATCTCTGATATTTTGATTGCAGATTTACATTTGACAGTGGAGCATGACATTACGTACTGTACACCAGAGATCAAGGACATTATTTGAGTACTGTAGCTCATAAACTCTGTCTAACCCAGAATATATCACATTCCTCTATGTTCTTTGTTTCATTTCTGCAACTTCTTTATCTGTTCTTCAGGACTTTTTACTTTATGTTTATTTACACTAAATACATAAATTGCCCTGCATGGCTGTGTGCATCTTTTGGAGTTTCCTGGAAGATGTAGGTTCCACCAAATTGATTGTGACCAAACATTTTTGGCATGAATTAATGTCTGTACTCCTTAAGTTCAGGTAGAAACTCCAACAAGTAATTCAAGCTACAAAAAAGTGGCATTATCTATAAACTCAAAAAATAATGTGAAAACCATAGTCTATTAAGATAAACAATATAAAACAATTCACAGTCAATTGAATAACATAAACCACCAGGCAAGTAACATATTCTTAATATCCGGCATCAGTAAGATGTCCCAAAAGATAATTCATCCCAAAGTCTCCCAAAGACATGCTCCAAGGTAAAATGATGATCCTGTAAATTTCCTTATACAAGTATATCTCATACCTTAATCTCATACCTTAATCTACTTTCTGTCCTTAACTCACTCTTCTCACTAGCTCTCTCTAATCTTCCTTGAATATTCTTTCTACTGTCTTCTAAAATCTATTAAGCAAATTGCCTCAGAGAAGCATTCTATTGTAATTGTCTTGCCTTCATGCAACTACATCATGATAAAACTGTTTTTTTTTAACCACTTACCCCCAAAACTATACTCATCTTAATGACATATTTCTTTATATACATCTTGAAATAGTTATGCTGTATAACATTGTATTGCTACTTAATGCCTTGTAATAATCCTGTAACATTGCTGTTTAATGCTAATTTATAATGAACATTGTATAATATGTTGGAGCTTTTCTCCCCAGGCATCTGTCGGGCAATCCCGGTCAACAAATGTAAATAATAAATAAATAAATGTCATGAGTGAGTATGTGCATCTTGGGGTGATATGGTATCCCACCCACAAATGGCTATATATGTCTCATAGTCATTGCCTGCTGGGACTAGCTGTGGTTGACCTAAGTCCTTGAGTGTAACACAAGTATTGGAAAATAAATGAATGTATATCTTTACTAAGTGTAACCTTTTGGTCTTAAATAAAAAAACAAACCTAACTGACAAAGGCTAAGATAAAATGCATCACAACCTATGTTCTATGCATTAAGAGGTACATGACTGATACAGACATATAAAATAGGAACTTGACAGAGTGCACATGGAAGGACATGGAAATCAACAGAAGCAGAACATTCTATGCATTAACACATGATAACACAACCAAACAAAGCCAAAAGTCTTCTATAGAATAAAGAAAATCTACATCTGATAACATTAGCTGCTTGGTATACTATAAAACATGAGAAGCACTGCAATGACATAATTACGTGACAGCAATTCGTACAAAACAATGTTGAGACCATTAACACATACACATTTTGACAATAAGAGGATAATCCTGTTAAAACATAATTCAGTTCCATTTAGTCACCTGAAACATTTTTCACTTTTTACAACTAAAGAATAGTGTTGAATGTTGTCCATCTATCCTAGTGCAAGGGCAGCATGCTTAGCTAACGCTAAAAAATGAAAGGGATTAGAATAAAGAATGAAGTTTGTTGACATTAATGGAATTGCCCATATCTCTGTATTCTTGTCCTTGATGCAGCTTTTAAATTTAGGCTGGCTGTCATAGTCTGGGGCTTCGCATTTTTGGGGAAGTAATCCATGAAAGGCGACACTACATCATTATGCAAATCATGAGCTTTCAAGATGAAAAAGTAAATGCAGAGGTATTTTGTTAAACATGCCTCCCTGTTACAAAAGCAGAGTCTGCTTAAGGCATAAGAGACAGGAGGCAGCCGATAAGCAAATAAGGGGCATTACATGTTTGTTCATCAGTAGGATTTGTATTGATGAATCCATAATGAGCTCATTTGCACAGCACATATTTAAATGGCCCCTGAATTTATGCAGAATATGGGGATGTGAGGGGAAAGGAAAACATGTAATTATGGTATCAGGGATGTGCTTGTGCATACATGGGCAGACTACTGAATGGACTGCTTTACAAAATAATTTTATTTTGCATCATTTTAGTGCTTGTGCATACTTAGATAAGCTACTGAAGAGGTTGCTGGGGGAAATAATTAATTTGTGTGTCAGTGAAGTGTTTGTACGTACTTGGACAAATTAGTGAAGGGATGGCTGGGGGCAAGTTCATGGACTGCAACTCAGATATGAAAAGTGAAACACCACATTTAACAAAGAATATGTATACCACTCAGATGCTCATTAGCATACTCTACTTTACAAAATTACTTATTTGCATTGCATTATACTTAAGGCATTTCATTTAGTGTAAATGGCCTCTTGCCTTTGCTGCTCTCATTTGTAAACATCAAGGATAGATCTATCGTTTCTATCACATTTGTGCAAAGGAAGGTGAATAGTGGCCTTATTCTTTATTAGTTCTTCAGCATTTGTGCCACATAGCAGAAAGCTGACAGAAACAAAGGTTGTACAGAATAATGTATCAAACTCTAGTCCATATAAATGCTGTGCAGTACGCTTAATGAATATTTTCGTGAAGATTTAAAAAAAGGTAGTCTATCAGGCATGACCCATACTAACCTGGCCATTTTCCTTTCAGTTTTTGATTGACCAAACTTATATATATATATATATATATATATATATATATATATATATATATATATATGGGTCTACCGCTTTTCATCGAATACCACATATTCGAAAAAGAGCAGTAGACCGCTCAGTTATGCGAAAGTGCACTTATTTGAAAGTGCACTTTCACGAACTCAGCTTCTACAAATGGATTGCACCATGTCCTCCACTGTGGTGCGGTAGTCACGGAACTTAGGGTTAGGGCACGGGTCATTGTAAGGGGATAGCCCTACTAGCTATCCCCTTACCATGACCCATGCCCTAACCCTATGGTCCATGACTCTTGCACTTAATGGCAGCACGTAGCCCGTTCTCTGAAGTGGGTTTCACTTTTGCGTAACCCAGTGTCTACTGTGTGAGTTCGAAGAAGTGTATTTTCAAACTTATACAGTAGTACAATATATATGTGTATATATCTATCTATCTATATATATATATATATATATATATATATATATATATATATATATATATCCATCCATCTACCGGTCTCCATTTCTCTTGATCTTTCAAGACAAAGAAAGAGAGAAATAAAGAAAGAGAGAGAGAGAGATTTAATATTGACTGTTAATTTATACAATTGTGTGTCACTTATTTGCATGTGCCCAATGCCTTATCTCCTTTCCAGTATTCTGAAGTTGCTCAAAGATTAAAAGCCTTCTAGTATATTGTCCCATAAGACACTCTTTATTTGGCTACCTAACTCACCGCGAGCTGTGATTAATTATCATTTGGTCAGCCTGCAGCAGAAGTATTACCAATGAAGTGAAAATGTGTTCTGTATTAGAAGCACTTTCTGCTTTGTGTTTTTCTCATTTTTTTCTGAAAGTTCAGGATGACAATTAAAATATGCAGAATCTGAGAACTTAATGGCATATTTGATAATGGCACTTCACTTACTGTGTTGTAAATTGACATTGTGTTTTCATCTGTGTTGTTCTTTCATCTTTGCTGTTTGAGCATGGTATTACATTCACTCTGAGCACAGGAAGTACAATACATTTTGGTCTTATACAAGCAATCATCATCTTAACCACACTGCAAATCATGGATTGTCCAAGTGAGCTAGGATCTCTGTGGATACTCATTTAAACTTCAGGAAAATGCTTATGCAGACAAATGCATGCGATGTGCTAAATCAAATATTTACTCTCATAATTTGTGCAGATACTGGTAAGCTATGTCATTAACTTAATCACTTATCCCACACGTAACGGAATGCTGTTCCCAGTTTGTAACTGTTCTGCAGCCATGTGTGTGTATAATGTAATAGTAATTGTCCCGGTCCCCTTCAATAAACACACATCACACCGAATGATGTTTGCCGACCTTTATTAAACTTTTTTAAACTTCCGTAACATAGCTTTTATAACCAATATTTATTATTTTCAAACAAAGCCTGTCCCTCTACTCTGCCCTACTCAAACTGATAAAATAACCACAATAAAAAAGGGAGGGATGGTGGGTAGCAAGTTCACACCAAAACGTGATTCCCTTACCCAGCTACACTTGTCTAAACCTCTTAAGCCCCATTCCCCTTTACCTCATTTCCTCCCAATAATCCCTGTTTCCAATTTAACCCTTTCACACACCCCCAGCCCTTAAATCCCACTAATATATTTATCTAACCCCCTTCTGAAGATTTCCCTGGACAAATTGGTTTGTTACCAAACATCATTTGTCCCAGTCCCCTTCAATAAAGACACACCACACCGAATGACGTTTGGCAACCTTTATTAAACTTCCATAACATAGCTTTTATAACCAATATTTATTAATTACAAACAAACATTCATGTAATGTTAATCAGGAAAGTGTGACCTCACTCATCCTGACCCAGTAAGCAGCATCCATGCCTTCACTCACTTACTTTACATACGAAGCAGTGTCCCACCACTCACTTCATATATTATTTATTGAATTACATATCCAACCAAATAAGTTAGGACAGCATGACCATACTCATCCTGATCCAGTAAGAAATGTCCATCCCTCCGCTCACTTACTTTACTTATGAAGCAGCATCCAACAACTCACTTCATATACCATTAAATTACACCTCCAACCAAATAAGCAACGTCCTTACCTCCACTCGCTTATATTTACCACTTAAACATCCAACACCAGAGGGGGAACAGAAGAGGACAAGCCTGTTCCTCTTCTCTGTCAACTAGCCTAAACAGGTTGTTCCCCCTGTTTATTATCAGAATTTCAACAACTTAACCATCCATATCAACAAGGAGGGGTGGTTCAGCCAACATAATTTGATGTACCCATCTCTTCTAAACCCAACTAGATCCCTATCAGCAACCCATACAACCTTGTCATATGAGCACCAGAAGCCACCACTTGACTAACAACTAAACCACTGATCCCTTTCCAATACTAAAATAAATAACCATATCTTTACATAACTTCTGTATATTAACCAACTACCAATATTAACCTCATAGTGCGCCCCAAGACATTACCTGCCCTAGGCAACACCAAAACATTAAACCCAATGCCACATGAAAACATGCAAGGGCAATTACCTACCATCTTCCTAACAGCAGCCCTGTATCAAAGTCCAAAAACAATCTTGCCATCCCTCAAACTATCCATTGCAAACATAGCACCTAATGACCATCCTAGCCTTTGTTGACCCTCAAAACACTTTCAGAATAACTACATATAGCCATAATAGAAATATCACAGAAACTGTAACTCCATGAACTCCCTATCCCAACACCAATCCCATATCAAAACCCATCGTGACAATAGTCATCATCTGTCTATCCTCCCTCTAAACCTACTCCAACCCTTCAAATCAATGACCGCTGACCAGATTAATTCACTCTACCGTGTCTTTCATGCAACTGTAATAGTCATAGCTACATCCTCCCAACCAACTGAACTATCTTACCTTGCTCCCAAGTCTGTCAAATAACTAAATCTTTTCATCAAAATTCCTCCCACCAACTGCTGAAATCCACACCTAAGTAAGCTAGCCTCACCCTAACGTATGTTTGACTTATGAAGCGGTGCACCAAACTCCTACAGCAAACCCTTTAACCTTAATGCAATGCAATACACCTCCACAAACAGACAAACTGGCCACTGAACAACCTCTCTGCTTAACCTTTCCACTGAAAGGTCAAACCCAACTACCATGCCCCCAAAATCCAATCCATAATAACCATATCATGACTCCACCCCACCTATGGACAAGTCCCCCTAAACAATCCCAAGAACCCACTCTACTGTGCCCTTAACTCACCTCAGCCACACTTGCCTCGGTACTACTCCCTACCTCCACAAGCCTGACATGGATTAATGGGAACCTAAAGGTAGAACACCTGTGCCCTCCTTGTGCACCAGCTCCACCAAGCAGCATTCATCACCTTCATGTCACGAACTGATGCGAGACTGCTCACATACTTTTATGACCTAATTGTCCATCATTCCAGCTACTGACACAGTGTCCACTGGGCACGCATCCTCATTGATCTGTAATAGAAAAGAAACTGTAAATTCATTGCCACAAACCAAGATATCTTAACACTGCAGGATATCTGGGGGACCCACCCCCCATATTCCCCCATCACTCTTTCCAATGTAATTATGCCTCAGGGCTCCCCTTTTACTCTTTCACTCCATACAACGCAAATCAGGACAAACCATAAGTAACTGTGAGGCAAAAGCCCAAAACTAGAGAGTTTTTTTTTATACAAGTAATGGGGTTACTGATTTAAGAGGGTAATGCAATAACCGGTGTGGAAATACCTCTCAAACTATTAGAGGAAGAAATCTGGACAAAGCCATAAGTAACCAAGGGGCAGAGGCCCAAAATAGAGACAATTTTAAATATTGCTCTTCCCAACTGAAAAACTGACAGAATAACAAGTTTTACATTAGCATGAATTTCTGAAGGGTATGAATTCTGAAACTCAAATGTCTGACTTTTTTCTGAATTCAATCTTTAATGAGGTGCCACTAGTTTGCCAGAAAACCACAGCTTTATGAAAGTAGACCAAAGTATGAGGCAAAAATCAGAACAAAAAAAACTGTACAGCTGAGAGGTATGGTTGTGGCTTTAGCATGATGCTTCCAATACTTATGAGGTCTAACCCAACAACTATCGCTATTGCTAAAGTCATTTTGCAAAGATTCGTACAACAACTGCCAAGGGATTGTGGGAGACAAAGGCCCACAACTAGGTAGTATCAAAATCACTGTTCCTGCAGCTGCAGTACCTGACATATGTAGCAAGCAACCAATAACTCCTGTCTTAATACATTAGCCAGGCAACCACTCCAACATCCCATTGCTAATACTGGCCACTGAAATCCCCCCTCTGCATTCTCATGCCTTCATGCCATGAACTCCAAAACTGCACATGCAACCACCCCCTTGCAGCCCATACTATGCATGGGAATTAAGTCTAAACTCAAATGTATGCCATTTCCTGCTTTCAACCTTGAACTGATTGTGGCCAACCGCAATGAAATAAGAAAACAACCTGAAGCACTAAAAGGAAACCAGACAGCAGGATGCAGAAATTACCACAGAGCTATTAAAATCCCATAACAAACATTCAGAACTGCACTTCACACTGCCAGACAACAAATCAAGCCTCAGCTGAAGCACACTAAACCACCAATGAAAGAATTAAACAACACTGGCTATCCTTTCTCAAAAGGTTGAGCCACCACCTTTCCCCAACACAAGTGAGCTGACATCACCTACTCATTCCCATCCTCCCCACTATCTCAACTGACCTTGCATCTAATTCCTCTGGGTTGCCTGTGCTGCGGTCAAGTCCTTATTCTGCTACACCATGGGGCCAGAAGACTTGAAATGTATTACTAACAATTTCCATATTCTGCAAATTTTATTTCCCAGATAATCAGTGGCACTTGCCTGAATTGTCACTTGCCCCAGTAAGTATTTAATTTACCAACTTCTTTATAAAATGCTCCCTGTAACAGATAGATCCAGGTTGCTGTTAAGAAGCAATGAAACAAAGTCTTTGCTGAGTCTAATATGAGCACTGCTCTTCTCCACTAATGTTGGGGTGGCACTTCTTATCAGTAAAAACAACTTACTTCACTTAATCTGCATGATCATTTGGCATCTATTTCTTTAAATTTCTCTGTCGATAGCATATCTTTATGTCTGTTCCCCAATATGTTATGGCCGCACTCCGGATGATTCACACATGCACACCAAAACTGGAAGCCCGCGAAAACCATAATTGTCAACTGTGAGACTGGTGGATACAATTGGTCTACAAGCAGTCACGAGACCACCAATGTCACTAAAAGCCAAGGGAGCCTTCATGTGAGCCCACTCTTAATGAAAAACTCCATTTAAACTGTCAGCAAATATATCATTTAAATACAAGAGCAGAGAAGACAAAAGGAGGCTATTTATCTAGCAATACTGCCATAGCCAGCTTTAACACCAAGGAATTCTCACTGGGAGAATTGCCTCCCCTAACTCACCTTTCACCGTGTAGCCTAACAAACCAGACATCCAACTCTTACTAGCAACAATATGACTCTTCATTGTACCTGTTAAAACTATGCTGCATGTTAAGTACAAAGCAAAATGAACGGCTCAGTATTAACTCGTGTAAACAAACAGAACGAGAAACAGACCCAACAACACTTCCCAAATTCCGGCCTCAATGATTTGCCACCAGTTTTTCAGAGAACCCCCTCTCTATGAAAAACAGACCAAAAATTAGGCAAAAGCTGGACACCTTGAGCTGAAATGCCATCATTTTTTTTTTTTACATATATAATACTCCTATAAACCTAGAAAGGAGCCAACAGATGAAAGATTCTGAAAACCTGGACTCTTTTAACATTGCAGAAGTATTCGCAGGAGCACGATTGAATGCAGTCAGTAGTCTGTTACATTAATCATACCTCTCAACTTCATACAGAAAGAATCTGGACAAACCCATTAATAAATGTGGGACACAAACCAAATTAAAGACATTTCTATTTTCTACGTATTGCTCCTACAAGCTTGAAAAGTCGATAAAATAACCAGTTTGCCTAGCATGCCATTTATAAATGGTTGAAACCTGTAACTCAAATGTCAGTCATAGAATGAACTGACATAAGCTGACAATCTATACTTTCTGCACTTTCCTCCACTTCTGTACTTTGTGAAACGGCAAAGCTCAGAAGTTATGCAGAGGAGTCCAGGTTGGAAAAGCTTACTCCCGTAGTCCCTTGATTTCGCACACTACCCTCCCAATGCCTCCCCATTACCCAAACAACACCTGAGTTTAGCAATCATGTGATTTCTCCCCATCAATCCAGTAAAAAAAAAAAAAAAAAAAAAAAAACGTGCTGATACACCGACCCAACACCTCAACAGCTTACTCGATCAACAAGCAGAGGACTCTGACATGAAAGCTACAAATCGCGAATTCACAAGTATGCTACCATCTGAGAAATTCAGTAAGTTGCTGGATCAACTGAACTGGAGGTGGCATGGCCCGCCTAACAATCTGTGAGTCTAAAACCAAAAGATGTCACCACCTAACCACTTCAGCCCTGAGTGATCTAATAACAGCAAATTCCCTGATGAACAGACCACATATTGAAAAACCTGAACATCCCTTGGAAATGCGCACCACTTCGAGCCATGTGTTGAAAATAAAAGGACAACTCTCACTGGGTTGCCAATCATGCCATGAGCATGTGCAACCACAGCTGCTACAAAACTGGTACTCTTCTACCCACAAATAGTGCATCTGCACCATTAGATGAGGCAGAACCCACCAAAGGCAATCATTGACCAAAAAGCTATCTTTTCCTATTGCAAATGATCAAACAGCCCAAGCAGCAGTGCTTTCAATCCCGATCACAAAGCGAAGGGGAATCGCCAGTCAGCCTACCAAACTCTGCACCCAAACCACCCCACCTCCATCTGAAAACCAAGAAAAGTGAGCATAAGGGTGCATCCAAACACACCCGCCACGATCACTCACCACATCTCCCCAGCCCACACCAACCAACCGCACCAGTCTTTCAAAAATCAATCTTTTTGCAGCATTCCAAATTGGAAACTTGCGAAGGCCAGACCAACAAATAAAGTCTGGGACAGTCTCCTGCAGCCTCAACCAGACACCTACCAGTAAACAGCCATCAATATGTCACCTGCCAAAAGCCCAAGTCCATCTGCAGTCCATCAGATGAACCACCTCACCACCAACCCACACAACCAAAAACCAAGCAGACATGTAGTGTACAGGGACTACTGCATGATCTACACCGTAACCAACAATTGAGAAAAGATAGACAATGCAGTTAAAGGCATAGAGCTCAATGTGTAATAGGTGCGCACAGCAAATTACTGATATGGACTTTCATTCCTTAAATAGGATTAAAACAGAAACTAAAGGGCAACATGAGTGAAGAAAGCTGCTTATTAAATAAGTAAGACCAGAGCAAATACTGTGTTTTTTTTTTCTTTTTGCTCAGCAAGCTTCTCTTACTTCTGCAGTGTGCAACGATAAACTTCTCATGCCCAAAACCAGGCTACTGAAAAATGTAGCCCAGAGAGGCAGCCCTACAAGGGAAAACCAAACAGTCAAGCCCAGCACCAACACCTCCTACACAAATTCTCAAAAAAAAAAATATTATATGTTATAGAATCCATACCACCTGTCACCAATCAGAACCCAGAGGCCCATCTTTCCTACAGGTCGTCATGGGCATACCCTGCCTTAGCAAGTTCACACTAAAATTTGATCCCCTTACACAGCTACACTTGTCTAAACCTCTTAAGCCCCTCCCCTTTAACTCATTTCCTCCCAATAATCCCTCCTTCCAATTTAACCCTTTAACCCCCCCTCCCCCTTAAATCCCACTAATATATTTACCTAACCCCCTTCTGAAGATGTCCCTGGACAAATTAGTTTGTTACCAAACCTCATTAAGAGTTCTGTTCTGAAATATGAAGACAGTCATTATCAGCTGTAAATCTTGTTAAGTTATAGACTCTAAGTCAGAGACCTCTGTTTGGTTTTAAATCTACTTAGCATTATTTTTCTGTTGTTCAAATAAAATTAAACTGGCAGTATGTTGACAATATTACTTTAAATAAATCTAGACAGGCACATACTGCTTAAACATTGTTTCCTTTCATATGTGAATACATTGTTGTTCGCTTTTGGGGATTGTGATAGCAAGGATATCTTTAAAAGTCAATTGGGAAATTATTCTGGAATTCATAAATTTAAGCTTATTATATGGAATCCAGTTTCCTTGGGTGGCCACGGTGGTGCAGCGGTTAGCATTGCCACCTCACAGCAAGAGGTTCTCCGATTTGATTCTTGGCTGGGGTGCCTTCTGTGCGGAGTCTGCCTGTCCTCCCTGTGGTTGCGTGGGTTTCCTCTGGGTGCTCCGGTTTCCTCCCACATCCCAAAGACATGCTGTAGGTGGATTGGACACTCTAAACTGGCCCTAGGTGTGACTGCATGCGTGTGTGTGCCTTCTCTGGAAGGTTGGGTGCCAGGCTGGCAACTCGACATTGTAAAACTCCACTGCCAATCATGAGTGGACAGGTGATCCACTGTGGTGACCCCTAACTGGGAAAAGCCAAAAGAAGAAGATATGGAATCCAGTTTCCTTTATGATTTTTTTTTTCTTTCTCTAAATTGTAATTTCAATTACACAATGAACTGGAAAGGTATGCTTACTAAGAAGTGACATTAGACTTAACAGTTAGCCTATACGATGGATAAGATCAATTGCGAAAAATCATGGATGTAAATAAATCAGTGGTAAAAATGGTCCTTAGTGATCTACCACTGAACTGGAATACCTATAAAGAACTAACATCTTACATTTCTAAACAATTACCAGTACTCAGTGTGTAGAAGCCTTAGTTAAGCATTTGGTTAATTTGTATCTACCATAACAGTTCTTCTATTCAACAACAGGAATAATCAGAGACTGCGGCATAAAGAGCTATCATACTACAGTAATAATGATTTCCACACACAATTTAATTCCTATTAAAACGAAAGAGTAACAATTTGATATGTCTCAAAAATGTAAAGTAATAAAACTGCTCTACAGCTATTTACATACATTTGTTCTGCAAGCTTCTCTGCATACCTATTAGGTATAAATTTATAAAATCAAAGTGATATATGTACCACCAATTTCTTTACCATGTAAAACATTGCTTTTAGGTGGAGAACAATTTCCCCATATCCACTTACATAAATCTAGTCCTTTCCCTGTTGCACAGCTATGGAGAAATTAGAAAAATCCCACACAAGTATAAAACTGCTGGTACGTAAACACAAACTGCATCAACACTAATCACTTACAGACTTCTTAACTAATTGTTTCACTGAAATGTGATTTCAGTAAAATGTTTTTCAATACTTTTCAGTAATTTCTGATTCAATGAAATAAGATTCAGTGAAATAAACATCAAATACTTATATATCCCTATCTATATACGGGTCCCCTTCAGTAGATCGAACATATAACAAGTTCGAACCTCACATGGCCGAGACCATATGTTTGGACTTGTAAATGTTTGATTGGACTGAATGAAGATCTCCATACAGAGTGGAATGGGAAGATTTCCCTTTTCCGCAAAGTAGTGCGATCTGGAAGTTGGTATATTTATGTAAGGGGGGTGGGGGGGTGCAGGGGGGCATAGCCCCCCTGCTACAGACGTTTAATTTTGTTTTTTGCTGTTTTTTCTTTTTTTACTTCAGTGTTCGAACTATTACAAGTTCGAACATATGGTCTCGGCCATATCTGGTTCGAACTTGTAATATGTTCGATCTACTGAAGTAGATCCCTATATACATATCCACACACACACACATATATATATATATATATATATATATATATATATATATATATATTGTTGTGTTGGAATATTGTAAGTGTTGGTGTACTCTGTTCAATATTACGAAATTCAGTATTTTGAGTTTTCAGTATTTTGAACTTTCAAGATTTTGGATTCAGTATTTTGAATTTTAAGATTATGAACTTTCAAAATTTAGAAGCGGATCTATATATATATATATATATATATATATATATATATATATATATATATATATATATATATTACTGATACTTAGACAAACTGTGATTTTAACCCCCTCTGTCTAGTGGAATATAGATCACTATGTGCATGTCACAAACTTCCCTGGTGGCAATATTTCCAGATGTTGAGCTGCAATATTTTCTGCATGAAATCAGATGTAATTAAAGTGGTTATGTGTGTGTGTTTCTGTAATTGTGTTGAAATATATTTTTTGGGGGGGTTGTGATTTAGTGTTTACTTCGGGGCATACGTCTCAACCTTTTAGAACAAGAAGTTTGGACGATGCCATAAATAATGGGTGTAAGACAAAGGCTCAAAAACAGGGACAATTTTTAAATATTGCTCTTACATACTTACAAAGTTGATAGTATAGCTGGTTTTGCATTAGTAGGAATTTTCTGAAGGTTACTGTTATAGTACTGGGATTTCAAACAACTCTGAGACACTAGCTTACGAAATCTTCTTTGAGCAACATTGTGTGAACAATCTTTTGTATGAATGTCAGTGACTGAAAACATGACAATAAAATCATTAAGACTTCACAGTGGTTCTTAGAACAGCTATCTCAGCCTGCTATTAGAGTAAAAATAGCATTAAAAGTTCACAGCAGGCTGGAACAATGGTCACACTAACAAACTCTGATGTACTGTAACAGCAGGGAATGGCTGTTCTATTAAAGTTTCATAAACATGCATTAAATCAGTAATTTTCCATTTCTATCAAAACATTCTTAAACCATAAGTGTACAGAATAAGGAAATGTAAAATACATGTTCTGTAAAATGTACATATATATATTTACAAACATCAAATGATAAGAAAATGTATATTATTCTGTTTCACATGTTATCTGTATAATGAAGGACAGGAGCAGATGTTGTGCCATGCATATATGTTCTGCAGACTTTATATGAAGTATTTATTAAGCTTTTGTATTACTTTGTAAGTTGCAAACTTTCACTGATTCTGAATTATTCAAAAGTAATAATAATATAAACTGCAGCTGTAGCAACAGTAAATAGTCTTTCTTACTACAAAAGTTAGATAATATGATAAAGCTGAGCAAGAAATGCTTCCGTCTGTACTCCTTACAAAAATAACCTGTCTTGACTACACTTTTTGAAAATAACTACATGACCATATTAGGACACAGTGTATGTCTAAGGAGGCAGGACCACATCTTTTAAGAATATATAAACATGGTGCTCACTTGTAATCTTTGTCAGATAGGATCATAGGATCATAGGAAGTTACTAGGCTATTGGCCCTGAGGCCCTTACAAGCCTAGCCATGAATTTAGCCCATGTTCCAATAAGTCAGCACTCTATGCCACTGTCCACTAGAGACACAGGTGGAATCCCAGGGGAGTATTTTCTGTTCCCCATTCAGTTATCCAGGTTGCACTTAAAAAGGTTTAATGAAGTACTCTGTTTTATGTGGAGAGGGAGTCTATTCCACAAAAGGGGGAGTCTCTGGGACACACATCTGTCCCACCAACATGTCCTATTGATGTCACAGACCATCATACATATGAAACAAACTGTACTGACCCAACCGAGGTGATTATCATTTCTCTTTCTTTTTATTCTAACTGCCTGTATTTTTCCTCATCGATGCACTGTTTGTACATACTAGTACAGTTTTTTGTGTCGAGACTAGGGGCAGCTCATCCCATCGGACTGTAGGACTGCAGCCCCCCCCCCCCAGCAAGAAAGAAAAATAAAGAACATTTTGTAAATAAATATAAATGAATTTAATATAATTATTTATTATAAGCTGGCTATTGTCGCCTCACAGTAAGACATTGTCCTGTTCGATTTTCAGCTAAAACGTCTTCTGTGTGGAGACATGCATGAATGGGCATACCTTCATTGAAGGTTGTGCATCAGGGTTGGCAACTCGGCACGTAAAAATCTACTGCCAATCATTAGTGGACCGAAGTTCCACTTTGGCGACCCCTAACCGGGAAAAGCTGAAAGACACAACATTCTAAGCTGGCTGCTGCTTATTTAGCTGTGAGTCCGACTGACTCACTGAAGTCCCGGAATTTAAATTGCACATGCTCACCGAGTTCTGGGTTTTAAAATAAAATGTACAGTTTCTGTAAATAAATCCAGAGTGCTGTAAAAGTAGTCCAGATTAAGGAGCGAAGGCATCAGTGTGATGCCCAGAAGTCTACGTGGTTTGTAACCACATAGAAGTGGAAGGGGCTCGGACTGCCACGTCCGCAGGCACGTACATGACGTGGATGGACTGAATGGCTACTGATTGATTCTCGCTCTCTTCCCTGGCTTTATGTGCTGGGAAAAGAGCGAGAAACAAACAGTAGCAGCCAGTTAAGTGAGTTAACTTGTTTTTTTTGCAATTGAATTGCATTACAGAAATCGGTCATTCTGAGGCTAATTGAATTCCTAACTTCATTTGGACAGTGAGTGACTAAGCTGAGCTGACAGCTAAGAGACTGAAGTTCAAGTGACTTTACTCTTTTTCTTGGTGGTATGTAAATGTAATCATAATGTTGTGTACTAATACTATGCCAATGCCATTTGCTGTAACAGTTTTATAATGTGTAAGAGAGCAAGACAAAAAGCAGTAGAAATAGACTACATTATATCTGTCTGGTACAGGATCATTTATTGTGTCATTTCACATGCATCTGTATTGTATGTTATATAACAAGAGAACCTGCATAACTTTTTAGAGTCCTATTAATTTCAGAAGAAATCAGAAATGGCATGACAGACTTTAAATGTAAATAAAACAGCAACAAAAAAAAATGCACATAGTCTACATTATTATAGTAGGCATTAAAACTTCATGGCTTTGGATTAATTAGCTGAATATTTAAAAGTGTGGATGAAGGAGTTATGACTACAGTTACTGGCTGATTAGAAGGATTTAGAAATGCTGAGCCATAGGTGTTAGCACAAAAACTTTAGACTGGAGTAATTAGCTGCAACTAGAACCTCAGCAGCCGTAGTCATTTAATTCCTGGATTTGATCACTTAATAGGCATTAAAGCTGTGCAGGTACATGTTAGAAAAACTGATAGTACTACTACAGTTACCACTGATTCATGTAACTCTGAGTACTGTAATTGTAACAGGAATTCTGACTGGAAATCAGAAGTATTGTATACATCTATTTCTGAGCTGTTCTTACCTTAGCTCTCATGACACAAGTACATGTACACACACCATCCAGCTTACATAAGGTACCATTCCTTTGTGTGGTAGCTACTATTTTATTTTGATTATACAGTTGTGATAACTATAACATTAAGTGTTCTCCACTATTAGGTGTGTGTGTGATGCTCCAGTTGCTATATACTGGTGGCTAGAGAGAACTTAGGATACATGGTGGTAGTTAGAGAACACCTCAGGCTTGAACCCTTTATCTTGGGTGTAGATAGGAAAAGCCTGAAATGCTTACCCACCACCATTTGTGAAAACTTGCAGATTTTTGCCTCATATTTGTTCTGTTCTGTAGCTGCGGTGTTGGTGCTGCGGTAGCATTGTCGCCTCACCGAAAGACGTTGTCCTGTTCGATCCTCAGCTAGAGCATCTTCTGTGTGGCGACATGTATAAAAGGGCGTACCTTCATTGAAGGTTGTGCATCAGAGCTGGCAACTTGGCACATAAAAATCTACTGCCAATCATTAGCAGACCGGAGTTCCACTGTGGAGACCCCTGACCAGGAAAAGCTGAAAGAGATAACATTTGTTCTATTCTGTTCCTCATAAAATCTGTTGTTTCTGGATTTTTAATTCATTACATAGTTGATTGTGCAGTACTGCAGTTTTAGCATTGTTGACTAACAGCTAGAAATTTTCTGGTTTGATTCTTGGCTGGGGTGCTTTCTGTGTGGAGTCTGCATGTTATCCCTGTGTTTGTGTGGGTTTCCTCTGGGAGCTCTGGTGTCATCCCATTATACAAAGAAAATGTGTCTGGAGTGTTTCTCCCAAGGCCTCTGCTGAAAATTTGCTTTTGTTCCAAGTCAGACTTTACTGGTTAACAAATGTTAAATAAATGAAAATGACAGGCGTTGAATTTCAGACTTCATATTCTTCCGAAAGTACATGGTAACACAAAAACCTTTCATTCTAGCAATTTTTTAAGATTGATATTTGAATTTTGTCCCTATTTTTAGAACTGTATTCCCCCATTATTGGTTTCGTCCAGTTTTTTTGTGCTAAGGTTGAGAGCTATGGTGAGAACTGAATATGTTTGGGGGCTGTATTCCCACTTTATTGGCTTTGTCCAGGTGTTTACTGCTAAGAGGTTGACAGCTATGGTGAGAACTGAATTCACTAAATGGTAGCCATTTAAGTTTCAGTCTTCCTCTCTTTCACAAAACAGCTGATTTGGCATAGTGGTATGTTGCTCTGACTGGTTTGCACAGGGTACTGGATTCAAGACTTGGCAGTGAAATGTATGGTGATAACACAGCATTTTATTCTAGCAGCTTTCCATGATTATACAAGCAATGTTTAAAATGTGTCCCTGTTTTTGGGGCTTTTGCCCCCCCCCATAAATTTTCCAGACTTCTTTTGCTGCGAAGTTCAGAGATACAGCTGAGTGTCGAGTAGATTTTACAAGGAGCTGAGAACTGCAGGGGAAGAGAAGTTTAGTGTTATTTATGGTAAGTCTGCTTGCATTGTTAATAGCACAACAGGTAGTATACATGCTTTTTAATGCAGAAGGCTATGGGTTCTACTCCCACAGTATGTAGATGCATTGCTAACACTGTATTGCAAAGGGGGTGGGTGCTGGAATCCTTTTTGGTGAAGATACCTAGTAACTATGAACCTCTTATCAGTTTGCCATCCATTTCCTATTGCAATATTACTAGCTTATCATTTTTAATGTAGCATAGACAATTTATTCCTCAAGGGCAACAGGCACTTTATTTGTAGATGAAACAATGACATATAAAGTTGTTTGCTAGGAGCAACCTCTTCATTAGTTACAGATCTATTTAATGTGGAATTACTTACATGACTTTTACTTCTTCAGAGATTGTGCTTATTTACTGATACTGGTGGATTGTAGACATTTGAGTAGACTTTTATGATGGAAATGTTCTGAATTGGGCAGTTTTGTCATTACTGGTGCATGTATTTTGTTTCATTGTTTACTGGAGAAATGTTCAAAACAATAAATTTAAAATACCCTCTAACAACTGTACTGTATTATACAAGGAATATAATTTAATACAATCAGGAAGGTGCATCAAAGAACACATGTATGTTTCATGTGCAATGGGCCTATGATTTGAAAACAGTCCAAAGTTAATCTTTATCTCCCACTGGCCAAATGTATTTTCTTTGAATGTAGGTTTCAGTGCTGTTTCAATGAATGTAAGTTTCAAGGGCAGATAAGTTTTAATGCTAAGTCTATTTTCATTGTTAGACTGCATTGCTTTGTTTAGCAGACGTGTATTAGTGTTTGTGTTGTAAAATGCAAAATAAAACTTTCAAATGAAATCCAAATCATCGCAGAAGTAAAGCAGTAGGCACATTACAGTGTTTATGGTAAATGGGGCAAAATTGCCAAGTAATGGGATATTGGAATGGCTGCACGGAGAAGGCCCCATTCAACCATGATTTTATGAGGGGGGAAGGGCAGCAAACTAAAAGACAGCCCCGGCTGAACTATACCTCTCAACTTTTGCAGAATGAATACATTTTTGCTTCTTATTTTTGGTTTCTTCCTCATAAAATTTGTGGTTTTCTAGCAAATCATTTATGAATGAAGTCACTAAATAATGACAGACATTGAGTTTCAGACTTCATAACCTTCAGAAAAATGCATGCTAAAGCAAGACCTGTTATTCTATCAACTAAATTTATACAAGAACAATTTTTAATACTGTTTGTATGTTTCCCCAATATTTTTAGCCTTGTCCAGATTTCCTGTGTTAACAGGTTGAAAGGTATTTGCAAATTGCTTTATAGAATTGGGCATATCCAAACCTCTCAACTGTCCCCAGTTTTGGCTCAAAATGGTGTTCTCCCTCTAATAATCCCTCCTCAAAAAACATGGAGGGTTTATAATTAATAAATAACTGTAATAATCAGAGTTATAGATTACTTTTATTTCAGAAATGCATGTAGATTCATTTATTTTGTCAGCTGCTCAAGTTAACAGTACTAATATTAAAAAGTGTCCCTTTGACAGGTTCCCAGCTCTATTGTGTGGCTATTTTATATTTTTGCATCACATTTTTGGTCCATTTTTCATAAAAGGGTGGTTTTCTGGCAAATTAGTAGCAAATCATTAAAGATTCAAGTAAGAAAATAATGACAAACATTTGAGTTTCACATTTCTTACCCTTCAGAAAATGCATACTAATGCAAAACTTACTAATATTCTATTATCTTTCTATAAGAGAAATGTTTAAAAAGTGTCCTTATTTTTGGGCCTTTGTCCCATTTCTGTGTATAGCTTTGTCCAGATTTCTTGCTCTGAGGTTGAGAGGTATGATCAGAGCCATCACCATTAGCCAGAAACATTTCAAATTGTGACATAATTGTTACACCCCAACCCCCCCCCATGTAGTGACTCTGAATGTGTCCAAGCAAGGCAAGGCGCAGTTATGCAGTGTAAGTGTGCAGAGTATTCCCCTCATCCAAGGTAGACACAAGTACAACAGTGGCTTTTCAGCTGTCCTTGATTTTGCAAAATGTTCTGGTTTGTGTCATATTTTTATACGTTGATTTATGCTTCTTATTATTCAGAAAATGCATGCTGCCGCAGTGCCCTGTTTATTTTATTTGATTTTATTTTATTTTTCATTTGTTGACCGGGCTAGTCTGGCTGGATACATGTCCATCTTCAGCAGAGGCCCGAGGAGAAAAGCTCCACTATATACTAGTAAAAACATTCAAACAGGACAATAAAAGAAACAAAAGAAACAAAAATTATAAGAATGTAAAGAACAAATTCAATGTAGTGTAGTTACATTTACAGTAGCATGTTAAGATAGGTAAACAAAACAAAGGAGAAATACAGAAGGGATCCATGATCCCATATTCTTTCATAACAACTATAAGAATCAAAAATATTTACAATATTAAGAATTATGATAAACAATTAGTGCCTGGGCACTAGTTCTAGGAAACAGAAATTGCACAGCAGGGATGATTAATAGGTTTAAAAACAAGGTGAGGTGACATGTTGCAGTAATATATCTAATAAAAGGAGAAAGCGACTTTGTAGAGAAAAAAGAAAGTCCATTTGAGAGATAGGCGAGCTACAGAGTGTTAGTATTGAGAGAAGAAGGAAAAGTAATGAAGAGAAGTATAAAGAAAGTTAGAGGGAACGTCAGTATGGATTCAAGCAAGGGCATAGCCAGTGGGATTTGAAATAGTTTCTTAGTTGCTTCTTGAAAAGTTGTGATGAGCCCAAAGTAGTCAATTCTGTAAGGAGTTTATTCCAGTATGGGCCAATAGTATTGGTGAACAAGGAGTCGCCTGCCTTATTGTGTGACTTGAGAGTGGCTCCTAGCAGTTTGTTTGCAGAGCGAAGGGAAGAGAGATTCTTGTAGGGGGCCACAAGGTTATTGAGTATGGGTGTATTAGTAGGGTAATGGAGAATTTTATATGTGATGACTAATTGATGTAATAGAATAAGATGTTGAAGTTCAAGCCAATCAAGCATTTTGAGATTAACACAATGATGTGTTCGAAATGGGGAACCTGTAGCAAACCTAGCAATGCTGTGGTAGGCCGTGGCAAGTTTATGAAGGTTAGATTTAGAGAGGTTGATAAAAGTTGGGGAGGCGTATAGTAATGTGGAGATGAGATGAGTTTGGGCTAGGGACACTTTAGCAGTTGTTGTTATAAAGGGCTTAAGTCTGTAGAGGGCTCCTATCTTTTATTAACAGTTTTGATAGTAAGGTCAATATGGGCGTCAAAGTTCAGTTGATTATCTATTGTTACACCTAGTAGTTTAGTGGATAAATCAGGTGAGATGATAGTACCGTTGGTAGATGTAATAGAAAAGGAGGGAGGGGCTGACTTAAGGGTTGGAGAGAATATGAGTAATTTGTTTTTTTTGGGATTAAGGAGGAGACAGATATGTTGGAACCAGTTTTCTGCTGCTGTGAAGACTTTTTGGGTGGAGGAATAAAGTTCAGCTGGAGATGCAGCAGAACAGACGAGAGTTGAATCATCTGCATACTGAATACATGTGGATGTTGGGAGAGAGGAGGACAGGTTATTTATAAATATAGAGAAGAGAAGGGGGCCTAAGATGGATCCTTGGGGGACACCTATTAGGAAAGGGAGCTGAGAAGATAGGTGGTTTTCCCAAAGGACTGCCTGTTTTCTTTCTGTCAGATATGAGTCAAACCAGCGCAAAGCTAAAGTATCAAGAGCAAGAGATTGTAGAGTGTCTAGCAGAAGTTTATGATTCACCATATCAAAGGCTTTAGAGAGGTCAAGAAATAAAGCTGAGGAGTATAGGTTGTTATTGCGATTTTTGTTGATAGTGTCTGTGAAGGAGAGGAGAGCAGTAGAAGTACTATGAAAAGGTCTAAAACCATGTTGGGAGTCTGCAAGAAGGTTATTTAGTAGAAGGTGGTTAAGAAGTTGATGGTGAATACAGCCTTCCATAATTTTAGATAGTGGCGATAGTAAGGCTATAGGGCGGAAATTAGATAGTTCATTAGTGTTACCTCCTTTGCGCAGTGGAATAATGTGGGAAACTTTCCAGAGGGAAGGAATAGTAGATTTGGTTATTGTTCTGTTGATTAAGATGGAGACTGGGTAAGCTAGTTCAGCAGCAGCTAGTTGGAGATATTCAGCTGGAAGTTGGTCGGCAGAAGGAGTACATGGTTTGAGTTTTGAGAGTAGATTATGTATATAGGTTGTGGAGACTGTGTCAAGTTTTAGAGTGGGGCTGTTGGTAAGAGGAGAGGTCTTTTGAAGGGAGGCGGGGGGAACCATAGTTTTTGCTAGTGAGGTGACTGTTTCAGAGAAGAAGTTGTTAAAAGTGCTGGCTATTGTAGTGGGAGGGGTCTGGGTTAGGTTAGCAGGAGTGGATGTTTTGGTATTCCCTGGATGGAGCAGTTTATTGATTGATTGATAGTTGCTCTGTGTTTAAGTAGCAATGCTTTAATGACCATCAGGCAAGCTTGTCTGAGATTGTAAGATGCAAGTAAGCTTTAATAAGCATACTGTTAAAGAATTACCAACATTGTAAGCCTTTTTCTTGTTGCCATGCAGGGAATATTTACATAACTAGATAGTGTATAAGCCTTGGGTATTGAAATGCATATGACAGTATTTGTAATAAAGGACAGGATTACAGTATTTTCAGAAGCTCATTACATTTGTTGGAGACTTACAGTCATCTTTGCAAGCTTTAGCCGTAAACTAAACAGAATGCTGATCTATCACTTGTGGTCCATAACCTGTGCAGTAATACTTTAAGCAACTTATCTTGAGCTTGTTTCTTGTTTGCTGTTCATTTTTTTACTTTGATCATGTTTTCTCCATGAAACAAGTAGATAGTTTTTGTCAGGCAGCAGGTCTTTTTTGGATAAGAAACAATTTTACAAGTGGGGTATCACAGAGACTGCCACTTTCAGCATGTTACTTGGTACTTTTATAAAGCTAAATATAAATTATAACTAGAACTGCAGTGCAAAGATAAGTGGTTTGAGTTGAGCGCTGCTTGTTTTTTTATACTTGATTTTGACTTGTATTCCAGTAATGTATTTAAAAATAATTTATTTTTTCATGTCTCACAACCATTTTGTTTCCATCTAGATATTAAGTAAGCTGTCATGTAGCCAATGCATTGAATTATTTTTTTCTTCTACACTTCATTTTGTCTTGATTGGACTCTAGTAATGATGGTTTGGCACCCAGGGCAGCATATTTAATTAAAGTTCCAGTTGTTGTGGTTTTAAGCATAGCTCCACCCTTTCTAGTTGTCCACACCCCTTCCCATTGGCCCCACCTATTCAGTTGTTTCCTGCAGCCCCCCTTTGATTTGAAGTCACCAGCCACCACTGGTAGAGACCCAGGAGGAAACAAAGCAGAAAATGTAGAAGTTGAAAAGTTGAAATACAGAGAAAAGTTGGGTGAAGGAAACAAGAATCCAGGGGCTGGATCAGATTTCCTCTGTGGGACTCCATCCACAGGAAGGGAGGTGAAAGAAAGGCTGGCCAGCGAATTCCCAAAAAGGGAATTCCACACTTCCGATAAGGTGAGGACCTACCTTTCCTTTGCTTGTTGATGTAGAAAGCACAAACAACTTTGTTCCCTTACAGTTAAATGTGTGATCTATAATTTATGAGGCATGCAGTTAAAAGAATTTGTAAAGTAATAAGATTGTTAAATGTGGAGAAGCAAGGCACCACTGTTGTTGGAACCAGAAATGAGGCACAGAAAGTTGAATTTTAAAAGTAACAGTATTAGAGACTTAAACCGAGATATTATACTGGAAAGAGTACCTGTTACCAGACATAGAAATTGATATTTATTAAGATTTGCTAAACCATTTCAAGAAAAGAAGTCTCAAAACAAATCTGAAAGTGTTATTGAGTCAGCTCAAAAGGAAAGGCCTCAAGAAAAATCTAAACGTTTTTTTCTTTCTTTAAAGGAATAGAGATGTCAAATTCTAAAAAGAATACCCCAGAAAAAGCAAGGGCAACATCATTAATTTTATCTACTAATTTTCCCAGATTTAAATAATTTATAAACCAACCAGATAGCCAACAGGGTGCTGGCAGAAATTGGGCTACTGTTGGCCGAAGGAGAAGAGGAGGGGGAAGACATGCCCGAACGCAGAAAGAGAGGAGGAAGGTTAGGAGTGTAGTAGTGAGGGTAGGAACTTTGAATGTTGGCAGTATGACTGGTATAGGGAGAGAGCTAGCTGATATGATGGAGAGAAGAAAGGTTGATATATTGTGTGTGCAAGAGACCAGATGGAAGGGGAGTAAGGCCAGGTGTATAGGAGGCAGGTTCAAATTGTTCTATCATGGTGTGAATGGAAAGAGAAATGGGGTAGGTTTTATCCTGAAGGAACAGTATGGCAAGAGTTTTTTGCAGGTGAAAAGAGTGTTGGATAGAGTGATGTTTATTAAGCTGGAAATTGATGGTGTAATGATGAATGTTGTTAGTGCATATACCCCGCAAGTTGGGTGTGAGATGGATGAGAAAGGAAAATTTTGGAGGGAGTTGGATGAAGTGGTGGTGAGTGTACCCAAGGGGGAGAGACTGGTGATTGGAGTGGATTTCAATGGCCACGTTAGTGAAGGGAACAGAGGGGATGAGGAAGTGATGGGCAGGCATGGTGTTAAGGAGAGGAATGCAGAAGGTCAGATGGTAGTGGATTTTGTGAAAAGGATGGACATGGCTGTGGTGAATATGTATTTTAAGGACAGAGAGGAGCAAAGGGTGACGTACAAAAGTGGAAGAAGATGCACACAGATAAATTATATCCTATGCAGGAGGGCCAATCTGAAGGAGATTGGAGACTGTAAAGTGGTGACATGGGAAAGTGTAGTTAGGCAGCATAGAATGGTGGTCTGCTGGATGATGCTGGTGATCAAGAAGAGGAGGACAAGTGTGAGAGCAGTGCCAAGGATCAAATGGTGGAAGTTGAAAAAGGGTGATTGTGAGGTGGAGTTCAGGGAAGATTTAAAACAGGCACTGGGGGGACAGTGAAGAGTTACCAAATAGCTGGGTAACTACAGCAGAGATGGTAAGGGAGACAGCTAGAAAGGTGCTTGGTGTGACATCTAGACAGAGGAAGGAGGACAAGGAGACCTGGTGGTGGAATGAGGAAGCACAGGAGATTATACAGAGGAAGAGGCTTGTGAAGAAGACGTGGGATTGTCAGAGAGATGAAGAAAGTAGACAGGAGTATAAGGAGATGAGGTGCATGGCAAAGAGAGAGGTGGTGAAGGCCAAGGATAAGGCATATGGAGAGTTGTATGAAAGGCTGGACACTAAAGAGGGAGAAAAGAACCTGTACCAATTGGCTGGACAGAGAGACTGAGCTGGGAAAGATGTGCAGCAGGTAAAAGCGATAAAGGATAGTGAAGAAAATGTACTCACAAGTGAGGAGAGTGTGTTGAGCAGATGGAAAGAGTACTTTGAGGGGCTGATGAATGAAGAGAATGAGAGAGAGAGATGGTTGGATGATGTGGGGATAGTGAATCAGCAATTGAAACAGATTAGCAAGGAGGAAGTAAGGACAGCTATGAAGAGGATGAAGAATGGAAAGGCTGTTGGTCCAGATGACATACCAGTGGAAGCATGGAGGTGCTTAGGAGAAATGGCAGTGGAGTTTTTAACCAGATTGTTTAATGAAATCTTAGAAAGTCAGAGGATGACTGAGGTATGGAGAAAAAGTGTTTTGGTGCCTATTTTTAAGAATAAGGGTGATGTGCAGAGTTGTAGTAACTATAGAGGGATAAAACTGATCAGTCACAGCTTGAAGTTATGAGAAAGAGTAGTGGAAGCTAGGTTAAGAAGGGAGATGATGATTGGCGATTAGCAGTATGGTTTCATGCCAGGAAAGAGCACTCCAGAAACAATGTTTGCTCTGAGAGTGTTGATGGAAAAATTTAGAGAAGGTGAGAAGGAGTTGCATTGTGTCTTTGTGTACTTGGAGAAAGCATATGATAGGGTGCCTAGAGAGGAGTTGTGGTATTGTTTGAGGAAGTCAGAAGTGTCAAAGTAGTATGTAAGAGTGGTACAGGATATGTACAAGGGTAGTGAGACAGTGGTGATGTCTGCAGTGGGAGTGACAGATCCATTTAAGGTGGAGGTGGGATTACATCAAGGATCAGCTCTGAGCCCTTTCATATTTGCAATGATGATGGACAGGTTGACAGACGAGATCAGACAGGAGGCCCCACAGACTATGATGTTTGCAGATGACATTGTGATCTGTAGTGAGAGTAGGGACCAGGTTGAGGAGACCCTGAAAAGGTGGAGATATGCTCTAGAGAGGAGAGGAATGAAGGTCAGCAGGATTAAGACAGAATATGTGTGTGTGAATGAGAGGGAGGATTGAGGAATTGTGAGGATGCAGGGAGTAGAGTTGGCGAAGGTGGATGAGTTTAAGTACTTGGGATCAACAGTTCAGAGTAATGGTGAGTGTTTAAGAGAGGTGAAGAAGAGAGTACAGACAGGGTGGAATGGGTGGAGAAGAGAGTCAGGAGTGATTATTTGACAGACGGGTACCAGTAAGAGTGAAATGGCAAGTCTGCAAGAGGGTAGTGAGACCAGCTATGTTGTATGGGTTGGAGACAGTGGCATTGACAAAAAGGCAGGAGTCAGAGCTGGAAGTGGCAGAGTTAAAGATGTTAAGATTTGCACTGGGTGTGACAAGGATGAACAGGATTAGGAATCAGTATATTAGAGGGTCAGCTCAGGTTGGACGCTTTGGAGACAAAGTCAGAGAGGCGAGATTGTGTTGGTTTGGACATGTGGTGAGGAGGGATGATGGGTATATTGGGAAAAGGATGCTAAGGATGAAGCTGTCAGGTAAGAGGAAAAGAGGAAGGCCTAAGATAAGTTTTATGGATGTGGTGAGAGAGGACATGCAGGTGGATGGTGTTACCGAGCAATATGCAGAGGACAGGAAGAAATGGAAACAGATGATCTGCTGTGGTGACCCCTAACGGGAACAGCCAAAAGAGAAGAAGAAAAAAACAAGCAGATAATGAAGGTAGTGATAATTCACAAATAGGAGATCCACAATTGTTATTAGATATTATTCAGAAGCAACAAAAGTTAAGGGAAAAAGAGATACCTGAAGGATGGAAAAAGAAAAGTCCTACTTATAAACTGCCTTCTTCGATTTATGAATTTAAAGAATAGGGAAAACCAAATAAGAATAAAAGTGATTAGGTTAAGAAAACATTCATTCCAGCTCTCTTACAACAGGTTGTTTTTGTACATTAGAGCAAGACAAGACAATAGAAGCTTTGTCAAAAAGATGTTCTCACCTACAGGAAAGAGTAGAAGAATCTGACAGACAGGTAAAAGAGACAGCAGAAGAACTAAAAGCTTTGTGTAATGATTTTAAAGAACAAGAACAATATAAAGAGACAGTTAATCAAACAGAACAGTTAGAAGAAGACACGAGGCAATGGAAATAACAAATAGTTAATGTAAAAAAAGAAGTGTAATTCAGGAATCATGAAATAAAAGCATTAAAAACAGCTTTGCATGAAGCTATTAGATTGGGAACACAGCTTGGACAAAAAGTTGAGGGTGAAGGGGAAGAAGCTAGAAAAATCCTCTTAGAAGGGATAAACAGGGTATGGTAAATAGCCTCTGTATGGGGATATCAGCTACCAGAAGCAGACTGGGATAAGTTAACAGAAATCCCTCTCAAATCTAGTTCCCAGTATAATAGCTCCACAACATCTAGCTATACCTTTTCAGTGACTCATACTGATGGGAGGCCACATGCTCAAATTTGGGTAGGAGGCCACTTTGATACATATTTAATAGATACAGGAACCTCAGTTAGCATTACTACAAGAACATTTCCAGGAGCAAGAACTATAAATGTGCAAGGATTGGGAAGAGAAATCTCTAAAGCACAAATATGTCTCCCTGTAGAAACAAGGATAGGGGCAGATACTTTCCAGCATTCATGGGTATCAGGTCCTCATCTACAAAACATCACTGGCATCTTGAAACAAAGAGGTTACGTTATAGATTTCTGTAACAGTGAGTTGATTAAGGCATTATTAAATTAAGTATTAGTCATCTGTGAAGCTCTCTGAAAATACAGTGTCAAAGAGCCAGGACAGTATGATTTAGTTATTTAAAACCTCAAATCAAGAGTTGGCTCAGCTAATCTATTGTTACCAGGATATTTTTGCTAAGCATAGGAATGATTGTGGACAAGTCCCTGACTTTATTCTTAAAGTAAGAGGCAGTCCCAAGAAACCTATAAAACAATATCCAGTAAAGAAAGAGGCAGAACAGGCAATACTGAATACTGTGAAAGCTTTAGAAGCTCAAGGAGTGGTGAGAAAAGTTAATTCACCAGCTAACAGTCCATACTGGCCTGTACAGAAGCCAGATGGAAGTTACTGTCTCAATTTTGATTACACAGTACTTAATAAAGTAACACCTCATTATTTGCAGTAGTAAGTAACATGATCTTATTGCTCAGATTCAGGAAAAGATGAACATTTTCTTTACATTAGATGTGAGTAATGGTTTCTGAAGTATTACTCTGGATGAAGACTCACAATGGAAATTTGCTTTTGCTGTAGAAGATCAACAATATATTTGGACAAGAATGCCTCAGGGCTTTCATAATACTCCAACAGTTTTCTATCACGTAATGCAGGAAATACTGAAACCACTAAACTGCAGACCCTCTATTATGCAATAGGTGGATGACATCCTTGTAGGAATAGAAACTGAAAAGCAGCACTTAAATGTGCTGGCAGAAATTTTCCAAGCAATAAGACAAGCAGGATTAAAACTGAACTCTAAACAGATTCAGTTTATGAAAAAATCTGTTACCTTCTTGGGTGTCACTGTATCAGCAGGACAAATGAAGTTTAGCAATGAACTAAGTTGTCCCAGGACATCTTCATGGGGGGGGGGGGGTTAGGTTAATATTAGAAGGATTTAAGTAGGTTGCGGAGGTGAAAGGGTTAAGTGGAGGCAGGGATGTTTGAGAGGAAATGAGATAATGATGGGGAGGGGCTTAAGAGGTTTACTCTAGTGTAGTTGGGTTAAGCAATCACATTTTGGCATGAACTTGCTACTGCAAGTTACGTCTATGACGACCTGTAGGTACAGTGTGGTAGGTAGGCCTTGGGCTACTTTTGTTTGGGATGTGGTTGGAGTTTAATATATGTACATATAATTTTGATATGGATATTCATGGTAAGTTTAGTGAGGTGTGGGCATGGTTAGCACTAGTGCAGGTAGTGGCAGTTAGGAACATAGTTACCCAGTGGTGGTTAGTTAATTGTGGATAAAAACTATTGTTTCCTGACAGGACCTTGTTACTTGAAGTTCCAAACTAAACCAATATACTTTAAACTTATTATCTCCAAGAATGTTAGGGGTTACTGGTCTTTGCTGGCTATGTGTTTGGGTAATGGGGGTTTTGGGCTGTTCATGGGCAGGGAGCAGGCCTCACTACTGTTTATGAAGTTGTGCTTAGCCTCAGTGTGAAGGGAGTTTGACAGTGTTTTGTTGGTATCTTGTTGGGCTTTCTTAAGGTGGCACTGAGCAGGGAATGTGGAGGCAGAAGCAGCCTGCCATTTATGCTGTCTGTTCCTTTCATAAATCTTGGTTCTGTTGGTGGGATGTCCCTTGTTGCTCACTGAGTACAGCTTGGGGTTGCAATTTGCCTAAAAAAAAAAAAAAAGGAGGCAACCTGAATGGGGAGGCTTGGTGGTTGAAGAGCTCCATTTCTGGCCTTCTTGCGGGAGTGGCAGCTTTTGCTGGCTGTGAATTCCTGTATATGCTGTTTTGGTTTCCTTGGGGTTCCATGGGGCTGTGTCGTTCCTTTCTCTGCATATCTTTGTGCATTTGGTAACAGAATTGGAATGGGGCCCATTCCTAGGTCTAATGAAGATTACGGATCAGGTAATTAGTCTTGTTTCATTCTTTGAAGTTATTCAGAAGTGTCTTTACAGCAACCGCAATATGCTCAGTATTGAATGCTTTGCAATCGGGGGAGGGCATCGCTGGTTAAGTGTGACAAAGTGACTGCTATGGAATCTCTATCTTGTGAACAGCAACTCGTGTATGAGAATGCTAGACACAGATCTGCTGCATGGATGGGAAGTTGGCAATGGTGTTTGTGTTTATTTGGGGTGAAGTGCCAACCTGACTGGATTTTCACAGGCTGTGACTTTTCGTCAACAAGTGCTCCCTGCGCATGCGTGTTGCAGCAATAATTAGTATGCATGGCCATTTGAACGGTAATTGTTGGGTGGAGGCAGGCATAAGGCTCTAAGATTTAGACAGCGCTTCAAACAATTGGTGGGGAAAAGGGTTTCGTGGTGGAATTTTTTTTTTTTTTTTTTTTTAAGGAACTGTCCTGTTACTTACAGTATGGTGCTGGCCTGTTTGAAGTGTGTTGGCTTCTTTTAATGGGTGTGAGGTGTTCCCTGGTATGAGTAGGGATGGCGCTCATGCGCTGTCCCGATATTATAAAAAAAAAAAAAAAAAAAAAAAAAAAAAGTGAGAGAATTTCAACAAATGAGTATTCAATCCAAGGTTACTGGATTGATTTGTATGTGGGGTTTTTGAAGAGTCGCAGTTGCGTCCAAGGTAGGTAGGAGCTTTAGTTAGGGAAAGCATGCAAAGATTAACATTTGCATTTCTTTTCCGACTGTTGGGTCTGGGCCACAGTTGCCTCCTGTTGCATGGATTGTGGTTTAAGATGGTGATGACTTGCCCTCCTTGTGAAGGTTTTCCTGCCATGTTACTTTGCGTCGGTGTGTTCTTACTGTGGTCTTTTTATTAGAGGTTGGTTATTCCTGACTGGACAGGCTAATACTCACTAGCCATTTTGGAATACGCTTGGAAAGGCAGGATGTTTGCTCATTACTCTGTCTGCTTCGCTAAGATAATCTTTTAATGAAGCATAGATGTTTTAGAGTGCTGATTAGTTTGTTTATAGTTACTGTTTCAACCAAAGGTTCTCATGATTTATAAAGGGTAGACCAACATATAAAGTCAGCACAATAAATACAGAAAATTTAAAAATTTCAGTATCCGTGTGGCCTAACTTTCATCAGCCTCATGTTTCATCCTACTTTTATAATCCTCATTAATCCAGTTGCAACTCTGAATCTCATATCATTATGCAACAGTGTAAAAAATGACTCGCAAAATGATGATGGGAGGGACTGTTTTGTTAGTGTTCAGTCGCTTGGTATCCCATTTGGTCTCAGATTGTCAGACATTCCTGAATTAGAGGTGAATACTTTAGTTCAGTTACTATAACTGTTGGAGAAGGGGTGGCAAATGGTATATAGTAACTGAGAACAGTGGTGGGGCTTACAGCATAGTTTCACATCAGCAGGTGCATTCCAGATAGCATGAAGATGCTGACGTGTTCCACTCAGCTGAAGCTGCAAGTGACTATTCCTGGGTCTGAGAAAGGTTAACTAACGGTTGCTGAGGTGCATGCACAGTGTTCTCCCTAAAGGTAATGCCTGTATATGTTTGTGGCCTTGGACAGATGTCTTGCTTCGAACAGCTGAAAGGAATGATTAAGTTGAGGGTGAGAATAAAGGGGGATTATTAATTAAACATTGAGTTCTCAAAGTAGAAGGTAAAGAGGGGTTTCATAGTACCAAGGTGTTGAGGGCTAAAGTCGATAAACAATGGTACGTATTTTAGCTGCAGCTGTCATATCCTGGAGGGTGGTCCATTTACCATAAATAGGGGGTTTTGGGGATGTTATTGGAAGGTCTTTGGATAATTCTGCTAGGAAATGTCAGACCTTAGGGTCAGGGGGCAGCAGGCTGCTTCCCCTGCGGATTATTTATTCATGTATGTCTAGTGCATCATATTTATAAATTAGCAGTAAAAAAAAAAAAAAAAAAAAAACACTTTGATATGGTGGGGTCCCTCTCGGCGTAGAGTAAAATGCCAATTTTGGGAGGCTGCTAGGATTGGGAGGGCTGTTTAGAGGGCATGGGTGAGGTATAGGTAATAGACAGGTTGGAGAATGCTTTTGGACTTGATGATTTATTTCCTCCTCTGGGCCAAGGAATTCCTCTTTTGCCATTTCTTTGGGATATTCCAATGGTGTATTTTTTTTAAGTGCTACATGGGCATAGGTCAGGCTTGATAGGCAAAGGGCAAAGCTGTAAATATATACTACTATAACAGGGCTCATTTTCTGGACTATAAATTATAGCGCCTTACAAAGTATATGGTTCAGTAGGTGTGCAAAACGTTATAGGTGTGCACTTTGCTTTTTATCTCTCTGTTAAGGAATAGAGTGACTGATGTTTCTCTGTCACTGATTATCAAAGGACAGCTATACCTCTCAACTGTACACATTTTCACAGAACGTTCAGATTTTACTTCATATTTTCAGGTTCTCATAAAATTAGTTTTCGAGCAACTCCCTGAGGGTCGAGGTAAAAAAAATAAGGACAGACATTTGAATTTCAGACTTTATATCTTTCAGACATTCAGGATAATGCAATACCTGTTACTCTATCAATTTGCTAAGTTTGTAAGAGGAATATTTAGAAGTGTCTGTATTTGTGCCTTTGCCTTCCCATTATTTATGGTTGTCCAGACTCCTTGTTCTAGGAAGTTGAGAGGTATGATGACAGCCACTTGCACTTCTTTGATTATAGTATGATTCTTTGATTATAGCATGACTGGTGCTACAGAGATCGAGTGTTAATATTTCTGGGGGGGGGCATATTTCAATCTCTCTTAGGATTACTTGCTAACCAGTTCGATTTAAAATTTGGAAGTGGCATTCACTTGGGGTTCTATCTTCATGTGATTATCTGGTAAATACGGGCAAATCTTTAGAGCCTGGATGTAGGTACTGATAGGAGTTGGTAGCAACAATAGTGGGGACTTGCGTTGATGTGACAACAGTTACCTGTCGGCTATTCTAATTTTATAAATAGCTATATTTAAGAAATTGCTACTATATTGGGTCATTGTCCCACTTTACTTATAGCTTGGTTTACACATTTTCATCAGTGAAGTTGAGGGGGATGACTAGCATGTGTTTTGTTGCTATTTTGTAGTATGTGGACATTGCTGGCCTGAGGTGGCAGAAGAGGCAGATTTAGCTCAGTTAGCTTCTCCTTAGAACTTTAGGATCTTTGGGGCTCTTGAATCTGTCAGATAAATGATGGTAAACATTAAGGTGGGGGTCATACGGATAAGGTGTCTGCCTCATAGACACGTGGTATAGGGTTTGAGACTTATTTTGTTCAATCTTGTAAAGACTATGTACTTAATCTGTTTTCTTTTGCAGGTGGCGAAGGTCCAGAAGTTGCTGGGGCATTGGTGGTGATCTGAAGGAAAGTAATTGGAAGTTGATGGAGGCAGTTGCCATGGAGGTCTCGGTCAATTTGGTACTGCACAATGGGGTCACAGATGGGGTACTGCATAGATTTGGAAGGTAATGGATTCTGCTTTTGATTTTGGTAGCAGCATTGCATTCATCAAGGGGATTTGCATTACAGGGTGTTTAAGGCTGGATATGTAGAGTACTTCATTGTTAGGCATCGGCGAGTTTTCACGAATCAGGTCAAGGGGTGCTGGCTGGATGTGAGACTTGATACTAGTTATTTTGACTGGGTGGTGATTAGAGTTCAAGGGGTTATAGTTTGTGGTTTTGTGGTGGTTATAGGTTGTCAATCCGTTCAGGTGGAGCCACGATTTCAGCTTTGAAGGTAGCGGGCTAAAAGGGTATGTATTCTCTTGGTGTGGATGTTCCGGTGTTACAATGGGGTCACGGTAATCCTACTTTATTTAGTTTCATTAGGGTGTGTTTCAGTGATGGCATGGCAAAGGGGTTTCTGATGGGAGTCTAAGGTGCTTTACAGATGATGGGTACACCGAATGATGTTTGGCTTGACCCTTCCCTTTATGGGAAGTGGATTGAACAATTTTGGTTAGAAGGGAGGGGGAACAGCCTGGTTAGGCTGGTTGGCAGAGAAGAGGGAAAGGCCTGCCCTCTTCTGTTTCCCTTCTGATGTCTGGATGATCATTTCAAGGATCTGGGAAAAGGAAATGAGTAGTTGTAGGAAGTTTGCTGAATAGATAAGCAAGCTGAGGTAAGGATGGTGCTTATTTGGTGGAAGGTAATTCAATGGATGGTGTATGAAGTGAGTTGGGATGCTGCTTCATAAGTACAGTAAGTGAGCAGAGGTATGGACCCTGCTTGTTGGGCAGGGGGAGTAGGTACGCTGCCCTGATTAACATTACAGTGAATGGTGTATGAAGTGAGATGGGACGCTTCTTCACAAGTGAAGTAAGTGAGTAGAGGTATGGACGCTGCTCACTGGGGCAAGGTGAGTAGGTACGCTGCCCTGATTAACATTACAAGGATGTTATGCTGTATTTAGAATCAATTATATCATGAATAGTTGTAATTAATAAAGTTGGTGATCAAAACTATGTTATGGAAAATTTAATAAAGGTAGTCAAATATCATTTGGTGTGATGTGTGTTATTGAAGGGGACCGGGACAAAGAAGCATTAGTGAAGACAAAAAACAATTGCTCAGACAGTTACCAATTCCAGTTACTGTCACATGGTTAAGGCAAGCCTAAGGAATCTTTGGATTCTCAAGGGAACTGATATCAGATTATACAGGTAAAACAAAGACCTTGACTGATATGCTTAAAAGAAACAAAAAGGGAGATGAACTTCTCATATGGAATGATGAGTCACTAGCAGATTTCTTTAAGGTCAAGGAAGAACTCATTTCTATACCTGCTTTGAGTGTCCCAGAAAGAGACAAAGAGTTCATCATACAGTTTGGACATAATGGTCTAACTATGATGGCAATAGTGTTGCAAATAATAGGATCTCAGTATCAGGTTTGAGTTATTATTCCCGAACTATGAGTCCAGTTGAGAGAGGAATGAGAGAATGTGAAAAGCAAGCCATCACAGCAGAATGGTCTACTGAAGTCACATGGCATATGATTCAAGGCTCTCTAATTGTGCTACAGACCAAACAGACCCCAGTAAAATACATGTTAGAAGGAAATCGAAAGGGCATGAATAATGCACATGTTAGTAGAATCACTACAAATTTTGCAAGTCAGGATGGAGGAATTAGAGTAGAAGTCTCTCGGATTAAGTTTTTACCAAAACTGTTTAATTACCAAAGGGAATCTCATGAATGTCCTGACTTGAAAATGAGGAGGAACACTTAAGAGTGGGCACCCAAACTACTGAAGGAGCTTCAGATTGGTACACAGATGGATCCAGATACTTGAGCTCTGAAAGGGGGTATTTTGTGACAGGATGGGTAAATTACAATGCAGGGACAAAAGAACAAAAGAAAGGCAGTCTCCTAGGGGGATGCTTAGCACAAACAGCTGAACTAGAAGCAGTTAAACAAGCTTGTTATTGCCCAGACCTGTAAACATTTATACAGACAGTGAATATGTAGTCTGAGTCTTAACATCATCTCTTCCCATTTGGGCAGGGAGAGCTTTGATTACAGCTGATGGTAAGCCAGTCATCAGAAAGTGTTAACAGAAATTTGGAGTTTGATAAAAGATGATAATCCTTCTAGAGTGAGTATAAATAAGGTCAAAGCTCACACCAAAAATGAAGTGCATAATTAGGCTAATAAAATAGTCGACCAGCTGGCAAAAGAAGGGGCCCTTGACTCTAAACAAACATATCCAATACAAAATGTTCCTCAGTACTGGGTGTGGGAAGTCAATATTATGGAATAAAAACAAAAAAGGGAAATGGTACAGAACATTTTGAATAAGTGCCAAATACAAATGGACTTACCTCTAAATCCTTTACCTTTACATTCTACAGCTTACTTCTGTAAAGATCAGTGTACTGAGTATGAGCAAAGAGTGCAAAGTGAGGTAAGTAAAATCACCCAAATTCACTGTGATGGGATCATCACACCTATGTGGATTAACAGTGATACGAACATATGAAATTAAGCCATTATGGGGTCCTGAATTTGAACAAGGTGCGCACATGACATTAAATCCAAAAATAAACAAAGATACTCAACAGTTAAGAAGCTTAGCAAAAATTCTGACAGGACAGCCAAACATCATCAAGAAACATAAAACAGAGGAATTTGAAATAATTCAAAAAAGTGAATGGAAATGGGTTATGTTTCTAGAACTTTGGCTGGTATCTGGAGAATTCAATAAAAGATCCTTTATATAGAGTACAAACAATTGAGCCTGAAAACGGAAAAATGTCACTAACCTATTATCATAATTTCCTAGGTCATCCAGGAAAGGAAAGACTACAACAAATTGTTAGTTCTAGGATTAAATGGGAAGGAATGACAACAGATATCCCAAACCATATAGATAGATGAGTCACGTGTGCCATGCATAATGTAGGAAAACGAAATAGGAAGAAACAATATAGACTCCCACAAGCATTGGGACCCTGGAAAAGGGTACAAATGGACTTAGTAGGACCGTTTCCAACAGCACCAGGATTGTTCCATTTCCTACTTACCCTAATAGATGAATATACTGGATGCATGCAAGTTCATCCAACAAAAAAAGGAAGATGCCAACTCAGTAGTTAAAATAATATGTGAAAGGATTATTCCAACATGAGGAGTACCCCGAGAAATACATAGTGATCAAGGGACTCACTTTACTGGAAAAGTGACAAAACAAATGTGTAAAACTTGGGGAATCAAGCAAAGGTTTTATACTCCTTATCAACAGAGTTCTGGAGAAATAGAAAGAGCTAACAGAACTCTGAAGGAAGGATTAAAAAAAATGACTTAATAGTATGGGTATCCCTGGGTAAAACATTTACCCAATATTTTGATTAAGATGCAAAATTCTCCTCAAGGATATTGGTCAACTCCACATGAATTAACGACAGGTCGACCTATGAATTTACAAGCAGGAGAAATCCCGTATGGGAAACCATTATAAGAAACAAAATTTTGGGACCAGCTTCAAGACAAAATCAGTTGGGCAAAAATGAGAGTCTAGGAAGCTGGACTAGCTTATAACCTAGAACTTTGCAAACAAAATGAGATTTGGGAATTGAGGGAGGTACAATTAGAACAAGGATATATTTTAGTGGTCTGCCAGTTTGGAAACACAAGTAAATGGGATTTAAAATGGAAAGGACCCTACATTGTTACCAAAGGTGGGTTAGTGGCTGTACAAGTCCAGCCATATAAAAAACAGCCACCAAAGAATGGTTGGGTTCATAAAGATCATGTAGAAAGATTAAAATGGAGGGGAGAAAATTAAATTAGTTATGAAGGTAATAACTGATAGAATGAGATACTATATCAGATAGAACTAATAAAAATACATTTTTTCTCTTACGGGTAATTTTGAGAAGAAAAGACTGAATTATGAAAACCCTGATATTAATAGTGATCCTGATGAGTTTTTACAAAATTAATTAAAACATTGAGCAATAGCTTTATTTATTCATTTGTGTTGCACTTATTTATGCATTTTTTCATCAGGGTAGAACACTAATTCATGTGGACGACTAATAGTCACAGAGTACATTTACTGCTTCTCTATTAAATGAGTAGAATTATTATCAGTTCTTCAAAGATCTGAAGTATTTAGCAGTAATTTCTGCTAATACTCAGAGTATAAATATAAATTATAATTATATAATATGCTGTTATGTAATAAAAAGATGGTCAAAACAGTTTTTGCTTTGCCAGTAAATTACAGCTGAGCAAAAATGATTATTCTGCCTAAAATACGGTAAACTACCCAAGCTACCTTTTAAAACTATAAAGGATACTTTTTCGTTATTGGTGCAACACTTCAAAAGGTGCGCTTGCAATCTTACCAGACACTCAAAGTGATCTCACTGCTGCTGAAGTGGGACACATACACACTTACTTTTCTGTTAGTGATAATTATTAAATGTGATCCCTCACTGAAAAGGACTGTGATGTGATGTATGTACTTTAAGTAATAGTACCATTCCAAAAACATATTAAGATATGTATGCTGGGGATAATGCAAGTTATGCCAAGTTGTGTTTTTTATTGTACAGTGCTCGATGGACAATCACTTTAAGCTTCTGAGTTCTTAAACAGTTAAAGTGCACACATCACGTTTAACTAATCAAATCCAAAAGTAGTCTGCTTGCAAAACATTATTCTTTATGACAAATTAAATCAGTGAGAAATTAGCAATCCTAATTTAACTTCTGAAAAATCTCTGTGACCACTACTAGGTTAGTCAAATCAACAGTACAACGTAGTTGTGACCTTGAAGAGATTGTAAATAAGCTAATTAAATGAGTATCGGAAGTTCTAACATAAGTTGTTTGTACAGCTAACAGCAGATGTTGATTATTTGAAATGTTTATGACTTACAAGTTTAGAAAATATTCATTAAAGTCATAGGTTTCCTTCATATTTCCAGTGGCCCTCAATAAAACATTTTCTAAACACAATTAATAGTAATAAAACTATAATTGATTTTATACATGTTTAATTTAATGGATTAATTGTGTGGACAATGCAAAGATTTGATCACTAATGGAGATTCCATCTAAACATAATTAAGTAATAATGCTTATGAAAAATGGAAAATGCAAGAAATTTCTGAATCAAAAATCAACAAATTCCCGATTCTAAAATATGTATAATGCAAAGTTATTTATCTTACTTAAATCATTTTAGATAAATTTATTTTTGTCAATACAGTGTAGTAATAAAATGTGAAAGCATTGACAAAACATAAAAATAACTGCCAAAAGAAAGCATAAGCAGTCCTGTTTGTACAACTGTATATAACAAATAGGGTATCAAGTAGTTCCGTGTTAATGAGTCACAAACATATACAAAGATGTTCCAGTGTTCATTTAATTGTCTAAAGTCTGGGTTTTTCTGGAATGAAAGGTAAAGCTTATGAGAAAAGCAGTGTCAGTCAAGGGTGATATCAGTTTCCCCATTTTCAGCATCTAAATATTATAGATGATTAACAATGGCAGAACACACATTATCCATTTCATCGCACATATGCTTAAAGTAGCTACAGCAGGATATAAACAGTCTCATCAAACTAAACAAACAATGCAGAGGAAAATAAAGTCTACCAAAGGAAAATGTGAGGTAAATTTGGCCTTGCAGGCCAAGGACAGCCACAAGACTTTCTTTAGCAATGTCCACAACCTCTAAAGCAATTCACAATTGTGTGCAGAGCGCATTGTAAATAGACCCACCTATACTGAACCAGAAAATATACCAAACCTACCGGCCGACAAATTCAGCTTCAACTTTACCCCTCTCTTCACTTCAACCTTATCTCAGGAAATACCATCAAATATAACCTCCCCTGCTATCACTAGGGAACAGGTCCTTAATGCACTCTCTAAAGCCAAGAACACTGCACCAATGAGCCCAGACAATATCCCGGGATACTTTCTAAATAGCATGAAACATGACCTATCAAGGTCTCTGAAATTGTTAATTAACTGTAACCTTGAAACAGGCCTCACATCTCATGAATGGAGAACAACAACAGTCATCCCTCTGCACAAAGTACCATCTACAGACTCTGGAAACTACAGACCTATAAGTCTCACTAGTCTTATATGCAAAACCATGGAAAGAATTCTCATGGAAATGGTCAGTAATGATATTGTAAACCTACAGACACTGGACTCAACCCTGTTTGGTTTTATCAAGGGCAGGTCATGCCTCCTAAGCCTGGTGGATTTCTTTGAGAAAATCACCAAAACAAAGGATTGGGGGCAGAATGGTTCACACTACCTACCTTGACCTGGCCAAGGTATTTGACATAATACTCCACTCGGGCATTGTTAACAAACTCAAGAGGTTAGGTAGAAACCTGTATGTCTGCCAGTGGATAGTCAAATGGCTCACAGGTAAGACCCGGAAAGTTAAAATTAAGGAGTCCACCTCTACAAAGACACCAGTTAGAAGTGGAGTCACTCAGAGATCAGTCCTTTGGTGCTCCCTTTTTGGCATTTACTTCTCTGAAGTTAAGGCCAATGTCAGTGGACTCTGGTTGAATAAATTTGCAAATGATTGCAAATTAAGAGCTGTCATGGAATCCCACATCAACACAAATGTTCTCCAGGAAGGACTGACACGGACCAACAACTGTTGTCAGAGCCATGGACTAAAACTAAATGCCAAGAAATAACAGTATCCTTCAGGAAGTCTTACACTCCTAATAACTATGATATTGATAAAACACCCCTTACAGCTGACCCACTAGTAAGGGACTTAGGGACAAACATAAACAGTAATTCAGCCTTTGACCATCACATGTCTACAGTAGTGTGGAGACCATTCTATGTTGTGCAACTTATACGCAAAGGTATGATATCTAGGTCCAAGGAAGTCACTGTTCAACTGTATTCAGCATTCATCAGACTTATCATTGAGTACAATGCCCCCTTTGGTATGTACCTAACCAGGCATAACCAACAATTGGAACATCCACAGAGGTTCATCAGTAAAAGAAAACAGAGCATAAGTAATATGTCCTATGCAGACCACCTCAAGGCCCTATATCTGTATTCTGTCTCCTACAGGGTGTTTAGGGGAGATATTTGTCTGACATACAGGGCATTGTCAAGACCCACTTTGATGAGCCTCCTGCATATCCACAAAATAAACAGTGCCAGAATTACCTATTCTAAAGATTTAAACCTATGTCTGTGATATAAATAAGACCTGCTGGACAGACAGATATATAGCCCGGTGACTACCCCATCTCTGGAAGAGGCTCACCATTCATGAAAGCAGAGTTAATCCCTAACCCAATTCAAGTGAAACTTGGATAGTTGGATGGGGAAGAGAAAATTCATCCCTAGCTTGACACATGTCTTTAATGGACACAGACAACTTGTAAATTGTTAATCCCCAAGGCCCCTGCTAGTAAATGATTCATCTCCCAAGCCCCTTCTTACACTTATCAAGGGTACCAGAACTTGTCAGAGATTTGGGATCATGGATAGGCTTAAAAAGGCCCCTGTGGTTGTTGGCCTAGTAAACACCTATGAGCCTATGAAGCTATAAGTGGGGAAAAACAAAATCCAAACGACAGGTAAGTATGGGAGAAAGGACTCTCTTGGGGCCCTTGAGATTTTTGAGTAAGCTTTTTTCCAAATGACCATGACAAAGTAAATAGACATATTTCTGCTTCCTCCCCACATCTCCAGCAACTGGATACTCCTCATTCCTTTTCTTCATTTTTTTGTGCGTGTTAATTGCCATCAGTGGATTTCTTAAAAATAAATAAAATTAAAATAAATTAAAAAAAAGCAGTGGATCTAGCAAGGATCAATGCTCATTCATAGTTAACTGTAGTTCCATGGTGTGGGTGTAATTTTTATTCCAAGCAACAATGACCTGCATATTCTATCACCCTTGAATACTTGTGGATTATAATTATCTATGACTCTAGATTTCCAGATATTGTAGAAATTAATATCGATCTAAAAGGGTTGTTGTCACTTTCCACTCTAGCATATTGAATATACGTGGGCTAGGACATAAGCTCATATCAGCATTTTAACTATCAAGACACTTATGGAAATCGTTTTTGAAAATAACTTCCTGGTTTTTGAGAATCAAATGTTTAAGCAGGCAAAGGGAGAGGCTAATGGGGCAGTTTGTGCCCCCCCCCATTCTTGCTAATATTGTCCTAGCCCATTGAGAACCTAATTTGTCTTCAATTCACAATATCAAGATTATTGGTTCCTTTATAGACGTTATCTTGATAATATTGTAGCTTTTTAGAAGGATGATCTGAACTAGTTAATGGAGGTATATAATTACTTAAACTTGACAACTCTGTTTTTGAAATTCACCTTTACAGTGAATACAGACAGGGTTAACTACCTTGATGTCACTATTTTTAAGAAGAACAACAACATTAGACAATTCCAGTCAACCTTATATAAGAAGCCAACGTATTCAAACTCATTATTACATTATGATAGTTGACATCCATTACACCAGAAGAAATCCTTGGTCAAAGGGCAATATGTAAGGCTGGGTAGGATTATTTCTGATGCAGTTATGTTCCATAATGAGTGTCAAAATCTGTTACAGATGTTTATACAGAAGGGATACCTTGAAGTTTTTATCCAGGATGCTATGAATGAAGTTAAAGCAAAAAGACAAATGGGGCATTTTATTCCACTCTTAGGGATGAAGTCCAACATCAGTAGACAGACTCGCTCGATAAATGATAACAGGTTTCAGAGAACCATGGTCCTCCAATTTAGTATATATTTTTATGACATAAAATATATTTTGCAGAAAAATTGAAATATCTTCCATTTAGATCAGGAATATCTAGCTGTAGTAGGGGATAAACCTACTATTTTGTATAGGAAGGATACAATTATTAAAGCAGTGTTGGGAAGACCTTATTTTAAACTAGAGAAGTGTGCCATGAAAAAACATGGCCATTGCACTCAATGTAAACATATTATGGAAACAGGTCACTGTTTTGTTAAAGGGGGTGGTAAAATCAGACCTATGCACACATAATATTGTTTTACAAAGAGTGTAGTATATATTGCCCTATGCCAACTTTGTGACAGTTTCTATATAGGGAAAATGAAGAAAGCCTTGAGGAGTAGGATTTATCAACATTTTTATGACATAAAGATGAAAGTTGATACCAATGTGCTATTTAAACATATAAATTAGTTTACACAGCATTATTTTAAATTTTGCAGGGTTGATCATGTAGAACTGGGGTCCAGAGGGAGACCTGTAGATGACTACCTAGAATATAAAGAGGTCCAGTGGCACATTAAACTTAATGCCATTGTACCCCCTGGACTAAATGAATATTTGTCATTAGCTGGTATACTTAAATTACGTCTTGCAAGGTTGTATCTGTTTTTCATCTGAAATATCATTTTTTAATATTTTTTTATATAGGAAAATACATATATATTCACTTATTTAGTGCTTTTCATAAACGTATTTTATTAAGTGCCAATTGTTATGCTTTTATTTGTGTTGCTTTAAGGGAATTTTTTTTTTCATTTGTTTTATTGACTAATTAAATACTTATTGAAGTGTTTTCATATTATATAAGGATCTGGTGTGAGAGTAGTCATTATTCTGAGGAAGTCCATTTTACTAGGATGAAAGCACTTAATCTTATTTAATAAACGTGGCTTGATCGTTTACCCAGGGCTTCTTCTTTTTTGTTTTTATCAGTTTGTATTAGTGTGGTATTTCGACTGTAGTGTAAAAGAGAAACATACACAGAAAAGTGAAGACCAAGTAAGATAGATGGTTTTAGTAAATAACATAGAAGAGATACAAAAAGAAAATAGAAATGAGGAAGATATAAAGGTGGAGATAAATGAATATACAAAGGAGGAAAAAGAAAGAGAGAAAGAAGAATTAAGAAATTCAAGTGAAGAAGAAGAGGAAGATAAATTGATCGGAATCAAAAGTAAAATAAATTCCAGTGGTTAAAGGGTGAACTATAGAAAATGCAAATTTAAAAATATACGTATAGGAGAAAACAAAAATGAAAAGGATAAAAGTAATAAATACTTTTCTACAAAATGAGAATTCTTGCCATTCATGTGAATAATATAAAGAACATATAATGAATGTTAGAAGTGCTGGAATCATGTAGATTGTTAGATATGGATATAATATTGACAGATATAAGAATAATAGCAGAAAAGGCAAGAATACAAGTAAATGGGTTATGGGAAGGCAAGGTTACATGGAATATTGGCGAAGAAAAATGCTCAGGCATAGCAATTTTATGTAAAGAAGGTATAGAAATTATGGATTACACATTAGTAGCATTAAGGAGAATATTAATATTAGATATTAGATGGAAGAATCCAGTATTCTTCCATCTTATACTTTACAGAAGCAAAGAAAGATTATGTTCAGGAAAATGCTTGATTATCTTAGTCTGAATATGCAAGTTATAGTAGTAGGAGACTTTAACTGGGATTTAAGACACAGAAGAAAAGAAGGGGCAGATGTAAAGGTTATATCGGATATGACTAACATTGGACATACAAAAAGGGGAATTTCAGAACTGAAAATGTATTATTTTTTATTATCACAAAGTTTAAAAATATTACATAAAGGGGTTAAAATAATGAGTTTCTCAGACCATGTAGCAATTTGGATAGAGATTCAAGAGAAAATAGGTTATATAGAAATAGGCAAAGGTATAAAAAAGAATAAATTAAACCAGTAGCGTAGCTAGAGTTTGTGCCACCCGGGACTGTCTTTCAGTTTGCCGTCCTTCCCCTTCACAAAATCATGGTCAAATGGGTCCCCGTAAATCTGCAATCAAATCTCCTGCACGTAAGGAGCTGCACGGCTAAATGGAATACATTAACAAGAAAGAAAAAAGCCAGCAACTGGTGAACCGTTGAAAAAAGTGTAGTTTAATAAACTACCAAAGCCACATAAAGACTCATAACATATCGGTTTCGGCCCGGGTTTAAACCTGGCCTTCTTCAGTGTTTTACAATAGTGCCAATCATAAGCAGCTTTTATATAGCCTAACTTGACATGATAGATTAAATAGAACATTAATATGCTCATGAATATTCATTAGTATTATACATCTGACAATTTTATAGGACAACCTATATTATATATTCAGTAAACAATATTATATCTCAAAAAATGACATACTGTGCTTACATATTATTTTTATAAACATTCATTAAGACCTGGACTAAATAATGCACCAAGTTTGGTGATCCATTTCTTTTCTTTTAGGTCCAGTTTTTTATGCCAACCCCCTTTATTTGTTCTGTCACCAATAATTTTATCAATAATTGTAAAATGAAATTGTGCCGTGTTGTGTATAAGAGTGTGTTTATATAGTGCATTAGATGTCTTTTTACATCTAATGTCACTAAGATGTTCCGACACCCGTAGTCTAACAGGCCGAGAAGTTTGCCCAACATAAAACGAGTGACATGTACAACAAGCCATATATATTGCCCAATCAGTATTGCAATTTGCAAAAAATTGAATATCAAACACTTTATTACTATTCCTACTGGTGAATTCTTTTGTTTTCACAATAGATTTACAATTCACACAGTGGCCACAAGGGAAGCAACCAATAAGTTTGTCCCCCAAAATCGTTGTTTGATATACATTAGATAAAGTAGATTCAAAATGATGTTTGTAATGATTGAAGTAACCCGCCAGATTCTTTCCTTTACGAAAGGAGAATAAACATTTATTTGGAATGATTGTTCTAATCCTAGTGTCTGCTTCCAATATGCTCCAATTATCCTGAATAATATTGATAAAGTTATTGGTATTTCTACCATATGTTGTTGTAAAACGCAATGTATTTGTCTTTATAGATTTCTTCTTGTATGTCAATAGATTTGATCTGTGTAAACCTGAGGCATAATGACGAGCCATTGTAACATACCCTGAGCTATAACCCCTATCAATAAATCTATTGTACAAATCTTGAGCATGATGACCAAAACTGATATTATCAGAACAATTCCGTCTAATTCTAATAAATTGTGATTTTGGAATGTTTTTGGCGATGTGTTTTGGATGAAAGCTGGAGGCGTGGAGAATGGTGTTATATTTGGGAAATTTTCTATAAATTCCCTTGTGGCCACTGTGTGAATTGTAAATCTATTGTGAAAACAAAAGAATTCACCAGTAGGAATAGTAATAAAGTGTTTGATATTCAATTTTTTGCAAATTGCAATACTGATTGGGCAATATATATGGCTTGTTGTACATGTCACTCGTTTTATGTTGGGCAAACTTCTCGGCCTGTTAGACTATGGGTGTCGGAACATCTTAGTGACATTAGATGTAAAAAGACATCTAATGCACTATATAAACACACTCTTATACACAACACGGCACAATTTCATTTTACAATTATTGATAAAATTATTGGTGACAGAACAAATAAAGGGGGTTGGCATAAAAACTGGACCTAAAAGAAAGAAATGGATCACCAAACTTGGTGCATTATTTAGTCCAGGTCTTAATGAATGTTTATAAAAATAATATGTAAGCACAGTATGTCATTTTTTGAGATATAATATTGTTTATTGAATATATAATATAGGTTGTCCTATAAAATTGTCAGATGTATAATACTAATGAATATTCATGAGCATATTAATGTTCTATTTAACCTATCATGTCAAGTTAGGCTATATAAAAGCTGCTTATGATTGGCTCTATTGTAAAACACTGAAGAAGGCCAGGTTTAAACCCGGGCCGAAACCGGTATGTTATGAGTCTTTATGTGGCTTTGGTAGTTTATTAAACTACTTTTTTCAACGGTTCACCAGCTGCTGGCTTTTTTCTTTTTTGCTAATGTATTCCATTTAGCCGTGCAGCTCCTTACGTGCAGGAGATTTGATTGCAGATTTACGTTGGTTCACTTCCTGCTGGGGGAATTATGGTGGACTGTGTCGGCGTGTTCGTCGAAGTGTGTTGGATTTATTCAACTATCTAATTACTGCTCATCTTGGATTTCTATTTGGATGACCTTTATGATACGCTGTGCTATATAGGTCTGAGCAATTTGATTCTTACAACTAATTTTTGCACCAAGTTGTTTCTAAGATTCAATGATCCAGGTACTATGACTTTTTTACCAATTGCGTTAAAAATATATAGAGGCTCTTACTAATAGTAGAAGGGCTTATATATGCTATATCGTGCTACACTATTATTGTGTATTGGGACTGCTATTTTTTATGTAGTGGAATTTTGCGACTAGTGTTATTCACTAACTTCTTTTGACACCATCATCAAAAGTAAACCTAGCTGGTTATGTGCCTCAAATATTCAGTTATTGGGTCACTATACTACTAGTTTCAGCTACATAGAGGATGATGTTAACCAGAGAAGGGGCCGTACATCTTATGTGGTAAGACGTCGCTTTTTCTACATTGAATTCTACCATTTTTGGTGCGGAACCTATCATAATGACTAGGAAACCGTAATATCTTTTTTTCAAGACAATCTCCCGTGGACACATTTTCCATTTGGATTATTATATTTTTTGATTGGTGGTGAATTACGACCAGCATTACTGAAGTTCTTTGATGGACATATTACTGGAATATATTCTGATATGTATGGGGGTACTGATGTAATGTATAATCACTATTATTAAGGGTTTTTTTCTAATATATGTTAAGCGTTGTGCTTGATGCTAATTATTTCAGGGCCTGTATATGTAATCTGGTGAGTCGTCATCATCATCTTCCTGCATCTAATTCTACCATCTTTGTTGAGAAGTTTACCGTGTGGTTGCATCAACAATTTATATTGGGACTGTTTCTTTTTCTACACAATCGTGCATGGGTACTAAGATGTTTGGTGCTCACTTATGACAATACTATTTCATCTAATATGTGCGAATTCATCTAATATTCTATTTAGAACAAACTCTGGTGGACTGTGTTCCATTTTATCTTTTATAAACAACAGCGACTATTGTCTAAAGCCTTCATTAAGGAACTATGATTAACACTGGCCCTATGAACAATTCACTATATGGATATGGACACAAATAAATGCATTTATATTAGGGCATGATAATTATATATGTTTGGATAATTATTCTATAATTATGGTTACCAACAATAGAGCTTCAATACTGTGCTTTGCACCTGTTTGACAAACATAAGAAAGCTTGGTCAGAAAGTATATGGAATATTTCTTTTGTTCATTTTTCATTGATGTGTACTTGGTTCAGTTTATATTAGGGCCCGTATTTAATCATTATTATTTGTTCCCTGAATGGCATATCATCTTTCTTAGATGTTAAGTGGAACATTGTTTTACGGTCTCCCAAGAAAATATTTTTTGTGAATGGTTGTTAACATGATGGGTTTTGACTACCTTAGCGATTATGTTTATTGTATTATATAAATGTCCATTTTAAAATAGTAATCTCAATGTTGGATGTTTTAGAACATCTAGTGAACACTATTTCATCATTAGTATATTATATGGTCCATAGAACTATTGTATTTATGTACTCTATGAACATATATGAGTAAGGTTTGCAAACACATAGTTTCATTTTTATGCTTAATGTCATTGGGCACCCCTTCCACAATATTGGTTATAATCTCTTTAGTGTTAGTATTATTATAATTGCATATGCTCATATAAATCCTTTGAGTATAGTTGTATTTCATGTTTATTATTAGTCTGTTTGCTATAATATTGTGGGTTTGTGCCCTGAATGATTGCAATAATATACCAAAAAATTTTTTTGTAACCCACATTGGACCTTTCTATGCTTTACAAATATGCTAAATATGTTTCGATCACATATGTGCTAATAGGTATACTATCACCCTGATAAAAATTACTTCTTAAATAATTCAGTATTGGGTTTGCTAGATTGCCTCAATTAGTACACTGTACTGTATAAGGTTTCCTCTCATTCAAGTGGACTGTTTATCTCTATATTATATATATATATATATATATATATATATATATATATATATATATATATATATATATATATATATATTAGAGGACCCTTAGGATAATTATTGTGATATATTTATTACTCTAATACTCAAAAGAGATATATTTTCAACTGTGCACTAATAGGCTTATATCACCAGTTGTTTACTCTGGTGCACGTTTCCGAAATAAATGTAATAGTCATATACAAAATTGGGGTTTATTGAACTACATAGTGTGTATAGTTAGGCTTTATTTTTTTACCTCTGAGACCACTAAGAATAAAAATATTTTACATCTATATTATTTAGTATAATTTGGATGCCAAGCAATGGTTTGGGAGTAATATTCAATATACCATTATTGTCCTGTATATGACGTGGCTATAAGGTGTATCATTTAGGTACTGATAGTATATTGCCATTATTGTCAGATTATTTTTAGAATTAAGTACAGGACGTGGTTATACTGACAATAATTTGGACAATACAAAACCAACGATGGATTTAAATAAAATATTTTTGAACTTGTCGGCAGATAAGGATGATCTTGCACCTTTTGGTATTGGTGATGAATCAATGGCCTCTGGGAATATTATTTCCATGAAGCCTGAACAAAAATGGGAAAAAAATTTTGCTGAACTCAATAAAAACATGAAAACACTTAGATCTTGTGTTTGGCACCACAAATTACTTAAAGCCTATTTGGCTAAGGGCATTTGCCCAAGGGGTCTCAGGGTCAAAATTCAGCCATTAGTGGCAGACCCTGATGAAAGTTTAACTTCAGAATGGTCTGCAATCCAACAAGAGTGTTCAACCAAATTTGTAAATTCTTTATCTGACTATTATGCTAGGACTATTGATAAAGAAACCAGTTTAGTTCTAAAGTCCATTGAAGAATGTAACTACTACCAAAATGAAAGTTATTTTCCTGCCCTACTTTCGAAACTTAGTACTGATCTACTAAGTTTTGATACTATTTTGAAAGAAAGAAAAATCAAAAAATTCACTCGTGATCTTTCGGATTATGAGAAGGGGCAACCTTTCAAAAATGTTAGACATGTTAGATTCCAAGATGGGCAGAATAAAAACAAACATTCATTTAATTATAAAAGGAAACGTCCACGTTCTATACTGAAAGGACGTGCTAGTAATATTGAATCTACGGATTATGACACTTCATCAGGGACAGACACGGAGACACAGTCCACTTTGGATTCCCCCACTCCCAAACGAAAAAATTGTACATCCCCTTTAGGGAACATAGAGGGAGGAGGGGTGGCAGGAAGCACAGGAAAAGTTACAAGTCTACAAAATTTGATGCAAATACTGACGAACAAGTAAATAATGTATACAATATTTCAAGTACTGAACTTACAGTTGAACAAACATCATTACTTAATAAAGGATTATCTTTTATTCCGGGTTTTTTTGTGCCTGAGGATAATTTCACACAAGATTTATTTTCATTTTGTAGACTTATTAATCTCAAATTATTTTTTCAGGATAAAGAAGATGCTGTACAATCACAAACTGATTCTTTCAAATATCATACTTCATCATTCATACCCCCCATGCATCCTACTGTTAATCTATTTTTGCGCAGTGTTCTTAATGAGTTACACTTTCAATACAATCATTGTTCACCAATTTCCAACAATATGACTGATGTGGATATATCCTGTTTAGAAGAATTAGTGCATAATAAAGATTTGGTCATTATCAATGCAGACAAGGGAGGGGCTGTGGTAGTATTAGATTGGAGCTATTATGATATTGAAGCACATAAACAATTGGATGATGCTCGGTACTATACAAAAATGCCACTTGATCCCACCCCAGTGTTTAAAAAAGAAATAGATGAATTCTTACACTCTGCTCTTGATAATGGCATTATATCCAAAAAAACATTTAACCATTTAACAATCTCTGACCCCACTAGACAGTATATCTATTTCCTGCCGAAAATACATAAAGATCTCTTACATCCACCCGGTAGGCCGATTGTGTCGGGCATGAGATCATTAACTGAGCCCCTTTCTGAATTTCTGACTATGCATCTGAAACCTTTGTTAACATTTGTTAGATCACGTATACAGGACACTACTCAATTTTTGGGTATTGTGAATGACATGCAGTTAGATTCTGATTGGTGGCTCTGTACTTTGGACGTGTGTTCATTATATACTAACATTCCACATTGGGCGGGATTGGATGCTATTGAATTTTGGTTGCATCAATCTAATATGTATCCACCAGGATTCAATACTTTCTTATTAAATGTAACTGAGCATGTGTTGACCAAAAATGTTTTTTTCTACAATCAGGAATGTTTTTTTACAAATCAAGGGTACAGCAATGGGGGCATCTTTTGCCCCCATATATGCTGACCTATTTATGGCCTATATAGAACAGATTATGATTTATGATGACACTCATAATCTTTTTCTACCTGATATTGACATCTGGCGTAGATATTTGGATGACTGCTGGATGGTGTGGAGATCGGATGTTTCATACCTTCAAGAATTCATGGAATACTTGAATGATAACAAATGGGGAATACAATTTACCATTACCTATGATCAAAAATCAATAACTTTTTTGGATGTTTTGGTAACTAGGAATTTGGATAATACTCTAAAAACTGAAATTTATAGAAAATTTCCCCAATATAACACCATTCTCCACGCCTCCAGCTTTCATCCAAAACACATCGCCAAAAACATTCCAAAATCACAATTTATTAGAATTAGACGGAATTGTTCTGATAATATCAGTTTTGGTCATCATGCTCAAGATTTGTACAATAGATTTATTGATAGGGGTTATAGCTCAGGGTATGTTACAATGGCTCGTCATTATGCCTCAGGTTTACACAGATCAAATCTATTGACGTACAAGAAGAAATCTATAAAGACAAATACATTGCGTTTTACAACAACATATGGTAGAAATACCAATAACTTTATCAATATTATTCAGGATAATTGGAACATATTGGAAGCAGACACTAGGATTAGAACAATCATTCCAAATAAATGTTTATTCTCCTTCCATAAAGGAAAGAATCTGGCGGGTTACTTCAATCATTACAAACATCATTTTGAATCTACTTTATCTAATGTATATCAAACAACGATTTTGGGGGACAAACTTATTGGTTGCTTCCCTTGTGGCCACTGTGTGAATTGTAAATCTATTGTGAAAACAAAAGAATTCACCAGTAGGAATAGTAATAAAGTGTTTGATATTCAATTTTTTGTAAATTGCAATACTGATTGGGCAATATATATGGCTTGTTGTACATGTCACTCGTTTTATGTTTGGCAAACTTCTCGGCCTGTTAGACTACGGGTGTCGGAACATCTTAGTGACATTAGATGTAAAAAGACATCTAATGCACTATATAAACACACTCTTATACACAACACGGCACAATTTCATTTTACAATTATTGATAAAATTATTGGTGACAGAACAAATAAAGGGGGTTGGCATAAAAAACTGGACCTAAAAGAAAAGAAATGGATCACTAAAATTGGTGCATTATTTAGTCCAGGTCTTAATGAATGTTTATAAAAATAATATGTAAGCACAGCATGTCATTTTTTGAGATATAATATTGTTTATTGAATATATAATATAGGTTGTCCTATAAAATTGTCAGATGTATAATACTAATGAATATTCATGAGCATATTAATGTTCTATTTAACCTATCATGTCAAGTTAGGCTATATAAAAGCTGCTTATGATTGGCTCTATTGTAAAACACTGAAGAAGGCCAGGTTTAAACCCGGGCCGAAACCTGTATGTTATGAGTCTTTATGTGGCTTTGGTAGTTTATTAAACTACCCTTTTTTCAACGATTCACCAGTTGCTGGCTTTTTTCTTTCTTGCAAATGGGTCCCCCCCATACATAGTGCTCAGATCCTGCAGCCATTCCAGTGCCCCATTACTTGGCTATTTTTTCCCATTTACCATAAACACTGTAATGTGCATATTGCTTTATGCTTTACTTCAATGATTATTTGGATTTCATTTAAAACCTTTAAATTTTATAACACAAACACTGACAGACATCTTGCTAAACAAAGCAATACAGTCTCACAATGAAAACATACTTAGCATTAAAACTTCCCTGCCCTGACACTCACATTCATTGAAACAGCATTGAAACCCACATTCAAAGAAAATGCATCTGGCCAGTGGCGGATAAAGTTTACCTTTGAGCTGTTTTCAAATCGTAGGCCCCTTGCACACTTATTTAGGACCATGCAAACATACTAGTTTTCTTTAATTCACCTTCCTGATTGTATTAAATTATATTCCTAGTATAATACAGACTTGTTAGAGCATATTTTAAAATGTATTGTTTTAAAGGTGTTTCCAGTTAGCAATGAAACAAAATGTATGAACCAATAATGAAAAAACTGCCCAAGTCAGAACATTTCCATCAGAAAAGTCTACACAAACTTCTGTCATTACAATCTACTAATATCAGTAAATATGCAAAATCTCTGCAGAAGTAAAATTCATCTAAATAATTCCACAATAAAGAGATCTGTAACTAATGAAGAGGTTGTTGCTAGCAAACCACTTTAGATTCCATTGTTTCATCTACAAATAAAATGTCTGTTGCCCTTGAAGAATAAATTGCCTATGTTAAATTTAAAAAAAAAATGATAAGCTAGTAATATTGCAATAAGAAATGGATAATAGATAACAGGTTCATAGTTACTAGGTATGTCCTCTAAAGAAGGGCATTCTCAGGAATGCAGCATCCACCCTTTAAAGTACAACACAATACAGTATCTGAAATCCATCTAAATACTGTGGGAGTAGAAGCCACAGCCTTCTGCATGAAAGGCAAGTATGCTACCTGTTGTACTACTAATAATGTAAATTGACTTGGCATATGCAGCACTAAACTTCTCTTCCTCTGAAGCTCTCAGCTTCTTGTAAAATCCATTTGATACTCAACTAAATCTCTCAACTTTGCAGCATAAGAAATCTGGAAAAAGCCAATATTTGGGGGGGGCAAAGGCCCAAAACCAGGGACACATTTTAAACATTGCTTGTATAATCTTAGAAAGTTGCTAGAATAAAATGTTATGTGTTGCCGTACGTTTCCTGAATGACTGTTGACTGAAACTTAAATGGCTATCATTATTTAGTGAATTCAGTTATCACTGATCTGCCAGAAAACCATACATTTTAAGAGGAATAGACCAAAAGTATGAGCAAACATTCTAGACATTCTGTGAAAATCTGGACAGGGCTAGTGGTGATATGGATAGAGAATTCAGGCTCTTGTTTCTTGTACCCAAGGTACAGGGTTTGAGCCTGAGTATCATATCATTGCTGGAGCCTTTCTGTGTCCTGAAAGAGTGCTCTTCAAACTATCTGGAGATATACAGAGCTGAGTATATTTTTCTGATACTTCAGAGTTGTGTACTGATAATTGTTGTTTGACTAATTTTATATCATTACTGGCTGACTTCAGAGTTGTGCACTGTTATTTTTGCTTCACTGTATAGTTTTTCAGATCTTTGCTGAAGGTGTTTTACCCCCTCCCCCTATTTCTCTGTGTCTTAAGTTGGTATAACTGGTTACATCCTGTGTGCTATCTGACCATCTCAAGGATTACTTGCATAAAGTTAGACCCTCTTATTAAACAAGTCTGCATATCATTGCTAGAGCCGTCCTGTGTCCTGACAGAGTGCTCTTCAAACTAGCTGGAGATATACAGAGCTGAGTATATTTTTCTGGCACTTTAGAGTTGTGTACTGGTAATTGTTGTTTGACTAATTTTATATCGTTGCTGGCTGACTTCAGAGTTGTGCACTGTTATTTTTGCTTCACTGTATAGTTTTTCAGATCTCTGCTGAAGGTGTTCCCCCCCTCCCCCTATTTCTCTGTGTCTTAAGTTGGTATAACTGGTTTTACATCCTGTGTGTTATCTGACCATATCAAGGATTATTTGCATAAAATTAGACCCTCTTAGTACAAAAGTCTGCATATCATTGCTGGAACCTTCCTTTGTCCTGAAAGAGTGCTCTTCAAACTATCTGGAGATATACAGAGCTGAGTACATTTTTCTGGCACTTCAGAGTTGTGTACTGGTAATTGTTGTTTGACTAATTTTATATCATTGCTGGCTGACTTCAGAGTTGTGCACTGTTATTTTTGCTTCACTGTATAGTTTTTCAGATCTCTGCTGAAGGTGTTGGTTTTCCCTCCCTATTCCTGTGTTGTGGTTTACATTTGGAGGTTTTTGCAGTTGCCCACCCCCACAGTAGATTTGATCTGGGACACTCCCCCCCAGTCCCTTCTCTTTACCTCATTCTACCTAATAGACTCCTTCTGCATTGTTTTTAATCATTTTTAATTTAATTGCATTTTTTAAACTGTTTGGTCTAACATTGCTACATACTCAAGTGTGCTAGCTTGCACTGCATTTGAATTGTTTTGACTGCTGTTTTAGCTACTTTTCTGTATATATATATATATATATATATATATATATATATATGTATATATATAAACTTTCCTGTAACTAGTGTAGTCCAGATTCAGATTTGCTGTATCCAGGACTGTATGAAAGCGTCTGAGCCCCCCCCTCCCCCCAAGCTTTCTGTGTTGGAGGGAAGCCTCCTAGCTTATCAGGGGGAGTGGTAAGCACTAGGTAACCTATCTACCACATAAGGAGTGGTTCTGGCCCAGAAATTGTAGTTATTGGCCGTTTGGCCAGTTTTTCCATCTCTCTCAACTTTCTGATTTAAAAGCCCACATTTGCACTTGTTTCCCCCCTTTCCTGTAACTAGTTTAGTCCAGATACATATTTTTACTTTTAGCACTTGAATTTGCTTATTCATGATCAGCACTTGTTCAGAACTTGTAAGCACTAAATAACCTACTAATTACTATAGCACTCAACCTTCCTCATTACCTAGAGGAAAACAGTTTTGGTACTTACTTTCCTCACTTGCTTAGAGAAAAACAGCTCTTGTACTCACTTTTCTCACTTATCTAGAGGAAAATAGTTTTTTATTCAGGCATGTCCAAGGGTCAGCTCCCAGTGTTCTCTCCTGTCTATCTGATGAATCTGGGCATCTTGGGGCAATGTAGAAATTGCCTCATGTACACAGACAACCCTCTCCTCCTACCACCCAACACTACAACCTGTGAGAGATGCACTTATCTAGCCAAACTGGAGGTAAAGCTCTCTCCAATCAAGACTGAACTTGACAGTCAAGAGGAGAAGGTAAACACTTGCACCACACCACACTCATCACATAGTCTCACTAAATCTACACCACCAAAATCCACACATAGAAACACAAAAACATTCACGGAGGCTCTCAATAATAATCTGCTCAAGCAACAGAGACTTCCAAAGCAGAAATGCAAGCAACCTCCACCCCCTAACACAACCCAAATGACACATAGCCCGCAGACTCAGTGTGCCACTCAACCACAGCCAATAAGGCAAAACAACGTACCCAACACACTAGTCATAGGCGACTCTATAGTCAGGCACACTGATGTCCCACTCACCAGGCTAAACAAGGAGAAGGTTACTATCAGCTGCCTGTTGGGTGCCAGGATCTGCCACATAACCCACGCACTCAGGTCACTCCACAATAAGTACAAATATGACTCTGTCATTGTCCATGTTGGTGTGAACGACCTGAGGCGTACCTCCCTGGACTACATGAAAAGAGACATGGAAGAGCTCTCTGATCTTGTAGCCCAGGCAGGTATGACCCTAGCCCTAAGTAGCATTCTGCCATCACCCAGAATGATGCCGCAGTACAAGGACAAAATGATTGACTTCAACAATTGGCTAAGCTTCTGGTGCCATTCTAAAGAGATCCAGTATCTGTCTGCCTGGGATGACATGGTCGACAGACCACAATGCTTTGCCAGAGATGGCCTGCACCTATCACCCCGGGGATTCTGGATACTGGTAAGGATCTTGCCGCCCCTATAGTGCCTTTTTTAGGCAAGGTTCAAATGACAAATTTACCACCATAACAGGAACAGGCATGCAAAAACTGAGGGTGATGCTACTCAATGCTAGATGTCTAAATCTCAAAATGCACTTACTCGAGGCACTCTTTAAAATGGAGAACATCGACATCTGTGCAGTGACTGAGACCTGGTTCAAGGCTCCAGCGAGCACCCCTGCACTACCAGGCTATAACTCATACCACACTTTTCGGCCATGTAACCTGGACCAGAACACCAAAGGTGGAGGTGTGTCCATATTCATTAAGGATATCCACACCTCCAGGCTAGCTGCTCAGCATAATGCAGCCGAGGTTATCCAAGTGCAACTAACTCTGGGCAAAACTGCAATCCAAATTGTAGCTTGCTACAGATCACCCACCATGCCCCAGGATTCCCACTCCTCTTTTCTTGATGTACTGGAAAATATTAGGGTTCAACCAAACACCCTAATAATGGGCAATTTCAACTACCCCACCATTAACTGGGAAAACTACTCATGTACCAACTCCTTCGCTCAACGCTTTCCAGAATTCATAAACTCCAATGCCCTGGATCAGCTTATCCACACTCCCACCAAGGCCAACAATATCCTAGATCTATTCATTACCAATATGAGTGACCGGTGTTCCACACCTGAAGTCAACGGCTCATTGGTCCGATCCGACCATAAGCTAATTACCCTAGATATCCACTTCCTGCCTCCACCCCCCCCCCCCCAATTAAGGAAACCATTGTAAAAAATTTCTCCAAAGCCAACTTCATGCTTCTTAAGACAGTAGTGGTGAACTTCATGACACCCATGCAGATGGACAATACAGTTATGACTACTGAATCCTCTACAATTGCACTTTATAAGCACTTACATGAGTGCATGGATCATGCTATCCCAAACAGAACCAATACGCTATCCTCCAAAAAATGGAAGCCAATCTGGTGGTCCCCTGCCATAAAGAAACTGTACAACAGAAAGAAGAATCTCTTGTAAAAGAGAGTAAATCCCACGAGTGGAGGAGCTCCCTGGTCAGCCTCAGTAAGAAGCTGCGATCCCTGATAAAATCCTTCAAAGCTAGTTACGAAAACAAAATCGCCACTGATTCTAAAGACAACCACAAAGCATTCTATAGCTGTGTCAAGAATCTCAATGGCAACACTCAGATCTGCTCTGAGTTACAGCACAATGGCACTAAATATGCAGACCCAACTCATATTGCAAACATCCTGGCAGATAGGTTCAGTGCTAACTTTACCCCCTCACACCCCCTAAAGAGCCCATCTCTATACCGGAATAATGCAAAGTTCCTGTAATCACGGCTGCACAGGTAAAAACCACACTCTCCAAAGCCAAGAACACAGCATCCATGGGACCAGACAACATCCCAGGCTGCGTTCTACATGAACTACAGTACGAACTGGCACCCCACCTAAGTACCATGTTCAGTCATAGCCTCACCTCAGGCTTTGTGCCTGCTGAATGGCGCACAGCAACAGTTATCCCACTCCACAAGGGGGGAGCCACCACGGACATCGGGAACTACCGCCCCATTAGCCTGATGAGCCTGGTCTGCATGGCCATGGAACGTATCATCATGGAAGTTATAAACAAAGACATTGGTAATCTCCAAATTCTGGATCCCACCCAGTTTGGGTTTGTAAAAGGCAGATCATGTCTCCTAAACCTGACAGACTTCTTTGAAGCAGTCACCAAAGCCGTAGACAAGGTTAAGGTGGTTCACACAGCCTATCTAGATCTTGTCAAGGATTTTGACATCATCCCTGACTCTGGAATTATGGATAAACTCACTAAACTAGGTATAAATCCCTATGTCACAAGATGGGTTGCCAACTGGCTCACTGACAGAACCCACAATGTGAAAGTAGCAGACTCCAAATCCGACTTCAGACCAGTGACAAGTGGAGTACCACAGGGTTCAGTCCTGGGTCTTCTCCTGTTTGGTATCTACTTCTCTGAAGTACAGGCTAACACAGAAGGTCTTTGGCTAATGAAGTTCCCAGATGACTGCAAACTAGGAGCCATAATCGAAACTCCTAATGATATGGACATCCTACAAAAGGGCCTCACTGAGACAGATGCCTGGTGTCAAAGCCATGGCCTCAAGCTCAATGCCAAAAAGTGCATTGTCATCCCCTTTGGCAAAAACCCTGTACCCATGAACTTCAACATAGGTGGTAGTATACTTAACACCAATAGTGTGATAAGAGACCTTGGGACACAGGTGGACAGTAGTCTCTCCTTTGATAATCACATCACCACAGTAGTCAGGAAATCCTTCTACATGGCACACCTCATCACAAAAGGTTTCTCATCCAGGAAAAAAAGGGGTCATTGTTCCCCTCTACTCATCACTCATTAGACCCAATATAGAGTACAATGCCCCTTTTGGTATGTACCTCAAAAGACATCTACAACAACTGGAAAGGCCACAGAAATACCTCACAAAAGGATTACCGGCCTCAAACAGGTGCCCTACGTAGACCGTCTCAAAAAAACTCCAGCTTTACTCTATCGCATATCACCTACTCAGAGGTGATCTCTGCCTAACATACAAAGCTATGTCAAATCCAGAGCTGTTGGACATGCTCCACTTAAAGAAATCCCAATCACTCTGAGCTACAAGCTCTAGGGACCTAAACCTTGTCACCACAATAAACAGAACATGCCAGAGGGATAGATTCCTGTCCCAGAGACTTCCCATACTCTGGAATAAACTACCTATCTATATCAAACAAAGCTCCTCATTAGCACTCTTCAAGAAAAGTCTTGATGATTGGATGGGAAATAGGAAATTCACCCTGGGGATCACCTCTGTGGCTCTGCTCGACAGTGGCACAGAAAAATAATTTTCTTGGGTGGCAAAAGCCAGGGTACCTTTTTGGCTGGGCTTGTATAGGCCCCAGGGCCAATAGCCTAGTACCTACCTATGAACCTATGAGTAACACTAGCCATCAGGTATACCTAACTGCCCTGTGTGCATGTATGTGTACATGGATATAAACAATTTGCAGATCTTTAATATGTGTAAGCCAACATATATTTAAATTTGGGAAGTTTTGCTTAAATAGCTTTGTAACTTTTTATGACAGCAGAAATGGAGCTATACATTCAGTAAACTCATTTTGTTGCACTGTGTCTTGGTTTAGCCAAAGATTTTAACGGTGTGGACCAGATTCCAAAAGATCCAGTGTAGCATTTTGGAAGGCCTCATTTGCCATGCAATGTTGCTATTAACTTGCTACTCTGTTCTTCCTCCAATACAGCAATGATACAGAGGACAGGGAATGCCTAAGTAATATTGTACACTATAGCAGGATCTCTGTACAATAGATGGCATGCTTCACCATGGACACGTAATAGGATTCAGACAGAACAGAAACAATCTATGCTAATCAACCTCATTACTCATTCATGGTGTATTCTTAAGCTGTCAGATCCCCAGGCATAGTCCCCAACACACTACAAATATTGCAGTCCTCACAGCAGGTATGATAGAGCAAACTCCACCATTCATTTGGCACAATTGCTGAAAGTCAAGAGGCAGTATGTTATTATGCAGCAGAGCTGTAACACATACCATTTGGAGTTGTAAAATACATTTGCAGTCATCCCCAGTGCAAAAACAGGGTGATTATAAGTAAGTCAATACAACACATGCATACAGCTGTCTGTCCAGAACAGATACTGTCTCGCCCCTGAGTACTCCTCCTGTATGTTAAAGGTGTTACTGCAAGCACAGGGGCATATCCCATGTAGTGACTGCATTTCCATTGCTAATAAAATCAGGAGATCAAATTAATACAAAAATGTCCTACTGCATTCAGTGGGTAACAAGTTATGAAAAATATATTAATTGGCATACTGTGATCAGGGAAGTAATGGTATACTGCGTCTAGAATATAAACACAGAAATATATGATATCACATTAGCATGTACTTGAAGAATCCTGTAAGTCCTTTTCAGAACCAGGAGAGATGGGAATGCTGAAGGTAGTATGCTACCCAGAGCATAACATCTTTTAGAATCCATCTCCATATTTCATTCTGTAGTTACTAAAAACATAACTCACCATATTTTTGCTCCCTTATCCACTAGGTCTGGTCCAGTGGCTCTCCTTCCTTTGTCTAATCAGCCTCTTCATTTCTCTTGGGGATGAGATCCAGGCACACTACAGCTTGGCCAGGAGTCCTGTGGCCTCTTTATTCCCTGTCTAGAGGATCTAATCATCACATCTGATCCCTCAGAGAGGTGAGAAGTAGACAGTAGATAGTGGGCCAGATTGCCAGACTTGGTGAATTCCCCTCTTTCCTTGGAGTTCCTAATCTCTGCTGTGGATCACTAGAGTCCCAGTAGTGCAGCCAATCATGGCCTCCACACATATGCTAATCGCCAGCTTTACAAATGCAGTACCTACTGCTCCCTCTAGATGTGACCGAACCACTGAGCCAGAACTACCACTCTCTCCCTGGGTCAGGTAAAGCAGATAATGGTCGCTCACTTCCATCCTCCCTGCCCTGCACCCACCAACACACATGCTTCATATCAAACACTGGTCATCTGGGCTCCAGTCCTGTGTGCCATGGGACTTGGTAGTTCACTATAATTGTAAAGGGTTGTTTGTCAGGCTGGATAAAATTAGCTCTGTAAAAAAAAAGTACCAGTTACAGCCACCAGGGACCTTGTCATCATGGTCAAGTATATAAAGTAAAATATAATTGCACCCACTAAAAATTCAAAAATCAGAATGTTTATTGGCCTGCCTACTAGTCCTACAGTGACAAATGTGGCATTACCTCAGACAAACGAGTTCAGCAGCCAGGCTGAACCACAGATTGATGTTACTAGGGGAAAAACACACCTACTATGTTCTGCCTTTTGCTACTCATATGAAAGTTAAATAACTTTCTTCTTTAAAGATAGCCAAATTATAACATCTGTCTTTTAATAAAACTGCTACCATCCTGCACACGAATTAAAAATATTTACAAAACATATCTAAGGAAATCAATGGCAGAAGGCAGCTATATATGGCAAATGCTGATATGTTTACAGATGTGTGCAAGCCCCGCACATCTATAATCCATTCAGGAGGCGCAAACAAAGGAAAACACTATAAAGCCAAATAGAATCTTGCTCAACTATAAATATCTTAGCCACCAAACTGAAGGAATTTATTGATATTTGAACAAATGTAAGAAGATGAACACAAACTAGGTATTGTACTTTATTCTACCTTATGAAATAATTAGATTAACAAAGGACCCACTCTACTAATCTAATTCCATGGACAAGAGTCAATATGTTTAAGGCATACTTTGCTAAGCCACCCAAGTGCATTATTTATAAAAGATAAGGCATTTTTGAAAATAATGCCACTGCATAATCATGATGTTTCATTGCAATCTCATAGATAATTCACATTTTCCCCATAGTGAGAGGATTAAGGAGAGGATTTAGACAGGACCAGCCTAAAGTGGCAAGGCTGTGGCAAAAATATCCTGTTAGAGTGATTGCTGAAAACAGTTATTCACAGACACGTCAGCCACAATGAAGAAAGTCCTCATTATCAGCTAATTTCCATGTCTTTCAATCGCTCAGTGGTTACCACAAGTCTGAACAGGCCCTTTTCTGCTGCCATTGCGGCAATCACCACTGGTGGCTGAGGCACTTTGTTAGTACAAGCATCCCTGTCATTCATTCCCCCATACACATGCATGCATCCAAATATACACACTCACCAGGCACACCACTTTAACTCTTGCCTGTACCAGAGTTTTCAAAATGTCCCTGAAGTTACCTCTTACATCCGTTATAAATCACAAATGATTACTGTGTCAGTAATGCCAGTCGTCAGACTTTCACTATTCTTATTGTTCAGAAAATGTTTCATGATGCAAGTCATGTTGCTCTATCAATGCGTTAAGTGGATTAGGGTAATATTTATAAATACTCCCTGGTGCCTTCTAGTGTCTCCCTCCAGCTTTGTCCGGAAGACTTAAGTATGGCCCCATATGTCATGGACCTTTAAAGTCAGTCAGTAATGCCAGACATTCAAGTTCCATACTTATTGTTGTTCAGTTAAATTATCCAAATGCAATTGTTCTATGAACTTTTAATGTGGATCACAGCACTATGTAGAAACAGTCTCTTGGTCTCTTGTGTTTCCCCTTCAATATATTTTTGATGCTGCAAAACCAGTTTCTCTACCACCTTTCTGGTGATTAGAATGTAGAAAAGTATCCTTTGTGTGTATCACCCCCTATTATATCCGCTGCTCATTGGTTTGGGGTAGTTGAGAAGTATAGACGCCCCCAACAAACACCCATGCACACATATATGCACCACCAGAAACATGCACATAGGCATCCTGTACATCACAAACTTCCCTCACGCAATCACACTCGCACACATATTCACCCATTTACCTATACATATATATATCTAGCCTACCTATTTTCCTAACTGATCCAATACTGTTTCCACCCTGGCAGAGACACACACACACACACACACACACACACACACACACACACACACACACACACACACACACACTGAACCAGCAGCAAAATTCTGTTCCATTCCATGAACAGTAAAATTCTGTGAACGCTTTTTCGCAGCAGTAAGAAGCAACAAGTTCACACATGCATCCTTACCTATGAAGCAGCAAAATTCCCAAACCTTAAAACTGCATCGGTGGATAGGAAGAATAGGGCATCTGTGTGACAATGCATGCAGAGACGTGATGTGACTGGACTGGAAGAACAGGGAGTTAATTAAACTATTAAAGTAACAGTCCCAAAACTGACATCCAGGGCAGAAAGCCCATCTTGCCCCCCCCCCAACTATGCCACTGAATGAAATAGATTTAAATGATTATGTAAAGGAAATAATTTATCAGTTATGGTTAGACCATATAGACATGAGAAGACTTTATAAAGACTGGACAAGTTGATGGATTAACAAAGAATAACCATGAAACTGGAACCACACCAGCATATTTTAATTTAGTGCTTTCGTCTTGACAATGCAAAATACTTCATCAGAATAAAACATAATTTGAACAGCCACCTTATATACCATTCAAAAACACCTGATTGGACAACTACAAGCTTTCATTCCACATTTAAAGATATAGTACAGTAAAAACCTGCATGAAATTATCTATACAAAAAGTTAAAAATATATAACATATAAACGAGTATAAAAATGTTTTGCTTTTCTATATGGTTTTGTACAAAATACCATGCTACAAATTAAGGAATGTGTTCGACTAGAGAAAAATTTTTTTAAATATAAGCTGTATGTTACCACGTTAGAAACTACAATAGTTTAATATTCAGAACTGGCTTTTAGTTTTAACACACTCTGAATGGAACACTGGTCATTCAGTCCAGGAGGGGTAACTGCATTTAGTTTAAGCTGCTATTGAAGTTCCCTGAAATCCAAAAATTCATTATATGACCCCCCTCTGTCCCAAATCTACGTGGTCAATCACCATGAATTTGAAAGCATGTTGTGGAAAATTAATCACATGTTTTGCCAGAGCGTTGTTCCTGTCCATCTTTCTAATACCATAAACATGTTGATAAATCCTACTACAGAACTGTTTGAGAGTTTTTCCCACATAATATGCAAGACATTGTTGGCAAGACGCTAAATATACCACACCCTGCGATTTGCAACTATATTTCTTTTTAAGTTTTATGGACCCATAATTATGGACATTAACTGAGCTACATTCTAAAATGTGTTGACATTGAGTACAGCACCCACACTTGGTTATTTTTTGTTATTTACTGGTTGACGTGTTTTGTTTGTATTCTCAAGTTGATGGATTAGTTTAAAAGAAAAATATAAAAAAGGGGTACTGGAATGGCAAAAAGAATACACGATAGTTGCAAATATAAGGAGATCAATAATGAAGCCTTTGAAGACATAATAATTAATAAAGAACAGTTTCTAGAAAAAGAAAAAAAGCTATATGAAATGAATCAAGAGAAAATTAAAAAGAAGTAGCACCATACCTAAGAAAAGTGGTGAAAGAAAACATAAGAATAACAAGAAAACTAAGGAAAGATGAAGGAAGTGTAGCTAATATGCAAAAAGAAATAATGCAGGCAACAAAAAGACTCATTATGAAAACTTTTTTAAATAAGAAACTATAAGGGAAATATGAATGGAACTTTAAAAAAAAAAGAAATTACCGAAGAAGGTAATGAGATAATTAAAATAAGTTTTGAAAACAGTAAATGTGGAAGTAGCTGCAGGTTTATATGGAACTGAATATCTAATGTGTTCAGTACGCAGATGATTCCACACTTACATGTTCAGTCCCCTCACCACAACAACTTCAGACAAAACTGCAAACTTCCATTCTGAACATTAAAAAATACCTCTCAGATCATCAGCTTATTCTTAACCCTAGCAAAACTAAGATGATTGTCTTCAGAAATAAAATATCCAAACCTGGTCAGTCCCCTCTTAACTATCCTGTCCTCAAATGGATCCAAAATAGAGCCCACTAACAATACTAAACTTCTTGGAGTCAAAGTAGATGAGCATCTAAAATTTAACAAACAGATTTCACTGACTGTCAAGAAGGTTCATGCCAAACTTGGCACCCTCTTTAGGGCTAAACCATACCTTACTCACAGTGCCAGATGAGCCACTGCTTGGTCATATTTGCTTTCCCCCCTCTTATATGGATCTCACATATTCACAAACCTACATAAGACCAAGCTCAGTAACCTGCAATCCTGTTACAATAAAATAGCTAAGTTTGCCACATACATACATACATACAGGACTCACCGCTATGCTGCCCTCTCACAGCTCTACTGGCTACAACTCCCTAACCTTTTATCACTCAACCAAAAGGCCTTGGTCCACAAAATAATCTACTTACCCAGTAACTGTCCTGCTCTCTCCAGCTTTGTCCAGCCTAGTAGTAATACTCACTCCCTTAGATCCTGCAACAACCTAATAATGTTAAATGTCTCCCGCTCTCACAATCACCATGGTGACTCACTTTACTCCCACAAAGTTGCCAAATTATGGAACACTCTTCCACAACTCATTACACAAAACCCTCACCACCATAAGTTCAAACAACTCCTAAAGAATTGAAAACAACCAGCCAGTGAATCCACCGATAATTTATTTAAAAAAGGACAAAACTCTTTGCTTTAACATCTCGGTTCAACACAAAAGCCTTCAAGGAGTAAAAACATTTCAGAAAAACTTGCCTCATATACTGTGTTCAATTAAACAATCAATCAATCAAATCAGATACTTCTAATTTAGCTCTTCATTAAGTCCATGTGGATGTAAAGTATTGCATTTCAAAATATAAACAGATTCTTTTGTCAAAAGCAGTTTTTTTTTTAAAAGACATACATCAAACAGTGATACTTTAACTTTCTCTAATATAATACCCTGTAGTCCTCCACTACTGCTGTTGTGAAAAGATTTAAAATTAGTTGCTATAGAGCTTTCTTCTTTCTTATTATGAATATCTCTTATATGCTCAAGCATTCTCACCTTAAATGCCCTCTTGGTCTCTCCAATATAAAATAAATCACAAGGGCATTTAAGTGCATATATAACTCCCTCTGTTACAAGTAAAACTGCAACATGTATCAAATGGAATATGATTAATGTTAACAAACTTATCTACTACATATTTACATGCTTTACATTTGTACAACAAAATGTGCCTAGCGGGAATATGTTTCGATTATTCCTGGAATCAGGGGTACAAAACTTCCCCTTAACAATGAAGTTTTGTATGTTTCTACCCCTTCTATAGGAAATACCTAGTCTGGCATTTAACCAGGAAGAAACATTTTTCAAAGAGCACAAATAATTCCAAAAATATTTCACTTCTTCAATAATTTCAGAACCGAAACATCCAAATGTAATAACAAAATAAACAAGCGCAGAAAATTATTTTCCATTAATCTTATACGGAGACAATATCTGAGAATTAGTATGTGGGTTTTTTATAGAAGAGCCAGAACATAATTTTCTTCCAGCTTTTTTTCCATCAGAATTCTGTTATAACCCCTTTTCTCAAACATATCCACAGTTACTTTTAATTCCTTTCTTAAATCCCAGATATTGTTACATAGTCTGGATACCCTTAACACCTCGCCATATGGAAGTGCTCTCAAAATATGAGTAGGATGGCAACTATCTCTGTGCACAAATTGTGTGCCTTGATCAAATTTTCTATGAACAGTACTATGTAAAACAGTACCATGGATAATACTCAATTGTGCATCCAGAAATGGGATACATGTCCCTACTAACAAACCATCAAATTGTAAATCAAATCTATCATGATAGTGAATGAATAAAATGTTCAACCATTTCTTGACCACCCTGAGCAATGAAAATTAAATTGTCAATATATCGAAAATACCTAATCACATATTGATGAAAAAATGCACTTCTATAAATATATTTTGATACTAAGGTTAGCGTACATGGGGGCAAAGGCAGCCCCCATGGCTGTACCTGTTTCTGTCTACAAAGAATGTTATTAAACTCAAAAAAGGTTTTTGGCTGGTTGTTTTCTATTCTTTTGTTCTGGTGGTTTTATTAAACTCCTAAAGAACTACCTAGCCAAACATTGGCTCTGGTCCTGCTCTTCACCAGGATAACTGCCTCACTATACCCTATCTTATCCTCTACTCTATCCTCTTACTTTACCCCCTCCATCTCTAAACTCTACAGACTCATAAGATCTTTCACACAGTTTCTTTGTTGGACACAGGATATTGAATCTATCCCATACTATACACATACTTCTAATGGTAATTTAGCTCCCTGTCATTATTTCTCTGTTTATATCCATGCTTGCTGGCTCTGTATTTATATTGCATTCTATCATTGTATTTTTGTATCTTCTATAAGTCCATAATGGATTGTCCGTCCACTTTAGACTCTGTTTACTTGTGTACTCTGTTATTTGTACTATTGTCTGATTACATTATTATAAATTATTATTATTATTGTAAGATTTACTTGTGGAGCTTTTCACCCCGGGCCTCCACTGAAAAAGGGCTTCTGGCCAAGTTGGACACTACCTGGTTAACAAATAAAATAAATAAACAATGTACAGTGATATGTAAGAATGGCAAAAAGAATGTTGTTTAGAGGTGTTGAATGAGTGGTTTGAAAAAGGGGTAAATGATGAAAGAATATGTATGGGTGCATGAAATTTATCTTGAAAAAAGGGAAAAGAATACATATGAAAAACTGGAGACCATTAGTGTTGAGCAATGTTGATTATAAGGTTTTATGAAGATAGTAGAAAAAAGAATAGCAAGTAAAGTTAATAAGCTACTGAATGAAACAGTTTTTGGAATAAAAGGAAAAGGGAGTCAAGAACTTTTAATAAATATAAGAGAATTGGTAGATGATGTAGCAAACAGAAATACAGAATAAAAAATACTAACAGGCAAAGTAAGTAAAGCATTCAATAAGCTACACCATGAAGTGCTACGGGAAATTTTAAAAGAATACAAGAAATAAAATAACATTTTGCTAGCAGTGTATAAAAATAAAGTAAAACTAGTGGTTAATGGATAGTTAAGTGGGAAAATAGAAATAAAATGTGGTATCAAACAAGGATGTCCAGCAAGTAGTATTTTATTTATATTAATTATGAATGCGGTCATTAATAAGATAAATTTTGCATTGGACAAAGCAAAATATTGCACGCCAGAGGGAATTCAGATTCCAGTAATGTTTTCTTTTGCAGATGATCTAGTAGCAGTTCTGAAAAAATGAAGACTGGATGAGAATAGCTATTAAAATACTTGATAAAGAATTAGGAGTATTAGGTTTGAATATTAATTGGGAAAAGAGTAAAGCATTGTAATTTCAGAAAAAAGTAGAGGGTAATCAGTTTAATAAAGAAGAAATAGACATTTTGGGAATACAATCTGGTAATGATCAGCAGAGATTGACACAATGGAAGAATATAATACATAAAATAAGAAATATGTGTATGTTCTGGAGACCATTTAAACTTGCATATAAGAAAAAAGCATGTTTACTCAGTTCAGTAATATTAGATAAGATGGCACATCTTGCAGGTGTATTTATGATAACAGTGGAATGTGAAAAAGAATTATCGTTGGTGTTATTTGCATTTATATGGGGATCAAAATTGAACCTTATTAAAAAGGGAACCTTTATGTTATGAAAAAGGAAGGAGGTTTGTGTTTAGTAAATACAATTGTGCATATAGCTTCACTGAATTTATATAAAGTATTAATGAGAACAAAGGAAAAAAAATGTTAATAAAAATAGAAGAAAAGTATGAAGCAACTTGGGAAAAACTTAAATATTTAAAAAGAAGTAAAGGAATTGCTTGTACAGAAATGTGGATGGCACAGTGGTGCGGCGGTAGCATTTTCACCTCACAGCAAGAGGTTCTCCAGTACAATTCATGGGTGGGGTGCCTTGTGTGTGGAGTCTAGATGTCCACCCTGTATTCATCGGATTTCATCCCACGTTTCAAAGACATGTCTGAAGAGTTTCTCCCTGGGCCTCTGCTGAAAATTGTCTTTGTTCCAAGTCAGACTTTTCTGGTAAACAAATGTTAAATAAATAAAATAAAATGAAAATATCTGAAGAGAAAATATTAGTATGGAAGACTGATTTAAGTAATACAGAAAAATAGAAAGGAATAGTATGAAAATATAATGTAAAAAATGTATTATATTTTCCCTGGAAGCATTTGAGAGAAAGAAAAACAAAAGCTATAGAACCAAGAAGTCCCCCCCACCCCTATATTTTAAAGATGCAGTAAAATATGTAACTCATTCTGGAGAATATATTTAATCTAGAAAAGATAAATTACAGACATTTTTAAAATGCTTTCACACACACACACACACACACACACACACACACACACACACACACACACACACACACACACACACACACACACACACACACACACACACATCTTTCTAAATGCTACTGCAGTTAATTATGTTATTATTGCTTTATTTGTTTTTCTCACGCTCTTTAAACATGGCTTTTTAAGAGCTATGGCTAACAACGGGGAACTAAAATTGCAATTCTTAAAACTGTTACTGCAGTAATTTTATTATTTATTTATTTATTTTTTAATTTATGTTTGTATTTTCCTCTCACCAAACAACAATGTTTAACATAAACAAGACAGAGACCCTTTTATATGCTGCCATGAAGGAACAGACTTGTTACCAGGCTCTCTTCATACGTTAATACCATGTTGAAGAACCATACTCAGGTCGCGTGGAAACCTTTGAAGTTCCCCAGCTTCATGGCTTCAGTTGTGATCACAAATGCAGTCCTGGCACTCATTTCTAAATTTCTTTACTGCATTCCCATGCCAACAGTACCTGCAGACCATGCACCTTAAAATCTTGCCCCTAGAGACACTACCCCTTCACCACACTCTAGTTATATCTCTGAATATGATATCTTTAGTTCAACCCACTTTCTAACCACTGTTAACTCCCTGTATCATCTCCACTTTGATGCTGAAGAATACTAAATCACTTTTGTCTGTTGCTAAGGAAGTAGCTGTTTGTAAAAGAAAGGTACCTAAATTAAACAGGCACTTATTCCTTCCTTCCTTCTTAAATCATGTTATCAGGTTTTGACTGCATGCCCCCTGCCAGCTGTCTGTGTTCCTTCATCTGGATACAATGTAGTACTGCTCCATCAATTGTCTGCCAGTCGTAAAGTTAAGACAGTGGCTAATTATGCCAGAGCTAGTCAGCAAATTACTCAAAGGATCTTTAATTAATTTACCTTTTAGGGAGATTTTATCCAAGTTCTGTAATGATTCTTGTTGGTTTGCCAGTGACTTTGCAAAAATTAAAATCTATAAATGTAAACCAGCATCAAAATACTGAGCCCCATCCATAATAAAGTACAAGTGCAGTTGTGATCTTTGTTCTGAATTGTTAGCCAGGCTCTGTGAGCAAACTAGCCAGGCATGATCATAACAAAAGTTAGACAGTTGCTCATTGTGATAGCCGACACATATCATCATAGCTAGAGCAGGTCACGGGTTCTGACTCATAACAAATGACATGTTATCTAACATTTTTAGCTTGCTTCTGGTTTGTTCTCTGTACAGCCAAGTATATAAACAGTCTGCAGAGTTTGCATCCTGCAGCAGGTGCTGTAGCCTATAATGTATTATGCAGACTGTCAGAGTAGTTTGTCTGAGTCATGTCAGTAGTAATAGCATTTCAGGTTAACCCATGCATGTGCACAGTTAGAGGAAGAGCTATGCAGACAAACCATGGAAACTTGTGTAGTTATTGTAGCAGTCAAAAACAGGCAATTTAATTTCCAGAGTAACTGCTGAAAATATTGAAGCGCACAAAGTAAAAATAAAAACAATAATATTTCTCTTACATTTGCAAGCATAATGAACTTGAGAACTTGTGTGTGTGTGTGTGCGTGTGTGCCTGTGTGTGCCTGTGTGCGCGTGCGTGTGTGTGTGCCTGTGTGTGCGCGCGCGTTTGTGTGTGTGTGTGTGTGTGTGTGTGTGAGCTTTATGGTATGTTATGAATTAGTTACTCTCCATCAGATTTCAGCCTGCCTTGTTCTTTTTCTTTCCTTTGGCAAGTACGTTTGCAATTCAGTGGTTGCAGTCCTTACTTCTTTACTTATTATAAAGCAAATCTTAAAACCACAAGTCTGTACCTTCAACTTATTTTTTATTCAAGCTTTGAAACCTATAAAACAAAACTCTCATCTAAGATAATCCAACTTTTAAGGATTCCCTGTGAGATGCACTGTCAGAGATGCTGGGTTGGCAGATTGGTGTGATGAGGAAGATGATTTTTCTGAGCTAGGATACAGAATCTGAATTGCCTAGAAGTGGTAAAGCCTTGCTGTGCCTAGTTATGGCGGCTGCCAAAAAAGGAATTACTAGAACATGGAAATCAAAATCTAAACCTATACTAGAAGTAGCAAATATACTAAAAGTGATAAAACAACTGGACTTTAGATCTTTAGAGAAGGGTAGAAGCAAACTACATAGGAAAAAAATGGGAGTTGTGGGAACAAAACATACAAAGGGAGGGATGAGGTCTAAAAGAAGGCAGGACTTAAATGAGCTATAGAATGTTTGGCTGAAAATGATTAGGTAGATTATAAGCAATGTCTAATGTTTACAACTGGGAATGTGTCAGTATGGTTTGTGATGTAAAATGCTCACAACTAGGATTGTGTCGGTGTGGCTTGTTTTCATTTATGTAGATATATGATTGCCTATGACTTAAGTGATGGTTTAATAAGGATGTCTTGTGTTTAAAAAAAGGAGGCAGGAACTGAATAATGTATGCAGTGTTGCTTAGGTTATATGATATACAGCAGTGTATGTGAATGAAGTGTTAAAGTAGTTTGATTACTTTTATATAAGTGTAAATGTGCCTATGTCAAAAGTGATAATTCAATAAAGGTGTTGAAAAAATCCAACATACAAAGTAAACCTCTGCATAAAGGCATATGCTAAAATGAATAGAACAGTTCTGACAGTGTGGTTAAAGCTTTAAAGGACACTAGCCTGCAAACATAAAATATGTGTATACATACATATATATATATATATGTGTGTGTGTGTGTGTGTGTGTGTGTGTGTGTGTGTGTGTGTGTGTGTGTGTGTGCATGTGTGTGTGTGCATGCATGTGTGTGTGTGTGTGTGTGTGTGTGTGTGTGTGTGTGTGTGTGTGTGTGTGTTTGAGTGTGTGTGTGTGCGTGTATGTGTATATATTTCTTCGCAGCATGACCTCAACTTTTAATCTCACCTGCAGAATGAACACATAGAGCAAGCAGAGTTTACTTGTTTCTTCCTTTATTATTCTCCATACTTGAATTTGCAGTTTGACATGACAGTGACTCCCAGTGATGTGGGTGCATAATAACTACCTATATATCATCTTGCAGTTATAAAATCCAGTGTCAAACATCAATTTGATTTTTGATGAAATACTCCATTTCACATGTTTGGAATTTTGTTGCATGTCAAAAAAAATATACTGTTATAATGTTCAGAACATTAGAAAACACAACCCACAAAATTCTGTTCAGCCATTAAAGAAATCTGTCATCCCAGCCAAAAATTCAACCCTAACTAATCTTCCAACAACTCAGCACTCAATACTGCAAATTTTCCTTTTATTTCACAGATAGTATAGCATCTCTAACATCTAATCTTAACTTTGTCCAACAACCACATCGCCAGATCCACTATCATCTTCAAATCTGTGCCCACATCCTGTATAAACCTACTCTTAAACAAAGATAAAGCATGCTCTGCTTCAGCTGATGACCCTGTGAGAGAATACCTTAAAATAGTATCCGATAGCATTGGCTATCCTGTCTTAGTCCTTTTAAATAGGGCAATCCGGGAGTCCTGTGTTCCCACTCTATAGAAAAAAATTATCCCTCTTAAAAAGGAAGAAATTCAACAGACTAAGTTTAGACCTACAGCAAACTTATCCCTCCTCTTCAAAATACTTGAAAAATATATCCAAATGCAATTACTAAATTAGGAAGAACTGCAGGAAGAACTCCTATACCTCACACAACACAGGTTCTATTTCTCCCATTGGATTAACACTGCACTTCTAACCTTATATATACTGTCAGTAATGCTGGAGACAATGACAAACTAGTCTCCTCTTTATTTCTAGACTTGTCTAAAGCCATCAACATAGTATATCACAGCAACCTTTTTCTTCAAATATCCTCCCTAGGTCTATCTCAACCTACACTTCTATAGTTCAAAAGCTACTTGTCCAATAGTTATCAGTCAGTGAAATGGCACGTCACCCTCTCCCCTTACCTCTCAGTCACCACCGGTGTAACACAAGGCTCTATCCTCTGTCCCCTCCTCTTTAACGTTCTCACCAGTACTCTCCACACATCCACACAACAGGCCTCCCTAAAACAATGCACAGATGAATCCACACTCATATGCACATCAAACAACCTGGCTCATCTCCAAAAATTACTCAGGAAGCAATAAGCATTAACAGCCAATGAAGCATGGCTTTGTAACTCACAACTCAGGCTCTACCCCCTCCATAACAAAAAAAAAAACACACACACACAACCACAGAAGTCACATTTCATAGAAAATGACAAGGGATTATAGGGGATGAAAACCCCTTTTTCACTAACTTCCTTACTTCAATCAATTTCTCTCCCCGATGGTCACTCTAAATATGCCATGATCCTATTTATTTCTCCCACTTCATATTGTAATTCCTGTTTGCATTATAATAACTTATTTTCTCTAAACTGGCCAAAATTTCTTTAAACATTAAATAGTCATATAAGGTGGATCTATTCTCTACCAATGTTTTCACACCATGTCTAATTTGGTATAACTGTTTAAACTGTAATTTTTTTGTTTTATTTTTGAAAATTGTAAAATTACTGTTCTGAAAATATTTTTGTAAGACTGTGGAGCTTTTCTCCACTATCCTCAGCTGGAAATGAGCAGGTACCCAGTCAGACATCCCTGGTAATCAAATGCCAATAAAATAAATAATAAATTATTAAGGCCAATGGCCAGTATATGTGTGTGTGCATGAGTGTGTGTATGTTTGAGTGTGTATATGGGGTAGGTTGTAATACACTGCTTAATAATATTAACAAAAACAAGGGGACACACTTCTCTCCTCAAATAAAAGAATAAATATGACTATAAACATGGTTGTTTAATGGAGTGCAAAAACAAAATTAAAAGGACTGAAATCAAAGATGCTAATACTCTAGAAGGAAATATTTGTTTCCCACTCTTACATGGAACAATGAAACCTATCTGAAATTAATGAAGAAGGCATGATATAGTAGAGATCTTTATTTGGGAAATAATGTTAAAGCCAGCCATTTGCATTTATTTTTAAGCTATTAACATGCCAATCTTATGAGTAAGTAACAAATATCCTAATAAGAAAATATAAAAATGTGACACCACAGTAATCATTTTCATTTGGGGAAAAGTAAGACATTCATACTTCACAGAAGATCAGGATGTGATAGAAATGTATGCCTTCACTTTGGGGCAATAGCTGAATTTTAAACAAGGCAATAAATGTAGTTAATACAATCTGTGAGAATTTTACTGACTGTCCTTATAAAAAATAGTGCTAGCTATCATTTCATTCACTAGAGGCCCGGCAATAGCAATGACTTCACTATCACTGAAGTTGTATTCCAAACCCTTCCCTGCTATGTTGCCCTCTCCAACTATCATTGCTATTACAAATGTTTATCCTTTAGTGCTGTTGTTTTAACAATGCACTCAGTACAAGTCACGGTGCTGAACTTAAATGCCTTTACAGACTGGGGTCATAGTTAAATAGCTATATCTTGCATGTGCTGATATTCCTTCAAATACATCTTTTTTATCTTTGTAACACCGGCACAATATTAGTTGTTTCCCTATAACTTTTATGAATTAACATAGTTTCTAGTCTTTTACTTATCTATTTATTTAGCATTTCATAAATAGGGGTCTCACATTGACTCAAATGAAACATTTTTCAGACTGAAAATTAACATAAAGCAAAAGTTGCAGTACAGACTAGCAAGTAATACAGCATAAGTGAATTAAATTTACTTGATTGCAAGTACACCCATAACAGATATATGTAACAGCACAGCATATTTACAGTGAAACAGGAAGCAGTACTAACTTTCTACAGCAAGACATTCTATCTACGAATACAAAAGTCCATACAGAGAGCACAGTAATTTTGTGTTGATGATCAAAAACCATAGTTCTTCTTAGCATATTATTATTGAAGACAAAGATGGAATTCTCTACCTGCACAGGGCAAGGAACTTTAACAGCATGTGATTACTGATGATATATGCTCACCAGTTGGGGAAGGGGTCAGCTGTACTGTCAGTATTTACAGGGTACTGTTAGTTTATTTCCTGTTATTATGGTATTTATAAGACAATAGTGAATGCAGCTACAACAGATTAGATAGTCAGATGGACAGCTAGATACATACATACATGCATACATACATACATACATACATGAGTACTTACATTGATAGAGACTGTGCCATGCTCATCTCTCTCCCTATATGCATAAACACACACACACACACACACACACACACACACACACACACACACACACACACACACATATATATATATATATATATATCTCTCTCTATATATATATATATATATATAAATGTATATTTTATATATATATATATATATATATATATATATATATATATATATATATATATATATCTTGGACAGAAGAAGTTAGGACCAGAAGTGTGACTTGTGGAATGAACTAAGGATGAAAGTTTAAATGATGAAAAGTTTAAATGGAAGGGGATTATATTTCATGTAATAATATAAACAAGCCTAATGCCTCCTCCTTAGCTTTTTAACAGGCATCTTGTTAGTCAGTAAAGGTAGAGGTTTAACATAAAAGGATCATACAATAGAAAGCTAACACTAATTGAAAAAGCTTAAGATCATGATCTGTTAATGAGCTGTTTCCTCTAGTGCAGTGTTTGATTCCCCGTAGATGCCATTTGGTTACTGTGTGACTTAACCAAACAGTAATTTGTGGTCACGTCTGAAAAGAGATATTCTGTCCGTTTGGCTAATCTGATTAAAAAATAAGTACAATACAATAAAATAAATAAAAACTGCATAATTTCATGCACATTTCTTACATGAATGGATTATGTGCAAGTTTAGTCCCCTAAATGCAAGTGTTTTGATTAAAAAATACCTAGTGTTTTGCAGACTGAATCCAAGAGAATTGGGATAATTATTACATTTTACCTGCCTTCAGTTCACTAATCACAGATACAGGCAAACATATTTAACACACCTACTCTGGTGGTTTGATTAAGCTGAAGAACAGTGATACATGTGTTGCAGCTGAAGAGAACAAAGTCTGTTAAACATCTCTGTCAGCCAAACTATCCTTTAGTACCACAAAAATAATCACCCTTATGTGAAAAAAATGAAATGCTTCAACATCTTATATTAAGCTATATGATGACTTAACATGAACCCTGCTAAACAAAGTAAGGGAACCTGAGTACTGCTAATGATAATGCTGAGTTAAATCAGAAGTCCAGAATTCATAATCAACAGGCCAGAAAAGTTTCCATAACAGAAGTATGCTGTGAACAATGTTAACCAAATACTGAATGAGGCTTTCCTATTGACATGGCAACCATCTATGCCTAGAATACAGTGGAGAGATGAAAAAGCATGCAAGTAAAATAAAATAGTAAGGTACAGCTATACCAAATTATGTTCTTCTTCAAGGAAGATAGTAAAGTGTATCGAATGTTGCAACATGAGAGACAGAGCTAGAATAGACAGCACTAGTGGAATCATAAATGTTTAACAGACAATGCCAATAAATGTGATGGTATAATCTAGAAGAAACAACAACTTATTCAAGTAAAAACAAGAAAGATGTCGCAACCTATTTTATTTCCCTTCCTCAGCAAGTTAAGTATGAATCATGAGGCACCTCTGGTATATTGAAATGAAAGAAGAAAAAGTGTAAATCTTGAAACTGTGGAATTATTAATGAAACTTCTCAAGAGGACTGGTGCATGGAAGAAAAATTAAATGCATGTATATTGGTTCAGTTTCTTCTGCACACATTTACATATATAAAAATGGTATAAACTCCATAACAACAGGTGCAGATAAGATTTTGTCATTGTCTAAAGTCACGTTCCAACACTAACACCACAGTATAAAGCTTTTAAATCATTCTTCTTTCTGTTTACATATCTAAGCTGCAATATCCAAAGATAATGCCTGTTGTCCACAGTAGGAAAAACGCTTGATCCGCTGTGCTGCACAGTGGAACCTTTATCTCATTTTTTAGGTTAATAAACTGATTCAGTCTCTGTGTATCATTTTTATTTTATTTTTTTTAGCTTGGCTGACTTGCCTTATCACAGGTGATGAGTTTTTATTTCCATGATAAATAACCACTGTACGGAACACAGGACAGAAGCAGCTCTCAACCATGCCTCTCAACTGTCCAGATTTTTGCCTCACATTTTTGGTCTATTCCTCATACAATTTTTTTTGTGGCACATCACTGGGATGATCTGAGGATTTAAGTCACTATATAATGACATACATTTCAGTTTCAGATTTCAAATCCTTCAGAAAATGTATGTTAGCACAAACCCTATTACTCTAGCAACTTTCTAAGTTTAGAAGAGCAATGTTTAGAATATGTCTATTTTTGGCACTTTGTCCCCCTCCCATTTTTTCAGGCTTTGTCCAGATTTCTTGCACTAAGAGGTTGAGAGATATGCTCTCAACAAAGCCCACTGACACTTCACTGTTGCTCCCCTCACTGATCTCATCTCCAAATGCAAAATGCCTCCACTAAGCATGTTTACTGAAAGTTTGTTTCCTAAAAGAAGGTGTTCCACCCACTTGAAACTTTGAAGTTTTAAGAGAACTCACCCAAGTATCACCCAGAAGCTTAATTGAAAGTGAAATTAGCAATCTATCTCTATACAGCTCTGGGTGTCAGTACACAGATAATCAGTGACAAAAAAATCTTAATCCACACTTTTATGCGCAGGGCTAATACATTTTTTTTCCTGCTTGTAAATTCATCTCCCAGAATGGTCCGTAAACAACTGTACACATTGTTGAATTTCTGCTTGTGCCTTAGAAATTAAATGATAAAATGCAAAGCAATAGCACTGACTTTCTAACCAGTTCACATATACAAGGTAGTCAGGGATGATTAAGCCTTTGTTTAGCCCATCTGAATAATACACTTTGAGGTGGGCGTACCCTCCTTTTGGATTCATACATCTTTTTTTTTTTTTTTTTTTTTTTGTTTTTTTTTAAGCATTAATAATGCGGTTTCAGTATCAACAGTATCAGTTAGTTTAAGTAATTGCAGTGATGTTATGGCCTTAGGGCAGAGGTTTAGGCATGCAACACTTTTAAATTTGGTGCAATATTACTTCTCATTCAGCTGCATTCACATCTCTCCTTTTCTCTAAACAGGCTCAGTATTTCAATTTTCAATTTTTTTTCTTATGTGCCCAGTCACCTTAACAAGTCAAACATGTATGTTCACTCATAGCTAGAAGGTTCAATTCCTAAATCCCCCATCCACATACACATACTCTCTCTCTCACTCTTTCTCTCTCTCACACACACACACACACACACACACACACACACACACACACACACATTTTTTTTTTTTAATAATTTATTTTAACTTTGTGCTGGGCAGACAGAAGTACTTAAGTGGATTTATTCCCAAAGAATCATGAGAGAACGTAGTTGGGTTATAAAGCACAACACAACCTGATAAGGATGAGGTATGCATAAGCACTACATTGGATAGGCATGCCTGGGCTTATGTTGCATAATCAAGCCTCAAACATGTCAAAACAAGTCACCAGGCAAGTGAGCGGAGCACAGTCAAATGATCCAAAGACAATGCCATGTAGGTGCCATGCTTGACACTATGTGCATTCACACATATACACGCACACTCACACACACACACACACACACACACACACACACACACACACACACACACACACACACACACACGTTGAAGTACAGCATTGTTTCTACACAAGAGCAGCTCAGAGCTATGAGATGTAGCTGGCCTTTGTAGCACTTGGGGATGGCCCACTCCTTGTACTGACATTCTAAGTGGGTTGCCATATACAAGCCCCCTCCCTCCTGCCCTAGCTCATCAATGAAAGAGCCCAAAAAAAAAAAAGATCCCCAATCTGGTTACTGGTGCTACAGCCATGTCTCCTCAGCTGATGAGCAAGTGAAAAAATGGTGACACCAAGTACCTGGAGCACCAGAAATACAGAATACAGTAAGGTCCCTGACTGTCCTTCCTCAGATTTTAGTTGGAAAAAAAAAGAAAGAAAATAATCTTTTTTTTTTCTTTTTTTAAACTGTAGCAATTGTTGTTGCTGCTACAGCTTATACCATTCATAAAGAGCTACAGAGCTCAGGTTTCAGTAAAAAAAAAAACAAACATTTTTTTTCTTTTCAACTTTAATAAACTGCTTGTACAAACATACAGGCAGTTGTTACAGTTTAGACCTTCCAGGGAGCACTGCAGTACTTACTTCTGACCGCAAATTCAATATCAGCATTTAAAAGCCAGTATGCACTAAACAGTGATCAGGACCAGATGGCCATCTGAGACCCTTTCACAAGACTCCAACAATGCTACTATGTGGGCCCATCCAAGAGTTATACTTCAAAATGCCAACTGCTTTCATTGTGTAACAGGTAAGGGAAGGAAAAGGGAAGGTGGGGTTTAGGACAGGCAGAAAGGTGAATGAGTAGTGAGATGACTAGACTGAAGGACAATGGGAAGGGTGGGGTTTAGGACAGGCAGAAAGGTGAATGAGTAGTGAGATGACTAGACTGAAGGACAATGGGAAGGGTGGGGTTTAGGACAGGCAGAAAGGTGAATGAGTAGTGAGATGAGTAGACTGAAGGACAATGGGAAGTGTGATACAAAGTGGGGAAGAAGAGCACTTTGTGTGGAACCGGTGAACTATTTTATATTCATAAGAAGATTACAGAGGAAAGCAGCACAGGGAAGGTGTTGTTAAGAAGCAAGGTACAGGGGTAGTAAGAAGGTATGCAAAGACGTAAATAACATAGGCAAAGACTTACAGACGAGGCACTGACTAAAAGGTGGGGTGACAATGGAGATATGCAGAGGTAAAGAAGGTGAACAATGCATTATGGGGAGGACAGGACTACAAACAGGGAATCTTAAATCATTCAAAACTATTTTGCTGAAGAGTGGGTTACACTGAGCAACATAGAGATTCAAAAGAAAATGGATATTAGACTGCATTAAAATCCAGAGAAAGTGACAGCAGACATGTTGAGTTGTTACTGACTTCAGCACTCCATTCGCTGTTCATTGGTGCATGGTCACCTCAGACACTATAAAAGTAGCGGTGCATTGTGTGCAACAATGCTAGACAGACTATGCCAGAATCAATAAAGGACTGGGGCCTCAAACTGATGGGGCACATAGACCAGGAAGGGCAAGGTGCAGACCTCTTGGGGTATGATGTTAGCATCTAGCTTGTCAGCTGAATTCTCTTTGCCTACCCTGCATACTTCTCACCTGTCCAGATTTTCTCATAATACCCACATTTTTATTCTCATATTTGTGTTCTGTGTCTCATTAAATTTGTGGTTTTCTGGCAAATCATTGACGATTAAAATCTCTAAATAATTATTTATAGTTTAGTTTCAGAAGTCATATCCTTCAAAAAATGCATCCTAACATAATATCATTTTGGCAACTTTCTAAACTTATAAGAACAATATTTAAAATCTGTCCTTATTTTTGGACATTTGTCCCATCATTACTTTAGGCTTTGTCCAGATTTCTTGTGCTAAGAGGATAAGAGCTATAACTCTCACCATAGCTCCCAACATCATAATCAGGGATAAAGCTAAAATAAAAAAAATTGCAATAACTTTGCAGTTATATCAGAAAGAAAATCAGCAAACCAAGTGAAGCTAAAAAAGGCATATATAGCAAAACAACAAGCCAAAATGTAAATGATAAGTGAAGTTTGGAAAAGACAAATTTGTAATGGGATGACCTTGGTATGAATAGAGTGGGGGGTGCTGGATGTAGGAAGATAGGTATGTTAGGTAGTGAGGGTAGGGAGTGGGTAGGAAAGACTTAATTAAGTTGGGAGCTGGGACAGGAAGTGAGGTAAGGCATAGGGGTGGGTCTTAGGGGGGTTTGTAGGGGAAAATGGTATGAGTAGGCATGTTTTGGTGTGGTCTTATTACTCACCCAGCCAACCCATTTGGTGTGACTTGAGGGGTGGAAAAGAGGGTCAGGCTTGACTCTCTTCTGCCCCCCAGTAGGATATTTGGAATTAATGGTGGATGACTTGGAATGGAATTATGGAATTGATGATATTAAGGTGAGCGGGGGTGCTGCCTTCATGATTACTTTGATATGTGAGCAAGTGGGGGACGCTGCTTATCCAAGTGTGAGCGGGTGCACTGCCCTTATGTTTACTATACTATTTGTTACAATGTTGTATTTGTGTGGCTCAATAAAATTTTGATGTTTGTTATTCATTTTCATTACAATAAAGGTCGTCAAATGTTTTTGTTTGTCTGTGTTGATTTATTAGGACCATGACAATAAGAGTTTGGATAGAAAAGTTTTACTCACCTCAGTTTTATTAGTTGAGTAAAAGTTTCTAGTTATCATTTTGTGTTTGTTATATTGATGTTATATGTTTAAGCGGTTTATAGAATATTCAGGTATTATATTAGCATACATTGTCAGAAGAATATAAAGCCTGAAATTAAAATATTTGTTGTTACTGGTGGCTGCAATCTTTGATTTGCTGCAACACCACAAATTTTTAAGGAACTTACCAAAACCTTCAGGCAGTATTGAGACATGTGTCCATATTCAGCCCACGAAATTATTTGCATCACTCTCACCATTACAGATTTTAAGACTCATGCAAAACCTTCAAATAGATAGCATCACTAAGCAGGCTGCCCTTCTCAGAAAGTATGCCACTCTGACTAGCTCCATCTGATTCAATTCATGCCTTGTCATTTGATTGGTCAGTTTTATGTGACTTCATAAACCTTTGCACTCTGGCAGTACTTCCCCAAATGGACATTTTTACTTTGGGAGGTACTGCTGGAAATAACTATTATAATGCCACCACTGAGAAGAAAAGAGAAATAAATAAAAATCATCATAAAAGCAACTACATTAAAAAAATAGTTGAGTGCATATGGCAGAGGATGATCATGTTACTAAACCATGCATCTGATTTCAGCATTTTTCAGGCACAAGGGATCAACCAGATAACAGTAAAGGAAAAACTGCAAAATTTTTATGTTTTTATTTTTGTTTTTATTTGTATCATTACAGTTTTTAAAGCACACAGTTAAAGATGCATAATCAGGAAACTTTCTGATCCTGATTGTGCATCTGTAACTTCCAAATGGTTGGAAATGCTTGATTTTTTTAATGAGTGTACAGAGCAGCTGAATGTGACATTGGGAAGGTAATGTTAACTACATTACTATAGGCTCAACATCAAGAGGCTAATCTTAACTATAGATAATACTCTAGGCTGGACATCGGGTGGGTAATGTTATCTATAGTACTGTAGGCTGGACATCAGGATGGTAATGTTAACTATAGTACTGTAGGCTGGACCTCAGGATGGTAATGTTAACTATAGTACTGTAGGCTGGACATCAGGAGGGTAATGTTGACTATAGTACTGTAGGCTGGACATTGGGAGGGTAATGTTAACTACATTACTGTAGGCTTGACATCAAGAGGCTAACGTTATCTATAGTACTGTCGGCTAGACATCGGGAGGGTAATGTTAATTATAACACTGTAGGCTTAACATCGGGAAGCTAACGTTGACTATTTATTTTATTTTATTTTTATTTTATTTTACATTTGTTTACCGGGCTAGTCCAACTGGATACATGTTCATTTTCAGTGGAGGCCCGGGGAGAAAAGCTCCAGTTACACAGCATCATAGAGACATACAAAAACATTCAATAACATTTAGATTTTACATTTATAGAATAGACATTTTAAAACAACATTTTGAACATTGAAAGGAAAATGTTTGGCAATAACATTTATATGGCGTAATACCTCTGCAATTTCCAAAAGTTAGAATAAGACAGAAAAAAATGGCTAATAGAGTTACAGATAAGAAGTAATACTCAGGGAGGAGAGTGCAAAGAATAAGGAGGAGGGTTAGTTATAAGGAATGGTTAGAAGTAGAGATCTATGGTAGAGAATAATATTTTGATTGGTGACAGGTAGTTAGAGAAAAAAAACTATAGTACTGTAAGCTGGACATCGGGAGGGTAATGTTAACTATAGTACAGTAGACTGGACATTGGGAGGGTAATGTTAACTATAGTACTGTAAACTCGACATCAGGAGGCTAACAATAATTATAGTACTGTAGGTTTGAAATCAGGATGGTAAGGTTAACTATAGTAATGTAGGCTGGACATCAGGAGGGTAATGTTAACTATAGTATTGTAGGCTGGACATCGGGAGGGTAATGTTAACTACATTACTGTAGGCTCAACATCAAGAGGCTAACATTAACTATAGTACTATAGCGAATAAAAAAAGCAGGTAAACACCACTGAAGAACGCTCAAAGAAAGACTGCAAAAACTTCAAAGGACAATGAGCATATCACCATAGATAAACAAAACAATAAAATAAAATCTTTAATAGACAATCCAACTTGTTCCTTAGGTACAAGACTTGTACCCGAGGAATCAGTTGGATTGTCTATTAAAGATTTTATTTTATTGTTTTGTTTATCTATGGTGATATGCACATTGTCCTTTGAAACTATAGTACTATAGGCTAGACACCGGGAGGGTAATGTTAGATATATTACTGTAGGCTTGACATCAGGATGGTAATGTTAACTATAGTACTGTAGGCTGGACATCGGGAGGGTAATGTTAACTATAGTACTGTAGGCTGGACATCGGGAGGGTAATGTTAACTATAGTACAGTAGGCTGGACATCAGGATGGTAATGTTAACTATAGTACTGTAGGCTGGACATCAGGAGGGTAATGTTAACTATAGTACTGTAGGCTGGACATCGGGAGGGTAATATTAACTATAGTACTCTAGGCTGGACATCGGGAGGGTAATGTTAACTATAGTACTGTAGGCTGGACATCAGGATGGTAATGTTAACTATAGTACTGTAGGCTGGACACCGGAAGGGTAATGTTAACTACAGTACTGTAGGCTTGATTGCAGGATTTGCAAAAAGGACGGAACAGCTGTAAATGAGTTGGGAAACATGCATCTCATTCTTTACTGAACACTGCAGTCACTACTTCCGGCTGCCTTACTTTGGCTGGCCATGGGTGCAGGTCCCCCTGAGACAGCATGGTCCTAATGGGAAAAACAGGTTCAGTTAGCCTAAGGCTGGCTCTGTTTACAGAGCTGGATGAAAAAGTGATCTTAGGTATTCACCACACATTGTCATTCATCAACAAATCTTCTAAATATGAACATTTTTAGATAGAGAAAAGTATTGTGAGTGCAAACAAGTGTATAAAAACAACATCTGAAATTAGTAAAAATTTGAATATAGTTCATTTAATAGTCTTTCTTCTAAGAAATGTCATTTTTATGTTCAATACATTGTTGATAAAGTTTGATCTTACAGACCAATTTCTGTTCGAGATGAAGTGTTGAACGCTGGGGAATTATTGGCGAATTTACTCAAAGAGCACTTCCTGGCAGAAGATGCTGCATGGTTTGATGCTGTCAGTTCCACATATAATGAGAGGAAAGGGCTGAGAAAATGATGTGACACTAAATGCAGAAGAATTGAGTTCAAGCCATTTGAAGTATTTTGCATAGGCCATTGTATTGCATAACCTTTAAATTGAAACTAGTACATTTTCATATGAATGAATATCCCAGACACTTTAACAGTAAGGTGCAAAGATAATTTTACTCCATTAAGGATTCTTTTGCAAAATTTGTGCATAATATCAACCTGTTCTTTTTACTAAACAAGGCAATAAGGCCTTCTATCACCCTTCTTGTTTAACAAAATTGGTTCTCATCATATAAAACCTAAGTACTGCCATTTATATAATCCCACAGAACTGTACAAGTCAAAATGTATGCCTGTTCTGTAATTAAGCTGTCCTGATATCAGTCTCCATAAATCTGAAGTTTTGCAGGGTACTATCAACCTTTTAAGCCCTATTTTTTTCATGACTGGTCAATAACATTAAAATGGTAGCAGCTACAAATCCTAATCCAATATACCTGTAGACACCACGACATCTGAAAATGATAGCCCTAATATCTGCTACCATGTCTACTATGATACTTCTCAAACTGCATGTCAAAAATATATATTTGGTGGCACATCGGAAATGCATTTTTGTAACAACTTATTATTCCCAATAGATATCATAAATATTAGAAATCTATGTCTCTCATACCTCAATGGGTATAGCTATACACATAAGTATGCATTTTGTATGCATTTCCTTTTAATTAATGTATTGATTTCTACTAATTAAGCTTCCTCAGGCTGCCATCATACTTAAATTGTAATGACCTCTCTTTTCCATTTGTCAAAGGAAGCTCCTGAGATTTTGACATAGGCTGCTAATAATACTTCATTTCAACCCTGATGATTAAAACAAATACAAGAAATGACAGTTAAGAAATTAAGATCAAGAAAATAGTCAATGAAAAGAAACAGCTGGCAAATGATATAATAATTTTACTTTTGATACTTGATTACTGGTCATTCCCCAAGTGAATAAATAATAAATAAATAAATACATAAAATAATTCTATCCCTCATTCCTTATACAAAATGTAGTATTTTATGCACCTGTATGAACTTAGCACTAATTTCATAAAGGCTTTTTTAAACATATTAAACTTGATTTTAAGTGGGAACAATGAATCCAATCGTCAGACAATGCATGGAACATTTTGGAATACAAATCACAGAGGACTAGACAGAGATGCCCTCTGTTAAACATGTTACTGGTTTAGGTAGAAACTAATAGACTGGCACATTTTACTTCTCTTCAACTGGCAAAGAAGCTACAAAGAAAATTATTTTGAACAACCAGTTCATCAGTTTAGTTTAATTTAGACATCCATTTATAATATTCTTGTGATAGAACTGGAGGGATTTTTCTTTGTTTTTTTTTTCTGTCAAATATAAACTTAAGAAATGGAATAAAAAAAGTTGATTACATTATTTCTTTTCGGAATGAGATACCACATTTATTATTACTTAGGATTCAGGTTGAGCTAATGCTGGTAGACTTGCAAACATCTGCGATGCCAGACAGAGACATCATGTAAGCACTTGTATACTACATATAAATTATAAAAACTTATATTTTAGTAACATTTGCTGTCAATCCTTTTCAAAATATCCACTCTTAAGAGCCTATGTCATAGCAGGTACATGCGCTGAGTCTGTTTGCATTTAGATCCATAACTAACCCCACCTCTAAGGTAACTGACATAACCACCAATGTCACCTAGGGACTTGAAACACCTTTCACATGTACATGCCCTCTGCCCATATATGGAACTGAAGGTTACTATCACCATCTTGGCTTGGCTAAACTAAAGTTTTCAACTTGGCATTTTAGTTCCATGCTAGAATCTGACTGCATGGTGATGATTTTCTAACTGAATCCACAGGATGTTCTTTCTCCGAACTAATCACTCACCCCCCCACCCTCCCACACACGCACCGACACTTCCTCTGTCTGAACCACAATGCAAACTCAGGTCAGCCTTTTAAGTCTTTATCCCTCAGTGCCTTACAGCCAAGCTTTGGTACAAGCCATTTAATGATGGTTTGGGTCTATATTATAAGACCGAACATTCACAACTGTGAACACCTAAAGAGCAACACATAAATGCAGAACTCCTAAAATAGAGAAGGATGTAAACAATGAAATCTGGAACGCCAAACGCATTTCCAACAACAGTGCCATACAGGTAAGCAAAACCTACACAAACAAACTTCATTAAACACACTTTTGCAGGAGGGCAAGCCCCCCTGCACCCCCCTACTTAAATATACCAACTCCAAGATCGTACTACAGTGGGGAAAAGGATATATTTCCTCTTCCCCATGATCATCCTGCTGGCCATGAATATACATTTGGCGTTCTGGATTTCGATGTTGATGTCCTTCGCTATTTTTGGAATTCGGCATTTATGTGTCGCTGTTTAGGTGTTCACGGTTGTGAACGTTCGGTCTTATGATATAGACCCGATGGTTTAATTATGAAATAAACAAATAACCTTTATCCATAATAGTATGTCAAATCTAAAATGTGAACCATGAAAGTGAAAATTTTGCAGTATCTCCAACAGATTCAGAAAAAACACAGGTAAACAGGTGAGTAAATACTAGGAAGCACAAAATCCCCTCATTAAAAAGAGCCACTTCTTCTGTAGTCTTTAATGTGTAATGGATGAAAGAACAGTCCCTAATTTTTTGTGTGTGTGTGTATTCTCTTATTAAATTTGGCTTAATAATCCACGGTGAAATAAAACAAAGTAAACCAAGGCACGAACTTCCACACAGAAGAGTTTATTGTCAAGCTTTCGAGTCAAAAACTCTTTTTCAAAATGGTGTATTTGAAAATGAGTTTTTGACTCGAAAGCTTGTCAATAAACTCTTCTGTGTGCATGTTCATGCCTTGGTTTACTTTGTTTTAATTCAGTTTGGATTACTGAGGCATGTTCAGCTGCTTTCTCCATCTACTTGTTTTGTGGTTAATACTCCATGGTCTCAGCATTTGGTGTGACAAGTGGATTTTGTGGTTACAGAAATGTATTATTTAAATATTCCTATCTCAGAATTATACAATGCACTTCAATGTAGCTGATGTTTCCATACTGAGCATTCTTTCAATGTTCCTGCGGTATCTTCAAAACGGAGGTGCTGAGTGCTGATTAAGTTGTACACAACTAATCTACATTCTCATTCTGAGAGGAGGTATGCTTAGTATGCATATTAGGTCAGTTTAGAATAACACAATTATTTGACATCCTTAATTTGCTGTGTAAAGGAAAGCCATCACAGAATGATGTCATTTCCTGAAAATGAGCTGGATAAGCATTCATGCATATATAAGTACATGTGATTGGTAACATGTAATAACGACTAATACTAGTAAAGACATACTTACACTCTCACAGTCTGTTCACTAACTAGCTGTTTAGTCACAGTAAGTACACCATTAATGTTATAGAAGAAATAAGAATATGTGAAAAGTTTTTTGGCCATTTCAGAGACATAATAAAAAAACTGCCAGGCCTATAAAATAAAACAAAAATGTATACAGAGCACAAAGAGAAGCTATAGAAGCAAGGCAGTGGTAGTGTGTTTCTGATAAGCAATGGGAAAAAAAACATTGCAATAGAAAGATTGGAAGCTTTTTATTTCCAAGTATTTCTTAAGAGGATGTCTACCATTTATATGAATAAAACAATACTGCTGCTTACATTCAATGACAAGTAAAGCAATTTAAAATTTACAAATGATTTGAACAAATATTATAATCAGTGAAGATTACGAAATATAACATCAAATTTATTTACTGCCTGAAGGCAAAATCCAATAGAATGATTTAGCATGAAGCATTTAGATAATATGTGTTAGAACAAATCATCATTGTACAGCAATTTCTTAACTTTTTTGTATTCATTCTGCAGATATTTCTTTCTCAAGGCTAAAACATAGCCATCTTCTTCTTCTGTTGGCTGGAGACATCAAAGCTGGTAATTTGTGCAATCAATGTAATGAGGAAAGACCTCCAGGATTTTACATTCACAATCAGAAATGTAGAAAAAGGTGAATGGCAGGTTTCCTAAAGCCCAAAGTCGTGTCTTATGTTTAACCTGTTAGGATAATTTCTTGAATCATGCTTCTAGGTCAAAGGAGGTAGGTGTAGTGATAAAATATTTACGCACTTACACAGGTGTTCCCCCACCCCACCCCTATATATATATATATATATATATATATATATATATATATATATATAAAGAGGGAGTGAGAGAGAGAATGGCATGTGCATGTGCCTGTGCGTGTGCGTGTGTGTGTGTGTGTGTATGCGAAAACAGAGAGAGAGAGAGAGAGGCACATAGCTGTATAGATATAGATATAGACATAGACATATGCTATTGATGACATGTTCAAAATAGTCTGAAGAATTATTTGTCTACCATTAATATGTAAAGCAGATCCAATGAAATAGACTAGGTTGCTTCAAATGGACTTAGGAATCCGGCTCAGCTGTCTGATTCACCTTGGTGCAGATGCATTATGAGTTGTGTAAGTGACACATTTTTTTGCAAATTATCTGTGTTTATTGTTAAAACTAGTGGTAAACATGCATTGTTGTAGATTTTGACACTATATTTTGCTTGGAGGAATGAAGGAATTACTGTGATTACAAAAAATCACTAATATTGCCTAAACCTCTAGAGAGAGAGAGAGAGCATTACATCTGACCTTTACGTGTCATGCTGAATGGCCAGCAAAGGAATCTGACTTTTTGTGTTTTGTATGCCATTCAATACTGTATATAATAGGTGCATAATATTTTATCGAAGTTGCAGAATGTCATAGTGCAAAGAATCAAACTTGCATTGCTGATCATGGCTACTTTGCAAATGAAAAATAAATAAGTAAATAAATATCTATTTTTTCAGGGGATCAAGCCCCCTGACTAAGTAGCTATTTTGTTGATTTTGTGACATGAAGGTACAGCTGATCAAAAATCACCAGATGGAACATTGCTGGCTATTCCTGAGTGAGAGATCTTGGAACAGTGGGGATCGAGAAATTTGTCATTTTGCTTAAAGTAGTAAATGCTGAGTTGGAATATATACTCAGAAGGGGTAGGGACTAAAGTGGGGCTTGTCCTCTGGAAAAAAGTGTGTCTTTTTTTTTCTTTGTTAAAATGAGTATAAACAACCATTAGAGTATGATTATTTATGGTTCAGGCTGATGATATTGTGGTGGAATTTTATAAACCTGTATATAGCCAATATTTGTTCAGGTTATTAAAATGAACATTTGTCAGTTAATTTTTCAAGATTGGCTGCATTCCTGTTGTTCTCCGCCCCTTATTTTATACATAGAAATAACTTCAGTCTCTACAAACATGAAGTCTGAGGGACTGTATCAGAGCTGTGGCTTTTCCTCTTCCCTTCCTGTTAGCGTTCAAGCCAGAACTACTGTTAATATAAAACATTCCTTAGATATATCTTATTACAGTAAAGGATGTTGAAACTGCTATTAATAGTGTCATCATTTTTTTTAGTAATTATATGTGTTTTTTTATATATATTTCTGAGTGTGTTAAAAACATCACTGGATACTTAACTGCACTAACAAAACTGTTATGTTACTGACTCCTCACACTTTCTATAATCTTAAAATCTAAAAACTAAAGATTCTCAAATACTTAGGATAACACTGTACCTTACAATTGCTTAATGGAAAACAGAGGACATTTTCTTAACTTTACTTGGTATTGTGAATTTTCTTAAATTATTCAGTGCCTCATTAACATTTTAAAGAACTTTCTTTTCCTTATGGAAAAGCTTGGTATGATGAATTCAGAAGGGTATGGCAAAACTCTATTTGTTGTGGCAAATCCCTATATCTTATTCCAGATATTAGTAACCACTTGGGAGTAAAATGGTTTTAATTTTCTGATCTTGAGTAATACAACAGTACAATTTTAGAACAATATTCTATTAGTTATGAGACTTAACGTACTAATATCTGATTTTTTCTGAAAAGAAACTAGAACATGAGGAAACTAGTAGAAGCCTATAATCAAAACTTACACTACAAATATGGAAGTAATATTTTCCCAAATGGAAGGACTCTACCAAATAATGGTTAACATATCTCAAAACATCTGTGGCTTTGGGAAATGCTGCTACTGCTCTGGAATTTTGTCTTTGAACCCTAAAACATTTACATTGTATCACAGTCAAGTCTCAGCAAAGAATTGTATGTGAAAAAATGCCCGGATTAAATGTTACTGTTTTTCACCAGAGACATGGATTATAGTAAAGCATCCTTGTATAAAGACACTGGTAAATGTTTCCTGAAGCTATCAGTCTAAGCTTTGTATGTACAGCTATAGTTTGTATTTAGATTATGTCAGTTTTAGCCCTTAGAAATAAATGTAGACAACTGTCTATCTATAGTTGAAGTTATAAAACTGCGGACTGGTTGAATGCTAATGTTTCTGTAAAAGATGTTATTTTTCAACTATCTTTACAAAATATAAATGTGGAGAATGTAACTCATAAAACCTCGTGAGATAATCCTGTTAGTATTTATTCTGTTTCTCTAACTACACAATATGGATTCCAAATGAATGTTTGCTAAGAATAAACCTAATAATATTAAGTCATGATACAGACTGCATTTTACAATATCTCTCTCTCTCTCTCTCTCTATATATATATATATATATATATATATATATACATATATGTGTGTGTGTGTACAGTGGATATAAAAAGTTTACACACCCCTGTCAAAATCTCTGTTTTTTGAGATATAAAAAATGAGACTGCAAGAAATAATTTCAAACCTTTTCCCACCCGTAATGTGACCTATAATCTGTACAATTCAATTGAAAAACAAACCACTCTGTTTGGGGAAAAATATAAAAAATAAAAAGCGTACAATAAGCTGGTTGCATAAGTGTGCACACCCTTAAACTAATACTTTGGTAAAGCACCTTTTGATTTAATTACAGCATCTAGTCTTCTTGGGTACACACCTGCCATCAATTAAAGAGACTCTGATTAACCCCAAATAAAGTTCAGCTGTCCTAGTAGGATTTTCCTAACATTTACTCAGTTGCCTGCTACAGCAAAAGCCATGGTTCACAGAGAGCTTACAAAGCATCAAAGGGATCTCATTGTTGAAAGGTATCAGTCAGGAGAAGGATACAAAAAATTTCCAGAGCATTACATATACCATTAAACACAGTGAAGACAGTCATCAAAAATGGAGAAAACATGAGACAACAATGACGTTGTAAAAAACTGGATATCCCTCCAAAATTGATGAAAAGACAAGATGAAAACTGGTCAGGGAGGCTGCCAAGAGATCTACAGCAACACTGAAGGAGCTGCAGAAATTTCTGTCAAGTACTGGTTGTGTACTACATGAAACAACAATCTCCTGTATGTCTGGGTTATGGGGTAGGGTTGCAAGATGGAAGCCTTTTCTTACACAGAAACACATCCAGGCCTGGCTAAAATTTGCAAAACAATACTTCAAGTCTCCTAAAAGCATGTGGGAAAATGTGTTATGGTCTGATGAGACCAAGGTTGAACTTTTTGGCCACAATTCCAAAAGGTACGTTTGGCGCAAAAACAACACTTCGCATCACCAAAAGAACATCATCCCCACGATGATGCATGGTGGTAGCAGTATCATGCTTTGGGGTTGCTTTTCTTCAGCTGAACTGGGGCTTTAGTCAAGGTGGAGGGAATTATGAACAGTTCCAAATACCAGTCACATTTGGCCCAAAACCTTCAGGTGTCTGCTAGAAAGCTGTAGATGAAGAGGAATTTCACCTTTCAACATAACAATGACCCCAAGCATACATCCAAATCAATGAAAGAATGGCTTCACTGGAAGAAAATTAAAAGTTTGGAATGGCCCAGTCAGAGCCTAGATCCAAATCTAATAGAAAATTTGTGGGGTGACCTGAAGAGGCCTGTGCACAAGAGATGCCCTCACAATCTGACAGATTTGGACAGCTTTTGCAAGGATGAGTGGGCAAACATTGCCAAGTCAAGATGTGCCATGCTGATAGACTCCAACCCAAGAGGACTGAATGCTGTAATTAAATCAAAAGCTACTTCAACAAAGTATTAGTTTAAGGGTGTGCACACTTGTGCAACCAGCTTATTGTATGTTTTTTTATTTTTAATATTTTTTTCCCTAACAGATTTGTTTGTTTTTTCAGTTGGATTGTACAGGTTATGGGTCATATTAAAGGTGGGAAAAGTTTTGAAATAATTTATTACAGACTCATTTTTTTTATATCACAAAAACATGGTGTTTTAACAGAAGTGTTTGGCTGGGATTGTGTCTGCAGTTTAAGGTGAGTGAGTGTGCATGAGTGTTTTTGTAACTTGTACGAGTGGGTTAGGGAAGGGAGATGGAGGTATGAGTGTGTGTTTTGCTGTGTGTAATTTTTTTTTTTTTTTTACTGTTTGTGCGATCTCGGAGTTAGTATATATAAGTAGTGGTGGTGGGGGTGCAGGGGGCTTGCCCCCCTGCATTTGTGTAGTGTAGGTGTGTGTCTGCGTGGTGTTTTGTTGTATGCAATTGTTTTGTGGTGTGGGTGTTATGGTTTGTGTGTTGTTTGCTGTATGCTGTGTGTTCGTTGTTGTGGTTTTGTGATTGTGAAGTGTCGGTGTTGTGATGGTTTCAGCTTTATACTGTCAAAAAGCTGAAATTCGATATATCAGCATTTTGGCAATATGAACTGAAACCATAAATATATATATATATATATATATATATACATGCACACACACACACACACACACACACACACACATATATATATATATATATATATATATATATATATATATATATATATATATATATATATATATATATTTATAATTATATGTTGATTTGAGGTCATTATAAAAGATTGCCTTATAATGATAAACCTGAATCAGCCTTTGTGTAATCCCTCTGAATTAATTTTCATCATAATAGACTTATTTAAAGCTGTTATATTTAATCTGCTAGAAGTTCATTTTACTTTATAAAATATCATCTGTTCTGCTTGATAAAATACTATTCTGTAGCATAGGGTGAGAGCTGAAATCTTTCGTTATACAGATCACAAGCTTAGCAGTTGGAGAATGTTATCTCTAAGGTTTCTACTTCTACCTCGTTTCTTTAATTCTGCTAGGAAATGAATTTCTGACTCGCTATCTATTTGATTCACTTCAGTGCCACTTGAGAGTAATGTTAAAGGTTGTGTACCATCAATGACCGTGTCTGTAGCTCTGTAAATCTCTTAGTGTTCCCCTGTCTCTCAACAGTGCCTACAGTAGTAGATTCCTGTGGTGTGAGTTCATTACTTATGTCATTTGCTGCAAGAAGAAACAAAAGTCTTCTTCCAGAAAGCAATCCTTTTTTTTTTTCTAGCACCAGCTGCAAATTCCATCAAAACTTGATCATTAGATTTAGCAGAGCATAACGAGAATATATTCATAGCTGCCATCTTGAAACATATTGATATTTGACTATTATATATATATATATATATATATATATATATATATATATATATATATCACAGGCACTAGACAGCATTTATGCTTCCACCCCCACCACCGCAATAAAAAATGAAAATGTAATTTATTCATGAATGCCTCATTGTACTTCACAGTGCCATGTGCTGTCTTCTAGCTTTAGAAATATAACAATTTGTATATATAAAGCTTCAAGTTCAAACCTATAATAAACTGCAGTTGTTATAACTTGATATACTTACGTATAGTAGGTGGCAGCTGAACTGTAAAATTCCACAAGAGAATGCAGTAGTAATTTTGAAGGCATTACTGTAGTTCAAAAACAGGTGTTTTAACACTTTTAATAATATATTGCTAAAACAAGAATACGTATTACTCTGTTGTATTGTCTCATATTGTTTAAAAAGTGTACTATCAAATTTCTCTGAAATGAATCACAAGCTTTTTCCTTGTGGTTTTCTGTCACTTCGATTTATATTGTAATAAAAATGATGTGTATCTAGTTTATCATGATTGTTTGGGAAATGCACACATCAAGATTTTGTCATCAGATGCCACTTTCGAACACTCTGTCTTAAAAAAATACTTTTCCTTAGGCTCGCCATCTGATTGAGTATTCCCTCTGTACATTATGTTGCCCTTTCCTACAATGCTGTGTTACTTTCCTTTACAGTTCCTCAGACTATGTGATACTTCATAAATACCATGGCAGATACGTTACAGGCTCTCCAATGTTTAGTTGTTACCCATATAAGAGTTGACAGCAGAGCCCCTAATGGGAGTTTAATATGAATAGCTGAAACGTGAATGAGTCTGTGCATGAAGAAGGGCATGCAATGGCAGGCGTGAACACAAGATGTGGCATAATAATTTAGACTGGGTAAGTAACAAGACTCCACCATATTAGTTTACCTACTATTGAATGCCCATATATCGATTCATTTGATTACTGCAGATTTTCTACTATCATATCAAGTCAATACTTTCTTACTGAGGTTTCATGAGGGCTGTCAGGCCTGTACTTCAGCAGGCAAGTATAAAAGAAAGCGGAGCTCATTGGTTTAGTTCTGAAAGGAGGTAAATTTTTGTTACAAGTAAATCAGATTGGTGCACGTTCATATGCAGCATTCTCTAATCTGACTTTGATCCATAGCCTATTATTAAAAGTGAGTGAAAAACTATTTGTCATGTTTCACTTTAATAAACCACGCAGACACCCAAAGACCTTTGACGACCTTTAGTGTTTAAAATAATAAATGGTAAACCATGAAACTTATTGAACACAATAAAGTTCAATTCCTTGCAAAGAAAACAACATAAATAACCATAAGGGCACTGTAACCGCTCACCTTTGGATAATCATCGCCCACCACTTGCTCACTTATCATTATAATAACAAGGCAGCATCCCAGATCACTTTCAGAATTTCACCAATCCAAACCATCAATATAAACTCCTCCACTATCAAATTTTCACCACTTCAAATCCTTCCTCCAATTATCCATCAGAGGGGGAACAGAAGAAAGACAAGCCTGTCCCTCTTCTCTGCCCACCAGCCCTATAGGGCTGTACCCCCTCACCCGATACCCCCACTACCTAAACCCTCCAAAAATAACCCCAAATTTAAATTAAACAAATCAAGGCCAAATTCACTAAGGGGAACTCCATCAGCCCTAGACCACATGGGATCCCTATCCTCAAACTCCACATGCCGGATAGTATGCACCCCCATCCTCTTCAACTCTTTTGCCAAAGTAAAATGAACATACCTCCAAGCCCTCTCAATCGTGGAAAAATTATTTGCCTCCCTCCAAACTTACCTGGGAATAATCTCAGACCAAACCAGACAAACTGATGGATAAAGCCTTCTTAAAGCTAAAAAATCTTCAGAAATATTATAAACTGTTTCTTCGGAATCATACCCAAATCATTCCCCACTAGATGAATCATCAAAATTTGTGGCAATCCCCACTGACTATGTAACATGGTAAATACCTGAAGTATCTGGCTCCACATCAGCCCTCTAATAGCATGCCAGGTAACCTTCAATCCAAACTGCTTCAAGCCTAACTTCATGCCATTGCTTCTAACAGCAGCACACCTAGCTGCCCAATACACAAATGAATGACCTAAGATGACAATGCTTTCACCTAAAAAAAAAAAAAAAAAAAAAAAAAAAAATTAAACACAAATAACTCAACCAAAACTTATTTAATATAATTCAAAAATGCATTAGAAGACCACCGCCCCAACTTCTTGATAACTTCAATCAAACTGCCTCCCTTCGCTAGATCAGATGCCCTGGCCATCCTGAAAGAATGAGATGAAAACTTGTCCCCTTCTAAACCAACACTGATAAGAGCCTTTCTCATAATTAAATTCAGTTGCTCACCCATCAATGCTCTACCACCTACTGATGTAAAAACTAATCCGTGAGCCTTACCTTCTTTAGCTGCACACAACCTCTTTCCCCACACCACCGGACACATCCAGACTGACCTAACTTCCACCAAAACTATAGATGTCCCCCTCCCTTCTTGATCTGTTTTCAAAGATCTCAGTCTGATATGCACTGCCCTGGGCAATATAAGCACATCATCCCATGCCAGTGAACCCAGTAACTCAGACACATGGAAAGCTCACAATACATCTATACACTTACTGTACCCCACAGCACATATTCCTCCAAACATCCACACACTCTGCTTAAACCCTTTAGCAACATTCTTAAAATCCCCATAGTCACCAGCCATCTACTATCCCTTCCACTCTACCCCAACCTTTCAAAACTTGCCCAACTGTCCATGACCTAGTCCAATCCTCTAATTTGGCTGAATGAGCAAATAGACCAATTGCTGCCAGAGCCACCCTCACCGTTCAAACTGCCTTACCCTGTTTCCACAGCATGGCTAAATAACACAGCAATAAAGTTTCCAACCACACACACTCCTCCTCTGGTAGCTGCCTCACAAAGCTATGAAAATCATGCAGTGCCCTGCCAAAAGCTTTCATTGTGGATACTGCCCATGACTGCTGCACCAACCCACTGATTACTACTGCCCAATCTGCCAAATCTCATATGGTACCACCATGGGAACCTTTGCTGCTGTTGGAGCTGCCTGTCAAAATCTGCAAAACTGAAAATGAGACAAGCTGTCGGCTATCTCATTCTTTAACCTGGCACATGCACCCCAGTAAAGGAAAAGTTAATCAACAAACTCTGCAATAATAGCATATGAAGAACCAATAACAATCAAGCCAATTTGGCAGTCTTAACCTGGAACACTCTCACCACTGCAACATTGTCCAAATTAAACACTACCCTCCTTCCCCTCAAACAATCCTGCCACACCACTGATGCAGCCCAAATCAGCATAAGCTCCAAGAAAGCAACATCCCATTTCTACTCCTCAGACCAATGAGCAGGCCATGGCACTGAGAACCATTGCCCTGCAAAAAATGCTTCCATACCCAGACCCCCAGCTATGTCTGTAAACAACTGTAAATCCCCTTGACCTACCCGGTCTGTCTGCCAAAATGTGATTCCCATTAAACTGATGTAAAAACTGTTACCACAAAGCTAGGTCCTCGCGTGCTAACTTACTAACCTTACTAACCTAAGAGTATGTGATGCTTACTCTTCCCTCATCCACCCAGATGATTTTCTCCTGTACAGTAGAAACAACAAAAGAAGCTTGCCACGGCTGTTTTATAACACTATTTAATCCACTATTTAATCCAAGTTAAAAGCAAACACAGGATCCAGACAATAAGTAAGCACTTTCACGTTATAATAAACACTTCATCAGACTTCTAAGACATCATCCAAAGATGCATATGTCACTCTAACCTCCTCCCCAAGGGTGAAGTCATTAAAAGAATTGCCTTCAGGATAAGGTAAGTGATGTATTAAGTGAAACTCACCTGGCCTTTTCTTGAGCACCAAACCCAAAGGTGACACTTTAAATTGGGTAAATGGTGGATAATCAAATGGGCCCAACAATTTACCTACCTGGCATTCCTTCTCAATCAATGCTCTCAGGACATCCTCCCTCCCCCTACTGACTTCAAAATTTTCCCCACCTTACCATCACCTACCAAAGTAGACGTAATCGAAAATCCCCTCAAAAAACCCTCAACCAATTCCCCAGCCACTGCTGGCAGCAGATACTGTGCTAGCAACTTCCCCAAAACCTGTACCTTAATAGGTGAATGAGTCATCTGAGTGCCCCCTAGTTCCCCAAAAGGACCCCCCTTTGGCCCTGAAAATTGCCCCTGCCATGTGCCCCTTGTAGTCCCATGGGAGTGCCACTCCATCTTCTCTGCCCCAAAAAGTAAGACGCCTGGCCCCCAAACTGACTCTCACATCTACCGCACTGTGTCGCTGAATGTGCACCCATACACTTAGAACAAACTTGGGAGAATCTGCAGCCTGCCCATGAATATCTCCCTGCATTAAAAGCCCAACAAACCTCAACGACCCCTTCTTTTTTTTTTGCAATCTGATTTTTATTAGCATTTTTAAAAACACAAATACAAAGACAAAGCAATAATTTACACAATGCAAATAGGTTCAAAACAGATAAGTGAAAAATCTTCATATAATCCTGCTAAGAACAGGTACATTCAGTACTGATATAACAAAAATAGTTATTTAACTTCCTTTAATAGACAAGATTTGCATGGAGGTATTTGTTAATGCAGGTGTGTGAAGGTATATCAGTACTCCTGAAACCTATTTGAATTAACTATATACAATATATACAAGTGACTGTCACTAAGTGAAGGAAGCTAGAGTATATTGCCTGTACAAATGTAAGAAAAGATAACATAAAAGGGTCACAAATAATCGTGGTCTTTCAAGGGTTTTGCTGGAGATAAATAATGAAGAGAAGAAGAAATTACAGATAATAGGAGGAGAGAAAGGAACAACCTAAATAGGATATTGATTAAGAACATCTAGAAGGTTATTCCAATATTTCTGAAAGTAGCTTAACTTCTTCTTGCTTGTAGTTTTTAGTTTACTTGCCAAAACATATTTTACAGCCATCGAGTGGAAGTCGTTACAGGACATTTTGGCTCTGTCTAGCCAGTTTAAGATAATGTAAGTTTTGAGTATCGCGCACAATGTCACTATGATACGTTTAATTTCAGGTTTAAATGAATCTGGATAGACATTTAAAAGCGCCATTTCCCAGGAAAGGGTTGACTTCATGTAACCTATTTTCTCCAGTCGTGTTCTTAAGGAGCACCAGAGTTTATACACATTTTTACAGGACCAAAAAATGTGGAGTATATCTGCAACAGAATTAGGGCAAGTTGGACAAAAAGGCGAGGTATTTGGGTTAATTTTATTTAGGAATGCTAGAGTGTGATATGCGTTATTGTTTATCATGAACTGGGTATAAATTAGTTTTTTGAAAGGGGTTAACTTTATTGTAGCATCAATTGCATTGAGCTTTTGGCTAAGTGTAACTTCCTTGTTATTTCCATCCTAATACTTAGAGAATAATAACTTGTCTTGGCATTTTATTTTTATTTCTAGACTATAAACCTTGGAAAGCATTTTAGATCTTGATAGAAGTTGGGTTATTAGAGACTGATAAAGATGGTACTCTATGGGGGTAACTGAACTTGTATCAGTGATCAAAGAGATTAGATCAAATATTTGTTTAATTATTATATAGTATTTCTTGGTCACTGCCAAAGAGGACATCATTTCCTGGATAAGAATAATATCAAACAAAGATTTTTGGATTAGATGTAAAACTAAATTCCTTTTTTTATTATTTTGCAACCCTTTTATATTCCATGAGTTTATCAATAACATTTATCCAATTATCTAGTAAAATGAGTATTTGATATTTTTACTATTTAAAGTAAAAAGAGTTAACAGGCAAATGTGATGCAACTTAAGAATAAATAGGCAACTAGAGTGAAGGTAATAAGAAATGTTTCCCTTAAATGAAAAATTATTAGGAGTAGAGTAAAGTGACAGTCCCCTCTCTCATATCGCTACCTGTGCTTAACCACATTCTACAAATACCTGAAAGAGATAGGAGGAAGACACTATTTACAAAATTAACTGCTTTAAAAAAATTCTTAACAATCCAAAATCCAACTTACTATAAACACATGTACTTCTTGCTCTACTGTAACAGTAAAAAAAGAAAACAGAACTTTTTGACATCTAGAAAACATCAACGCCCCCTTCTGCTAGCTTACCCACTCTATTACCCATCCCAAAGCTGTCCATCTTGATAGACAACCAGCTATCAGGATGTCTAACTTCCCAACACATGGGCCTTCCTTTTGCGAATCTTCTGATCATACCAAAGCCATGCATTACCCGACCGTAATCTTTGTGCCTCCCATATAGTCAAAATATAGGCTAGCAATGGAAGGGCCAAAGAATTGTCCCTCTCCAACCACACTGCCACATAATATATAAAGCCTAAGACCCAATTTTCCCATGTGCTTTGCCAAAATGTACCCACCAGCCTGCGACCTAATGCTGCCAATGTTGCCAAAAGGTCCTTCCCATTCATTGTCTTAGCTTCCATCAAATGCTGTACCCCATCTGCATCAATTAATTCAAAAATATCTACAAATTCCCACTTCCAAATCTTCTCCTTCACCACCAGCGGTATATGTGGAGTTAAAAGGATAGATGAACCCTTCTGCCCTAACGCCTGTGTCATCAACCAGTCCCCTGGCCGAGTCCCAAAGTCTGACCCTACCTCATCTAAACAAGGATCTCTACCCTCTTCCAACTATCAAAACTGAAATCACAAACTGCTAATGCTTGCAATCCAGCACCAGCTGCTGTGCCTACACCTACACCTTGCAGGACCATAGGCTGTCCGTTAACTCTGCTCTGTATACCCCCGAACCCCAAACAATCATTCTCCACTGCTTGTCTTTCCACTGCAGCAGAGTCTACCAAATCATTACCTGTCAAGGCTGAAGGTGTTGCCACCAGTGTCTCAACCTCCATTGTAGTCTCTTCCACCATCATCATCTGTCCTGATCTCTTAGCTTTGGATGCTCCTGCAGTGGTCCCCGTCTGCCACCTCTTCCAAGTCTTTGGACCCTGCATGGTAGTTGTCGCAACCTCATTTGGTAACTCCCAAAACAAATCCTCTGTTTGTGCCACGATACTTGCCCATTTATGCCTCATCACCCATGCCTCAGCCATGGTCTCCAGTTCACTACCTGACCACCTTGTAACCACCAAAGGTCTAACTTACTCCTACCTCAGGTCATCTGGGTGTGATCCTGCTTCAACAAGATCACACAAATGTGACTCTCAGCTACCAAATCCCATCTCAAAAGCCTTCAGAATACACCCCTTAACCTTACCTCACTTCCTCCCCTAGCTTCCAACCTGCATAATGATTTCCTGCCTACTCCCTTGAAGCTCACTTACTACCACCTTACCCACTTCTTTCTTAAATCCCAGCACCCCCTTGCCATTAAAGATGTCCCGTGACAATTTCATCTGTTCCAAACTTCATTCACCGCTAAGTCTAAAGCTCTGTTTTTGAAGTAGAATTCTAGAAGGAAGTATACAAGGCAGATGGAATGTCCAAATAAAGTTAGACCTGCATTCTAAGTAATAGTGAATGGCTGAAGCTTTTGTTAAATTCTTTTATTGTCAGTTCACCTCAACTTTGCAAAGTGGTAGTAGTCTTTCAATACATCTCCGAACATCACTTTCAGGTTCAATGCTGCCTTCCAATTTAGTATACTCCTAGTATCTACATTAAATTGCTGACTTAGAGAAATTCCTAATGCAGTCAAGCTTCTGTATAAACCGAGTGCTATGATTTCAAGGTAATAGCATCAAGACATTTATCTTGGCTGGTATTTTTACAGATGTCAATCTTTTTTGCTTTGGTTCCAACCACAAACCTTTATTTACATACAGAGATAAATCCCTGGCTATGGCCTAAGTGACCTGAGTTCAATTAGGAACTTAACACTTGTTGCATCTAGCAGTGAGGAATAGAGGAGAGATGAGGCTTTACTTGCTTGTCTCTTTTTGGAGACAGGATTTTGGTGAACTTCTGGTCTGATAGCAACTGAATCTGTATGACCAGTGAATGCAAAAGCTCACAGTAGAAGCTCAGCTGCATGTGTAGACAAGTTTAGGGGTATTACCACCTTTGGGTTATGGTGGGGATGCTTCCAAGACCACAACTCATTGTAGGCAGCAGCCTACTAATACAACACTAATGTAAAAGGAAGGTAGGGCTATAACCATGCTTGATCAGGCTTCAATGAGTGGTAAGACAGTTCTCCAATCTACCTGACTCCTGCAAACCTCACATCACCACTACACCTGGGACTGATTACTATCGGCAGCAGAACAAAATATCAGACAACAGGATCAACTGCAGGTAATGGAAGAGAGAGCTTCTTGAGGTGTCACACTTCTATGAAGATGAACTCTAAGCTTGTATGGATCTTGGAAAAAAAAAAGCAATCGTAGACCTCATGTAGTTGAGCTAAGATCCAACACACCCTTACCCACCATCATCCAAAAGCACCCTCTTTGTTCAGCTTCTCATCTCACAAATGCTTTTCTAAAGAAATTATCCCTAACACCTTATACTGGATTTTCAATGATGCCCAAACAACTCATTCTAAGAATGCTACTACATCCCAATGACATAAGGAAAACAGGCTTTCACACATACTCTGTAGAATATAGATTGGGCACCCATTTTCATAAAGCAATCCTTATCACTTTTACTCACTAATCTTACCAATTATTTTTATTTAACAGGAAAGTCCAACTTGGAACAAAGTCAATTTTCAGCAGAGACTCAGGGAGAAATGTTGCAAATTCATGTCTCCTGAGGAGAAATGCTCCAGATGCATGACTTTGTAACAATGGAGGAAACCAGACCACCCGGAGGAAACCCACATGAACACAGGGAGGACATATAGACTCCACACAGAAGGTCTCCCCAGCTGAGAATCAAACTGGAGAACCTCTTGCTGGGAGGTGACAACTCTACCACTGCATGACTGCACAGTCCAATTTAAAATTACCAAATTATAAAATACTGCATTCTTGGTAGCCATAGTCTATGACTAATACCATACTTAAAAAAGAAAACTGCACTTAGCGGCAATTCCTTGAGTCATTTGGAAATCATCTCAGAACCGTGACTAGTATTCCTACAAGCAGTCCCTTACAAGGTAAATAGAAATTGATTTTAAAGAAGAAAAAAATTACTTAAAAGGAAAATAAATTACTAAGTGTCCTTGACAATTTTATATTAAACTGCCAGAATTTCGTTAGTCAGTCGAGAAACACCTCTCAGATAAGAAATATCTCATCCAACATAGCCACATCTCACTCAGAAACTGCAGATCAATTTAATAACTTTAGTAGTCAAGTTATTCAATAAAATACCTGTAACTTACATCCTCCCTTTATCACTCAGGACAACCTGACTGACACAGATCAACTTTACCTTCCATATGATTTCAGTTTTTATTTCAGTTAATGCAGTTTTACAAATCTCTGATAATGTTATCAAGAAATCCACTTATTCCTTTAATTCTCCACATTGTAATTTCCGCATGACATCCACAAGCTTTACTTATAAGACTTATACCATCATCTTCCCTCTCTCTTTTTCTTCTGGAATTGTGCATAGTGAATGTAAAATAATCACTATCAGAAACCTACCTAGATCGTCATATCCCATACAGATTGCTGTTATCATACAGCTACACTCTAGACTTTTGCCTAGAGAACATTTATTTATTTATTTACATTTGTTGACCGGGAAAGTTCGACTGGATGTAGGTCCATTTTCAGCGGAGGCCTGGGAAGAAAAGCTCCACAGTTAAAATATTACAGACATAGTTACAGATGAAGAACATATCAATTAAAATATTATAAACATAGTTACAGATGAAGAACATAGTACATTAGTAGACAACTAGAATCTTTGTCATCTGCGAAGTACATAGCAGTCATTAACAATTGTTACAATAAGAAATTACTGCTGTATAATATGTAGCTAGGCATATAAGCATCCGAGCTTGCTGCAATCAAAGGTTGTTAGTGGGGTGGAAAGAGAGGTAGAGGGTAGATGGAGTGGGCGGAATTAGAGGGGGGAGTTGCAAGGGCATAGTCAGCATGTTTTTAGGTGCGCTTTTAGTAAAGCTTTGAAGTGGGTGCATGATGGTGGAGAGGTTATTGTGGGTGGGAGGGTGTTCCATAATTTGGCTATAGTGCTGGAGAATAGTGCTTCAGCAGCAGCGTTATTGGCTCTAGTAACCTGTAAGTGATTTTTTGTTACTGGATCTTAGTGGTCTGGTGGTGAGATAGGGTTGATTTAGATTTTGGAGGAATGAGACTTTTAGTGGATGGTTTACTAGTTTGTGGGCGAGTGTGAGTTGATACCATTGAAGGAGGTGAGGTTGTTCTAGCCAGCCCAGTTCAACAAGAGAGAGGCAGTGGTGACTTTGGTAGGATGCCCCGTTGGCGAATTTGGTGATTTTGTTGTAGCAGGTCTCAAGTTTATTTAGATCGCATAGCCTTAGGTTGGTATATATTGGAGAGGCATAAAGTAGGGTGATGATGAGATGGGAATTTGCTACTGAAATCCTTGCTGCTTTGGTGAGGAGTTGCTTATTTCTGTATAAAGCTCCTATTTTTGTGGACTTTTTTATGGTCATGGATATGTGAATGTAAAATTTTAGATTATTGTCTATTTCAACTCCTAGCAATTTGGTGTGACCTGTTGGGTGGATAGCGGTGTTTTCTTTTGCTGTGATGTTAAAGTGAGAGTTGTTTTGAGTATGCTTGTTGGGTTGAAAGATGAGGAGTTTAGTTTTGTTTGGGTTGGGTATTAACTGGGCATCAGATAACCAAGTTTCAACAGAGGAAACGGCTTCCTGTGTGACATTTTGCAGTTCGGGTAGGGACTGGGTTAAGAAAATGATGGCTGAGTCATATGCATATTGTATGAGTATGCCATGTTTGGTGGCAGAGGCTAGATTATTGGTGAAAATAGAGAAGAGTAGGGGTCCAAGGATAGATCCTTGGGGAACACCAATAGAGACAGGTAGTAGGGGAGATATGTCATTCTGTCATTGCTTGCGGTCAGACAGGTAACTCTGAAACCAGTTGGTGACTGATTGAGAGAAGGACTGGTTATTGAGAACAGAGATGAGTTGTTTGTGTGGGACCATGTCAAATGCTTTAGACAGGTCTAGGAAAGAAGCAGAGGAGAGTTAGCCATTGTTTTTATGCTGTAGGATAGTGTTAGTAAAAGAGAGTAAGGCATTGGTGGTGCTATGGTTTGGTCGGAAACCATGTTGAATATTGGAAAGGATGTTGTTAGTAAGGAGTTAGTCTGAGACCTGAGAGTGAATGCATCTCTCTAGTATTTTGGAGAGTGGAGAGAGAATAGCTATGGGGTGGTAATTGGTTAGTTCTGTGGAGGGCCCGCCTTTGTAGAGGGGAATTATATGTGATATTTTCCATAGTATAGGGATGTAGCTTTCTGACAGAGATTGGTTAATCAAGATGGATACTGGGTAGGCCAGAGCATCAGCTGCAATTTGTAGGTATTCACTTGGGAGGTTGTCTGCTGCTAATTTGGTGGGCTTAAGTTTAGTTAAGAGTTTTTTATATTGGAGGTGGGTACAGGAGAAAAAGAGAAGGCAGTGGGGAGATTACTAGTTGAAGGTGTGGGTTGGAGGGGAGGGGGGTTGTGTTGTCTAGCTAGTGACAGTACGGTTTGTGTGAAGTGTGTGCTGAATGAGGTAGCAATATTTTCTGAGGAGTGAGGAATGTTAGGTGGAGGGGTACTGATTTTACCTGGGTGGAGGATGGAGTTTATGGAGGACCAGAATTGTTTAGGGTTATGTTGGGAGGAGTTAAGGGCAGACTGGTAGTATTGGATTTTGTCCTGCTTTATTAGCTTTTTGACTCTATTGGTAATTTTTTGGAATTTCTGTCTAACTGAGGGGGTTTTGGTTTTGCACCAGAGTTCCCAGGCTTTATCCCTGTTTTTCATTCTGACAGTGGTGTTTCTGTAGCCATGGGGAGGGTTGGGCTTTGGTTCTGGAAAGTCTTATGGGGGCGTGATTATTAAGGATGCTCAGGAAGTTAGTAATGAAAAATTCAACTGTGTCATCTAGACTGAGGTACTTTAGAGGATGCCAGTTACATTCTTTGAGGGATGAAATGAATGTGAGTGGGTTAAAGTTTAGTTTTTTACATATTTGACGGTAGATGACAGGTTTAACTTGGTATAGGTGTTACTTGAGTAGGAATGTTGGGGAGTGATCACTGAGGCTATCCGATAGGAAGCCTGCTATATAAGACTGGGGGTTTCTTGCTGACTAGTATCCAATCCAGGGTAGTGTGCTTGTTGGAGTTTTTATTTATCCTGGTTGGTGACTTGACTAGTTGGGTGAAGCCATGAAGGGTTAGATTATGGGTTGGATGGTTGCCAGAATAGGACTGCCAGTCAATATTGAAACCACCTAAAATTATGGTTTCTTGGGGGAGATGGTGGGTAGTCCAGCTGAGAATGTTTTCTAGTGAAGGGATATTTTGGCCAGGTGGGAAGTAGCATCCAATGATGTTGATGGCTTTATTTTGGTTTGTTTTGAGGTTGGTATACATTATTTCTTCATTGCTAATTTGGGGCACTGATGAGTTTAGGATCTGGATGTTTAGATGCTATTTAAATATTATAGCTATACCACCTCCTTTCTTGTTTAGCCTGTCTACTCTTAGTATGCCGTAACCAGTAGAGAGGATTTGCTCACATGTAATGTGAGGTTTTAGCCAGGTTTCTGCCAGAATGATTATATCTGGGGAGTACAAGTCTAAGGTGGCATGGAGTTCATGGACCTACTTGGATATACTTCCAATATTTAGGCTTAGCAGAGGGATGTCTCTTCACTTTCTATTGGCTGTGATTTGGGAGAAGTTGTGGTTATTAGTCTGATTATAAGGAGTGAGGTTAGAAATGGAGGGGCCAGGGTTGGGGTGGATGTCTCAACTGAAGGCTAGTTTTGATATGCATGAGGTTATTAGTTTTATCAATTTGTGAAAGAGTTTGCTTATTAGGGAAACCATATGATTGTGTTCTGTGGGTAATAGTTATGGTGGGAGGGTTATTTTGTTAAGTTGTAGGGAAGATTTTTGTTTGAGTAATGTAGTTGATCGAATATGTGGGGGTTGCATAGGGATGATTCATGAGTTGGTGGTAGAGGAGCAGGCTGAGGGTGAGTCATGAGTGATGGTGTGAGTAGTAGTTCAGTGGAAGTGGTTGAGTGGGGAAATAATGGAGGTTTGGCAAGATGTAAGAAATGCAAGGAGAGTGCATGCAATGAGTATAGGTATGGTATGCTTATCCATGTTAGCTGAGGAGGAGGGATAGTTGTGGGAAGATGGTGGAGGTAGTGTTGGGTTTAGTGTTGTGGTTGGTGGTTAGAATGATGGGAGGGGTTTGCATGTGTAATAAAGGTAGGACCACCGTGGGCGGGTGGAAATTGGGGGCAGGGTGGGGAGCGAAGCAGGCAGAGACCCTGTTAGTTTCTCTTAGGAGGGGTTGTGGGCTGGAAACAGTCAGGTAACAGAGTATACTGATATAAAATCATATGATAATGATTGTGGAGAGTCAGGTAGGTACCCCATATTTTCACAAACTATTTGTTAGCTGTGCCCAAGTTCAAGCAATTTAAGTATGCTTTATGGCAGGGCTGAGCATATAGTGCTTAAAGGGTTGTATAAAATAACTAAGCAGCTGTCCCTCTTAGTGAAATGCTTCTCTAGTATGGTCATATACAAAATAGGCAGGCTGGCAGAAGATAGTTAGGAATAGCAATAAAATATGGACTTTCTCTTAGTCGCAAAGTAGTTTCATAAGGTTTTGAGGTTCTTTCAGCTCAGTATGTCCCTTGCATTTAAGGTATCCATGGTAGCTTTTGTAGGGTCTGTAGGAAGGCAACTGACCTTGTGCTAGCAGTAGGGAAAGGTGTCCAGCAGGGAGGTAGCGAAGAAGGGTTGGTTACTAAGAGAGGAGAGAAGTGTAACAGTCAACACGTGCAGTATGTACATGCACCCCTTATTAGCTTTGAAGTAATTTACACAGGTAAGGCAGTATGCATGAAACTTAGAGTTAAAAACACTTCACTTTCACTTTATCCACTATAGGCAGCAGTCACTACATTCCTTTGAGCACCATTACCTGGCTGTAAAATCTCTAAAGAGCATTTTCGCCAAACAGAGTTTTAATATATACAGAGTTCAGGCAAACCTAGCAACAATTGTCAAGCACGTTTATATTTAGAACCAGCTAGTCATTGTATATCCAAGTTCAAATCTAGTAGGACTATGCTTGGAGTGCACCTTGGTTATGGCTACACATTATTTAAACTAAATTTAAACTAAATTGAGGTTAGCTAATTAGATCAGGCCATACAGCAGCAGTACTATACAACCTCTATCAGCTTTGAATATAAATAACACATTTAACACTGCCTGCAGTATATGAGCCGTTTCCTTAACTAACATAATACGGCTATTGGATTGGCAGCGCAAATAGGTTCATAGGTTCATACTAGGCTATCTGCCCTAGGGCATTTATAAGCCTAGCCCAGAGTTTTGTGACTTTCGCCACCCCTTTAGTTTGAAGGATACTATGCCCATTATTTAGCTGTGCCTCTGTCAAGCAGTGACACTGAGGTGATCCCTGGGGTATACCTGCGATCTCTCATCCATTGGTCAAGATTTCTCTTGAACAAAGCCAGCGAGGTGCTTTGTCTCACATGTACCGGGATTTTGTTCCACAGCATAGGGAGTCTCTGGGTGATGAATCTGTCCCTCCAGCACGTCCTGTTTATGACCGTGTCAAGGTTCAAGTCTCGTGCTCTTGTAGATCGGATGGATTTAGATTTTTTGAGGTGAAGCATGTTCATTAATTCCGGGTTGGACATGGCCTTGTAAGTCAGGCACAGGTCACCTCTGAGCAGGTGGTAAGCGACTGAGTAGAGCTGGAGCTCCTTCAGTCGGGCAGCATAGGACATATTTTTGAGACCCTTTATCCTTTTGGTGAGGAACTTTTGGGGCCTTTCCAATTGCTGCAGGTGTCGGGTCAGATACATTCCGAATGGGGCATTGTACTCAATCATCGGTCTGATGAGTGATGAGTACAGGGGAATGATGACCTCCCTTGACCTAGATGTGAATCCCTTCATGATCAGGTGGGCAATGTAGAAGGTCTTCCTAACTACTTTGGCAGCGTGGGTGTCAAATGAAAGGTTACTGTCAACCTGGGTCCCCAGATCCCTGATAACCTCTTCTGTGCTTAGTGGATTGCCACCTATATGGTAGCTGGGGGTAAACTTGTTTTTCCCGAAGGGTATGACTATGCATTTTTTAGCGTTTAACTTTAGGCCATGGCTTTGGCACCAGTTATCCGTTTCTATGAGACCCTTCTGAAGGATATCTGTGTCTGATGTGTTTTCAACTATGGCGCCCAGTTTGCAGTCATCTGCAAACTTTGTCAGCCATAATCCTCCTGTGCTTGCCTGTACTTCTGAAAAGTAGATGCCGAACAAGAGTGGGCCCAGGACCGAGCCCTGTGGGACACCGCTTGTGACAGGCTTGGAATCAGACAAGGCGCCAGCAACTCTGACCCTGTGGGTTCTGTCACTTAGCCAGTTTGCAACCCATCTTGTGATGTATGGGTTTACATTTAAGCTGGTGAGTTTTTCTATGATGCCCGAGTGGGGTATTGTGTCGAATGCCTTTGCCAGGTCAAGGTAGGCTGTGTGGACTGCTCTGCCCTCATCAATGGCCTTGGTGACTGTTTCGAAAAAGTCAACCAAGTTTAAGAGGCATGATCTGCCCTTGACAAAGACAAATTGGGTTTGATCCAATGTCTGCAGGTCCCCTATGTCTTTATTTATGAATTCCATTATGATCCTTTCCATAGCTTTGCAGACCAGGCTTGTCAAGCTGATGGGACGGTGGTTTCCAGAGTCGGTGGAGGCACCGCCTTTATGTAGTGGGAAATGTAGTAGGACTAGGCTTGGAGTGCACCTTGGTTATGGCTACACAGTATTTAACTAAATTTAAACTAAATTGAGAATAGGCTAATTAGATTAGGCCATACAGCAGCAGTACTACACAATCTCTATCAGCTTTGATACAAATAACACATTTGACACTGCCTGCAGTATACGAGCCGTTTCCTTAACTAACGTGGATAATGGTTCGGCAGCTCTGTATTAATTAATAAGCAAACACTAATAGAAGTAAACAGTAAGAATCCAGGCAGCAGTTAAGCAAATGTTAACAGAAGCACATAGTTAATTATCCCTGGCAGAAGTATAATAGCTTCATGTGTAACAAGCCAGCATATGGTAAAATACATATACAGTAATTACTAAGCAATGTTTAAGAGAGGTACACAGTTACGAATCCTGGCAGCAGTATACAGCTGTTTCATTTGCAACAAGCCAGCATTTGATAAAATAACACTTTCATTAATTCAATAGCAGGAGACATTAACTGCAAATATCCACATTAGCTAGGGTTAGGTATAAACAGAGTCCTTATTTTGGGAGCGTCTTATGCTGAGGAGGACAAAAAGCTGCAAGTGGCCTTCACTACTAAAAACATTGGTAAGGTTTGTACTGACTCATTGATGTGGGGGGAGGGCCAAACAGCCGATAGGCAATATAGTGGCCACTCGTGTTGGTCTGAGAGACCTTGTTAGTTGCTCTTAGGAGGAGATGTGGGCTGGAAACAATCAGGTAACAGAGTATACTGATATAAAATCATGTGAAAATGATTGTGGAGAATCAGTTAGGTACCCCGTATTTCCACAAACTATTTTTTGGCTGTGCCCAAGTTCAAGCAGTTTAAGTGTGCTTTATGGCAGGGCTAAGCATATAGTGCTCAAAGGGGTGTATAAAATAACTAAGTAGCTGTCCCTCTTGGCAAAACGCTTCTCTAGTATGGTCATATACAAAATAGGCAGGCTTGCAGAAAATAGTTAGGAATAGCAATAAAATATGGGCTTTGTCTTAGTCACAAAGAACTTTTATAAGGTTTTGAGGCTTTTTCAGCCCGGCATGTCCCTTGTATTTAAGTTATCCATGGTTGCTGTTGTAGGGTCTGTAGGAAGGAAACTGACCACGTACTAGCAGTAGGAAAAGGTGTTCAGCAGGGAAGTAGCAAAGAAGGGTTGGTTATTTGGCAGCGTCTTACGCTGAGGAGGAGGAAAAGCTGCAACACTCTATCAGAAACAGACAATTCAGTTTATTCAACGTAGAACATGTTTGTCAACCTAGCCTTTGTATTAAGCCATTAATATTGTCATCTCTAACTTTGACAGTGGAATACTAACTGATACATTCTTGGTTAATCTCAAGAAACCTTAAGGTTTAACTCATCCTCATTTCTTATAAAATAACTTGCTGGCTCAGCTTTGGAACCAACAAACAAGCTACATACATAATGGTTCTTGATTACCAATTCTTACCCAGTGATTCTCAAGGTTCTCCCCTTGAGCTATTCCTTTTCTTCTTGTTTGTCAACTCCTTCATAGTTACCTAAACAATAACAAAATGGAGCTCTGTACTGGTTACCGCCATATACTCCAATCCTCAGAGGATTTATTAACTGCTAAACCAAGAACATATACAGAATGACCTCAGCAAAGTATAGCACTATGTTTTCCTTCATCTACATACTGTTACCTGTTCTAAAGCAAGAAGAATGCATTGGAAACAGTTCTTAGCTTGGATGCCTGTCCTGCATTAATTACTACAGATAGCCTACACATTCCTATAAAAAAGGAAAATTCTTGTTAACATCTGGGAATACTATTTTCTATTGTTTGCCATTCAAAGCACATAGTGATTTCATCCTCTACAAAGTACTCCAACAAATAAAGTTCTGATCTGGAATTATATGCCTCATTACTTAAGACAGTAGCAATTAAAATAAGTTTGTGCCCAGATTTGAATATTGCCTCCCTGTGATTACCATGGGTAATTCTAAATGTAGAAACCTTCTTCAATTAAAACTTAACAAGCACTGCAAGTGCATAGTCTTGTATCCCTACAACACACCTCTGCTATCTACTTATCTCTACCAATACTCTTACAATCTTAGAGCCAGTGTATTTGCTACCAGTATATATAAGACACTGCATCTAACATTGTGTACCTCTTGCTCAGCTTCTCACTCTGATAATCTCTACCCCGTACACAACTCTGATAATAATACCACCTCCCTTCAAAGCCCAATGTTCACATTAAACTGTGTAGAAAGGGCTTTCCCTACACTTGGATTATCTGTGTGTAACATTATCCCAAGAACATATATAGCATTTGCAGCCTTTACATTTTCAAACTATACCTAAAATTTTAATATTTTGAAAAAATATCACTGCATCAATAAACAGCCATAACAGTCTTATCTAGCACCATTTGACAAATAGTTCTACAAATTCTAGTTTAAGTATGTAGAAAACTAATATTCTACTGTACATCTTTCTAACTTATTCTGTACATATGCATTGTTGGCCTTCAAGATGTAAACCTTAATATTATAAATGTTGCTCTTTTGTTTGGATTTCTTCTGACAAGATAACTTATCTTTGTATATATTCCATTGTTTCATTTCTATATGTTAGGTGTACTTATATTTTACATATGTTATGCTTTTTGGCCTGATCGAGGTTAAAAAGGATTATTAAACTAGTTCAATTCCCTACTAATAAACTGTTAAGTATAAGTAAGTAAATACATGCATACATAAATAAATAAATATGGTAACTTGCAATATCATTCCCATATGTGCTAACTCCCGAAAAGATTCATATAGAGAAGCTACAGTTCTTTCATCTCTGGCCCAAATCTTCCTAAAGTTTTTAGGTATGCAATTAAGGTCTCATACTATGGAGTACCAGTTCTCCAGTGAGGCCAACAGCATGGCTTCAGAGTGGCACATAGCACAGCAGCCATATGCTTACTCCTCAATCCCCCCACTATGCTGAACAACAGGAGAACAACAGCAACAGGCAGCCTTACTGGCATTGTATCTGTAGACATTTTAAGGCTTTTGAGTTTGTGAACCACAGAATATTGGCAAATAGTTTAACCAGGCATGATCTGAATCTGCTTTGTGTTGCTTTCTATTTATCTGAGTTACAGAAGTTTGCATTACCATTGAAGACTACCATTCTTGACTCGACATAGATAAGTCTCAAGCACAACAATGACTACTCCCTGGGCTTGTGCTATTTACTATATGCTAAAAACTCTGCTACAATTAATTGTTTGAAATACTAACATAGTTGTGTAGCAGAAAGGCATGACATTTTATGCACTGTGACAAGTAATAGTGATAAACTGAACAGTAACATAACTCTGCTTATAAATGTGCCAACTACTTGGAGATTAAAGTCAATCAAGATAAGGTTAAGGTGGGAATGACAGAAAAGCATTTCACAAAAGAGGCAAGCAAGTGTGAATGAATGCATCCAAAGTTATGTACTCTTCCATGTGCCATAAAACACCTCAGTACTGTCACACATAAAGTAGCAGACAGGACAGGCAGGGCCAGCACAGTAAACTGCCAATCCTTATGCATCACATAAACTGAATTAAATGGGGGTGGGGGGACTGGCAATAGAAAGCATAGAAAGACAAAAAAGGGTAACTATATAGAATGACTTGAGGAAAAGGGCATTAAATGGGGCAAAGGCTCTCATTTATAGTATAAGGATAGCAGATATAGCTGGGAAAGGTAATTACGATTGGTTGTGGGAGAGACAGAGTAAAAAAGTGAAGGTCGCAGAAGTAGACAAGCAAACTTAAAATGCAGACGGATACAGACAGGGTGGTTTTGACACAATACGTTTGGACAACAGTGGACATTCACTGACACATATCGGGTTGGCATTTGCTGATGGGGAAGATTAGATAACAGACAAGATATGAGGGTGACACAAATGGCATGGAACATGTGAATGCGGGATATGCCGCAAAACATGGTGGATAACAGATGGGTGCAGTGGTCAGCCCACACAGACATGAGTGACTGCTGTATCTGATATAATCTGGGGCATTGCCTCTGGTGGCTTTGTGGTTGGGCTTGCTGTTCAGCTGAGCCCAAAAGCTCCAATAACTGTGAAACAGTGATGCCACCTCTTGTGGCCCCCCTTCTTTAATGTGTGTGTTTAGTTTATTGCTTTCTGTATTAATGTGCATGTTTAGTGTATTGCTTTCTGTAGTCTTTAAAAGTTGTAAAAGTCAAAAGTAATGACAATTAGTTTATATATTCAGTGACTGGGAATAGTGTTCCTTTTGATATACAGCCTTTTGACCTATGACATGATACCAGACTGACAGACCTTGTTTGGCCAAGGACAGCAATGTCTACATGGCAGACCAAAGGACAGTTGCCATCTAACAGAGATTCCAATGAACGCCATGTTAAGTGTGAACAACCTGAACAGTAACATGTGCTCCATGTGTATAGTTGACTGTGCAGGCTGCGGATGCCATCGTGCAGGAAATACAGGTTTTGAATGTCATGTTGCTTGACAAACAATCCACTCCCTATTTTCATTATATGGTGAGTAGCAGCTTTCCCTGTCTGGATCACTGACCTGCATATCTACTGATGAAGTCCCAAGTGCTGCACCCAGGACAGGGAGAGGTCTAGATTCACAGTTGCGTCACAGTGCACCTCACATCTTCCCTTTGACAGTGTAACTCACAAATGGCATTGGGGTTAGGCACTCCTGTGCAGTCTAGGTATGGATTACACTTACCAGAGATCCGCCAAGTTGGTAAGGTTGGAGCTTTGGCCTCACCCTGACGAGGCTCCTCATCTGTGATGGATTTGTGTGATCCCTCTAATGTTGGTGTTGCTGACAATGCCAGTATGTCATCAAATGGTGCACATGCACTTTGCCATCATCATAGCCTTCAATTGGCCTGCAAATAACAGTCATGTCTTGGGCCAAGTGAAACTAACATGGTAAACAAAGTGTAAACAAAAGTAGTAAATTACTTACTCGTTCCTACTAAAATACTGGTATGGAGAATTAAGTCCACACTTGAATGAGTTCATAATGCTGTCCATAAGTCAGTTTGAATATATGTATCTGAACAATTTAGTGCCTACTGTTACAGTATACATACTGATCTATGCTCCCCATTTACTTTAACTAGATTATGTATGAAAAGATGATCCAGTGGTCTAGTTTTCTCATCTATTATAGAAATAAGTGGATACATATTCACTAAGCCATTACAGACATTAACAATGATGCATTTGACTGCTGTTACTCATTGAAGAAAATAATCATTAATAATCTGTTTTTCGTTTGGTAAAATGAATGATGTTATACTCTTTGACATTCTGCTACACACATAAAAAGTACTGCTAGATGTTAATCAAACAATCAATAAAATGTATTTTGTGATGTACACTAGAATATGTGACATGCTCATTTTATGTAAATCATTCACTGACCACCTGACACATATCCATTTAAAACTCATATTAATTTGCTGTTTATCAGTTTCTAACCATAATAGTTAAGGTGCTGCAATTAATAAAAATCAAAAGGATCCATAGGTTCATAGATTTGTACTAAGCTACCTGCCCTTGCAAGCCATTTTAAGCCCAGCCACTTATCCCTTGTGAGACTCAAACCCTGCACCTTGTGTTTGTAAGGCAAACGACTTAACCCAACCCAAATACAACAGAGGCCACAAAAACTTTCACTAAATCAACTGCACACAACAAAAGTTAATTGGAGATGCATCCAGGTATTCACCTACCAATATACCCTTAGCAAGAGCTTTTTCAAGTTCAAAGACAGAATACAATCCAGGTCAGGCTTTAAAAGAGCACCTACATTTTTAAGTGGACTTCTGTATATAAAAAGGGAGGTTCTTTACACTGAATGATCTTGGATGAAGTTTACAGGAACCATAATATAGAGGATTATGATCAGTTTGCAAATTGTAACTCACTTATTATGGGATCAAGACATGGATGTCAAGAAATGCACCATGAAAGTGAAGCTTGGGAGGTGAATCTTAGCAACCATGTTGAGAACACAAAATATGTAGTTATGATCAGAGGTCCAATCATAATTATTTGTAGTACATGGAGATTTATCTTCTCCATATACCACAAATTGGTAGAAAATGAGACAAAAAAAAAAAGAAAGATACGAGGTTTGTTGTGTTGGCATTAAAAGCCAAAGCAGTGGGGAGAGGGGAGTAGTTGACATCCTTTTCTATTCCTTGTGGAAGGGAAGCGGTTTAATTCAATATGCCCAGTGTAGAGCAGTAGGCCGCAGGTAGAAATGAGAGTTGAACTGAAGCCATTTCTACCTGCTACTGCTGTCTACTGGTCAGCACTGTCTGCTTTTAGTGCAAACCCAACATTAACAATGTGAAGGGGTTGCTTATCAACCCCATAAGCATCATTAAAGTCAGCTATTATCCCTTAACCAGGATATGACTTAACTTTTTTAAATGCCTTTATTGAATTATCAATTAAGACATAGCCAAACATTCACTTCATAAAAGAAAACCGAGTATGTCAACATGTTTACATTTATAAAATTATCATTGATCCAATATTACATGAATTGAGCAATTTCTGCCTTCTGTTAAATCTCACGCCTCCTCTCAAAGATTATTCTACATGTATTGCCCCCGCAGTTTCCATTTTTTGCTATGTAATCTGCTCCTACTCTTTTCTAAAGACCCCACTTCTAGTTCTTTTATCTCTGTTACAATATTCATTACTTCAAATACAGTCAGTTAAGACTTTGGTTTACATTTTCTAGCAACTGCTTTTTTGGCAGCCACAAGAATTGAACTTAGCAAGGTCTTAGTATCTTAGTCTTAGTCACTTGACTGAAACCCATAATACTCAATTTCAACATACTAAATTTTAAACTGGACCATATAAAACCAGACTAGGTGGGGAGCTATGCCCCCACACAACCCAGTGTGAGGGGCTGTGCCCCTCACACCCCCCTAACTATATATACTAACTCCAGGATCACACTACAGTGGGGAAAAGGGCATAGTAGTGGCAGCATGTAGACTACTGTAAGGTATGTGAAAGGTATATGCCCTTTTCCCCACTGCAGTGCACTTCTGGAGTTAGTATATATAGTTGGGGGTGTGTGGGTGGCACAACTTCCCACATTGGGGGGTGTGGGTGTGGGGGCCATAGCCCCCCACCTAGTATATTTAAATTGAGTATTATGGGTTTCAGTCTTATGGGTTTCAGTCAAGTGACTTTTCAGTCTTTTGAAATTTCAGTCTTATGGTCTCAGTCAAATGAGTTTCAGTTAAATGAGGTTTCTATCATATGATAGGGATCCATCTAGGCAATTTAGATCATGTATCCCAGCTGTAATAATAATAATTTCCTTATTTACACCCATCTGATCATCCAATATTTCTGTCAGAATACTCTGTAGGGGAATTTCTAAAGTCTGCCAATTCATTACACTGCCAAAACACATGTTCTTAGTTACCTCTTTCTTCCCAATCACAATTACTTAACTGTTTTTGATTGTAATTATGGTGCTCCATGCACGATGATCTTATAAGCATTCACTTTCCAAAAAGATACTAACCCTTTCAATCAGCAGTTGTGCCACTTGAAAGATCCATGCTACGATTTTACTTTAAGATTAGACAGTCATCCACAAGCAGGTAACACTTTCATTTCCACATTATGCAAGGAGCACCCTAGCAATATTCCCAAAGCAATTCAACCTTCAGTTTTGAGTATTCTACAGCTAAAACAAATACTTTCTGGGGATAAAAGGCACCCTGCCAAGTCCCTTTTATTAGTTAAAAGGGTGATGACAAAATATTATTAGCTAATCATCTGGCATTCTGATCGGTATAGAGCACCTCTAAAGCAATTGAAATACTTCTGGTTCTCCGACACATTCCAAATCTTTGTATACAAAGTCATATTTAACAGAATCAAAAGGTTTCTCAAAATAAACCATTAGGAATAAAACTGACTTAGGTGCATTCTTTAGGCTTAACATATATCTGAGAACCCTTAGACAATCTGTACTGGACATTTCCAAAATAAATCATGAGTGAGTAATCTGAATTCATTTATTTAGCAAAGACTTAGGCCTTGCTGCCAACACCTTTGCATATAGTTTCAGATCACTACTTATCAAGAAGAAAGATTCAGAACCTTTATAGCTCTTTCTTCATCTTCAACAGAATCTTAGTGAATACAAGAGAAAATACATTGACTTTGAATCCTTTATTAAAAGCTCTAAATATATCTAAAAGTTAGTGGCCCTCCAAATCCTTTAAATCCTTACATATGAGATCATAGATCTGTGCACCACTGCCCAATTGAATTGTGCAGCTAAACCATGGAATATTTTCCTGATCTGTATGGGTGGCAGCAGCTTGTAAAATAATGATAGGAAGTATATAGAGAACTGCCTAACAAAAACAAAGCAGGTAAGACTATCAGAATTAGTACAAATTTAATAAGTGGTGATATATTATTTTTTCATGCAACGTATGATGATGAGGAAGCATAACACAACATTTTAAAATGATTCCCTGCATATAATTCACATGAAATGTTATAAATTATTTTGGTTTAGTAATGAGTCTGATGGGACACATAGTTATTTAATAATGTTAATATGCTTTCAGAATTTTTAAAAGTTGTTTAAATGAGGGGAACCAAACAGCTGACTGTCATGTATGAATCGTATGAAGTATTTCCTTAATATGTTAATTGCACTTTAATTATGGTTTCCTATTTCATGGTCAGACTTCTCCCAATACCCATTGAACAATCATTCCTACAGAATGGATTTCATGATTAGATTTTATTTTTTTTTACAATTTTGAGAATTGCCCAATTCCAAAGTATTTTGATGACTTTGATATAGTTCAGCTGCATGGATACTGTGCTACCTTCTTGTAAACATATCCTCATACATGTTTCTGGAATGCTAACATAAGGAAATGTTTGTCGTGATGAAAATGACTCAACTTTAAAGGAGGCAAATAAAATGGAAACAGCCTTAAAGTTCGCCTTATTTGAAATAAGACAGATAACTGTTTATTTTATCATGTGATCATGACAGTTCTGATAAGTGAAATATCCCCATCTTAAGAGTCTGCATCTCATTATACTAAGATGACAACATCATCAGTATAAAATAATACGTGTTGTTGTGCTGATATAACCCTTTATTAGCAGCAGAATGCTTTCTTGGACTTTATTGATTGCATCTTTATATTTTTTAAACAATTGTTTTTAGGTATCATATTGGAATTGTATTCCAGTTCTTCCTTTCCTGAAACATCATAATACTTGCTTTTCTCTCCTGCAGATTCTTTATCTCTTACTAATTGGTTTACTCAAGACAAGTAAGGTAAGACCACTAAAAATATACATTGTCAGAAAATATGGGAAATAAGCTATTGAGGTGAAGCAATTGAGAGTGAGTGAAAGATTTCCCTCTTCTTTTAATTTTACTGCACACATGAGCAGGGTGATTTTTCAGTTTACAGATATTTGTAGGAAGAGAACAACGTTTGTAGATTTAGATCACCCAAGTCACAGTCCTGTGTCCCTAAATCATGTCCTATCATTCGTTTTCTTTATGTGTCATACAGAGTTGACATTTCTGTGAGAATTTCAAACTACTGGTCAACTAAGTATTACCTTTATAGAATATATTAACAGTGAAATGTTCCAGGTTATCATCCCATTTAATAACACAGTTATTCATATAGAATAACAAGAGACATATCTGATGTGCTGTGTAATAAAAAAGCAACATAGCATTTTACTGTGATACAAGCCCTATTGTGTTCCAGCCGATTGTACCTGGAGGATCAGTTTAGGAATGAAAAAAACATGTTTTGTTTTGTAAAAAGTAGAGCTAAGGGTGTTAATTTGTTCAACTGATATGAGGCAACTGCTGTGTCAGGCTTAATGATGGTGATCAGTCCAGTTTCTGTCATTTGTTTCTTTAAATTATAGACTCACCCTAGTGGTGCCTAGTGTTTTTTTTTCTTCTTTCTTTCCTGTTATATCTGAATACAGTCTTGATCTGTTTATGCATTTTGTAAAATGAAGAACTAAGGAAACTGTCATGGGGAAGCAGTAGTTAGTTATTTAACAGCTGTGAGGTATATTTTGAGGGGGATTGTGAGGCTTTACAGCCACAGTTTCTGTGTTTGATCTATTTTACTGCACTCCAGTGGTTCCTAGTGGTATCTCCCTTTTACTTATCTATATAAATACAGTCTCAACCTATTCATTTGGTTTTAAATAAGCAGAGCTAAGGAGCTGTTAGGTAGTAGCAACTATTATAGCAATAACCCACGCCTGGGTGTGGGTAATGCTAAATTTACCCACGGTTGGCGTGGTTTGGTCTCGAGGGCGAAGCCCGAGGGACCAAACAAAGCCAACCGTGGGTAAATTTAGCATTACCCACCAGAAGTGAGTTATTATCATGACATTATTTAAGAAAAGAAACTGTTACTTTTCTTAAATAATGGCATAGTATAATGCCTGTTTACTGCCCTTCCGCAGATGTCTGGCATCCGTGGCAGTTCTGATGTACTGCGCGTCTGCGCAGTACATCAGAGCTGTGGGCAAAAGCAACAGAGAAAGCAAGATCTCCGTTGCTTTTTTTTAGTGTCTCGCTATGTTAAATGAGTTTAACATAGCGAGACAGTTTTAAAATAAGCAACGGGTTGCTTATTTTAAAACTGTCTCGCTATGTTAAACTCATTTAACATAGCGAGACATAAACAACGGAGATCTTGCTTTCTCCGTTTTTTAAACACTGTCTCGCTATGTTAAATGGGTTTAACATGGCGAGACAGCTTTAAAATAAGCAACAGAGATCTCTGTTGCTTATTTTAAAGCTGTCTCGCTATGTTAAACCCTTTTAACATAGCGAGACAAGTTTAAAACCGAGTTATACTAATGGAAAAAAGTCCGGGCAACAGGACCTTTTTCCATTAGTATATCTCGATTTACAACGGGCACGCTGGCCAATCAGCGTGCACGTTTTGGGGGGGTCATGTTATAATATTTGTTTTAACAGTTGTGAAGGAATTGTTGTTTAGTTTTTTCTGTCTTATGTATTTGTTTATCATTTTCTTATAGTCTCTCCTGGTAGCAGCTAGTTGCTACCTCCTTCTTTATTATTCTACTTAAGTACAGTCATGATGTCTTAATTCATTTAAAAACAGAGCTAAGGGAGCTGACCTGTAGTTGTAGCAGTTATTTGTTAACTGCCACAAGGTAACTGTTGATGGAGACTCACTGCAGTTTATTCTATTTAACTGATGGCAGCTAGGTGGTAAAACCCTCCTTCCTGCTCTGGCTGATTTGCTTGTCTTCCATATAGAGCTATGGAAATGTTTGAAAAATCTTATCTAGATGATTTCATTGCAAAATGTTGTTTAACGAAATGTTTCATCTGCAATATGTAATCATATGACATGTCTGCTTGAAACCAAGATGATAAATTCTGAAAAAAGAGCAATTATCTTGTTGCGTGGTATGCGGTAACAAAAATCAACAGTGAGCACAGAAGTGTTTCAAACACACAGCTTTAATTCACCATTTACTGCTGAAGAGCAAACGTTACATGTCACTGCCATGCTACACACCTTTCTTAAACAAAGTATTGCACTAGAAAATTTGCATAGGCTAAAATTTGTCACACATTATGTTGATATTGGAGATAAATACTTGTGAAATGTGAAAGTTTCATGTAGAAAAAATGTTTCCCTGGAATCTGATGATGATGATGATGTCACATCTAGTCCTAGTTACTATGTAGAAAGAAAAGTAAGGGCTCAAATAGGAGGGATAAGAGAACCAGAAAAAGAAACAAAATACGTGGAATCTACAAATAATAACAATCATGATGCTCCATTTGGTAAGGGTTGCTTACTCAACAAAACCAAACTCATCAGTAGTGAAACTAGGAAATTCATAATAAATAGTGATCCCATGCTGAACAATCTTCGGCTTGCAAAATCTCAGATAATGGTAAGTGCTCTGCAAACTGAGATGCAAGGTAAGATGTTTGCCAGCTACTGAGCTCCAAGTCAATACTCTTTAACACAATTACAGTTGTCCCGGACCCCTTCAAAAAACACATCACACCAAATGCCATTTGATGATCTTTATTAAACTTCCATAACAAGGCTTTGATAACCAACATTTATTAATTACAACTGACCATAGTATAGGTGATTTTAAGCACAACATAAACCTCCTTGTAATGTTAATAAGGACAGCATACCTGCTCATCCTGCCCAGTAAGCAGTGTTCATACCTTTGCTCGCTTACTTTACTTATGAAGCAGCATCCCAGACTCACTTCATAAACCATTCATCAAATTACCAAATTACGAACCAAATAAGCAGCATCCTTACCTCTGTTTGCTTACCTGTTGAGCAAACTTCCTCCAGCTGCTCATTTCCTTTCCACAAATCCTTGGAATAAACCTCCACACATCGGAGGGGGAACAGAAAAGGGCAAGCCTGTCCCTTTTCTCCACCTACCCCAAATAACATAACCAAAGTCCCCACCAAACCGCCAACAGAAAAGGGAGGGAGGGTAGCAAGCTCCCGCCAAAATGTGATTACTTACCCAACTACACTTGTCTAAACTCCTTAAGCCCCTCCCCACCCTTATCTCATTTCCTCCCAATCATCCCACCTCGATTTAACCATTTCACCTCCCCCCACCCACTTAACTCCCATTAATATATCAGCCTAACCCCTTCTGAAGATGTCTTAGGACAACTTGGTTTGTTACCAAGCCTCATTTGTCCCGGTCCCCTTCAATAAGCACATCACACCGAATGACATTTGACGGCCTTTATTAAACTCCATAACTTTGATTACCAATTTTATTTACAACTGGACATAATATATTTGCTTCTAAACACAGCATAAACATCCTTGTAATGTTAATCAGGACAGCGTACCTGCTCATCCTGCCCAGTAAGCAGCATCCATAGTTTTGCTCACTTACTTTACTTATAAACCTCCTTGTGATGTTAATCAGGACAGCATACCTACTCATCCTGCCCCAGTAAGCAGCATCCATACCTCTGCTTGCTTACTTTACATATGAAGCAGCATCCAAGATCTCACTTCATATCCCATTTATTGAATTGTCCATCCCCTTACTTTACTTATGAAGCAGTATCCCCGACTCACTTCATAAACCACTTATTGAATTACCTTCCAACCAAATAATGAGCGTCCTTGCCTCTGCTTGCTTATTTATTTAGCAAGCATCCTCCAGCTGCTCACTTTCCTTTTCCAAATCCTTGAAATGAACATCCAAACACCAAAGGGGGAACAGAAGAGGGCAAGCTTGTCCCTGTTCCCTGCCAACCAGCCTGACCAGGCTGTTCCCCCTTCCTATCAAAATTTTCCAACCACCTACTCCCCATAAAAAGGAAGGGTTAAGCCAAACATAATTTGGTGTACCCATCTTCTGTAAACTAACTTAAATCCCTGTCATCAAAACCAAAAGCCCCAACATGCCAGCACTGAAATAAGCTTAATGAACCTAAATGAAGTAGGATTACCTGTAACCCCAATGTACCCCACCAGAAGATCCACTCCAAAAGAATACATACCTTTTCACTCCTCTTCCTTCAAGCCCCTAATCATTGTTCACTCAATTAACTGCACTCTGTTGCCCCATTGCACCACACTAGTGACCAAGACATCCTCCATAAGCAATATAATCAGAAAAGCAGGAACATCCACCCTGTCAACTCCATCACCTTCCAAAGCTACTTCCTTCAAGCCCCAACTGCTTCCACCTGCAAAAATGACACTGTAAAATCTTTACATACACCATCAAACTTTCTTAATTACATTAAGTAGTGTCAAAGTACATCCTGCTCCTAAACTGCCCCAGATAAATTGCCCTAGCTCCCTTACCACAGCCTGCCACCAGCTTACCACCATCAATCCTTTCCCAGCCAAGGCAAGAACATGCAACAGAATCAACAACCCTCAGTTCCATTTCATTTTGTGTTATAATAACAGATGTGTGACAACTAATCACTATAAAAGCATAACTTAAATATCAATATACCTTACCTGGGTCACCTCTTGATTTCCCTCTAAAACCTACACAGCACAGCATATGCCCAGTAAACGTGTCTCTTAATAGTCTCTAAATCATTTATTCAATCAGCCTACCAAATTAAACCACACGATCACTGAATCAAACGTAACAGGGGCTGTTTAAATCACAGATGCTGTGCACAATAGACAAAACCAATATTAATGTCCTGTCTTGACATTTCCAGGTAAGAATTGCAGTATGTACCGCAACAACTTGTGTAATAGTCCCAATACCTCCCAACTAAAATTAATGACAAGAAGTGTGCATAGCCAAAGAAACTTTCCTCCTATCAATATAATAATAATCCCTCATCTCCTGCTACCAAAATATAAACAAGGAAACATTTACACTTCCAGAATAACTAAATATAGTCATAACATATATGCCACAACTATAACCCCATGATCTCCTTATCCCCACCAATCCCCACATCAAACCCATCTTAACAATCAAAGTCTGTCCCTCTTCCTTGTCAACCTACCCTGACCCTTCAAACCAATGACCACTAACCAAATTAATTCACTCAACCTGGGCATTCATGCCACTGATGTAGTACTAACTCCATCCTCTCAACCAACTGAACTACCTTACCCCATTCCCAATCCTGTCAGCTAACTGTCCCTCAAAATTCATCCACACACCCCTGTAAATCACACCCGAGTAAGCTAGCCTTACCCTATCATTTGTTTGACCTATGGAAAGGTGCCACAAACCCCAAGTTCTGAGCTCCCCTCCCCACCTTACAATGCTCTGTCCCACCTCTCACCTAACCATAAAGGGAGCCTGCTCACATACATCCTCCTAAATACCTGCCCCCAGATGCCACGTTCATGCAAAGTACCACTGGCCCCTTAGCACCCCTTGGCCTAACCTTCCATAGAAAGGATTTTGGGGTGAGGTAGTTGGATTTGACCTGTCCATAATAGCAGTATCATGATTCCACCCCCCATGTACAACTCCACTCTCATTAACAATCCCATAGACCCACTCTACCCTGTCCTTAACTTACCTCAGCCTCCTTGCCTCCATACTACTTCATAACACAACTAGCCTGACATGGATTAATAAGTATCTAAAGGTATATCACCTGTGCCCTCCATGTGTACCACTCCATCCAAGCAACATTCACCCCTTCAGGCCACTGACTGATGAGACTCTGTGCACCTCCTTTAACGACCTCCTTGCCCATCACTCCAGCTACCAGCACACTGGCACTGTGCAATTATTCATCATTGATCTGCAAAAAAAAAAAAGAACTGTAAAATTTCCTGCCACAAAGCAAAATATCTTAACATTAAGTGCCGTCAAGGTGACCCATAGCCATATTGCCCCCATCACTGTTCCATTGTAATTATGACTTATGTTCCCCTCCTACTCTTCTATCCCTCCTTTATTTATTTTTTTTATTTAGTCTGCTTAACCCTGCCAACTGAAACTGTTAATATGCCATACTATACCATTAGTATACGTACCACATTCTGCCAATTTGCTCCCCTTTAACTTGCAAACGATGACACAAGCAAAAGCTCTAAACATATACCTCTCAGCCTCTTAGCCCATTAGCTATTCTTAATTGTTCAGTAACACAATGCAGCTTTCACAAAGATATGTTACAGCTACTACAGTAAAGCAGAAAACACAGCTACATCTGATGCAAGCTATACATGGATGATAAAAACAGTGGGACACATGTGACATCACAATAATAAAAAATTCTAATGCAGTAATCTCTCAACTTCCCTAAGGCATTTTTTCTGCTGAAACACATTTGATGGCAGTTGTCATGATTGCATCCACATGTAGGTGATGCATTAAGTGCAGAGAAAATGCCATCTTCTACTCTCAGTCTGAGAATATGATTAGCATTTCACTCCCACCTGTTTTCATGGCAAAAGTAATTTATTACTTATGGATTGGAGAAGATTGCAAATTACTTCTCATGCTTTATAACAACCAAGAGAAGCAGTTCTGTGAATATTAATGATTCTAATACTTGGTGAAGAGCAAACACAGCCCTAGGCATTAAACGCCAGAGCCATAAATCATTGTAGAGTATTGTAAGCTAGTTACTTGTCACAAGTAAATGAAATAAAGAAACTGTTCCTGTATGTGCGCGTATGTGCAAGCACGTGTGTGTGTGTGTGTGTGTGTGTGTGTGTGTGTGTGTGTGTGTGTGTGTGTGTGTTTTGTTTGCACATCTGGAAACCTCTGACAAAACAGCTGCTTTCTCTCTAAAATGCATTTCAAAGCTACATCTACTGGATGGTTAACAGCCCAGAAAAGGCATACTTTACAATGATGTATGTTTGAGTAACAATTTAGCAGGAATACATACAGTTCACAGAAAATATGTTACTGAACTAATTGGGCAGCAATAACTCCACATAAAAATATAGCCTGTCAAAAGTCACCAGCAGCTCTGAATACTTTCATTTTCATAGAGCAGTATGGAATTTCCCCATCTGTGATGTCCACAACTCTGGTCAGAGTGCAAATACTTTAACCAACATTATTAGAGCATCATTATTCTTGTTGTTTTAAGCCTCATAACAAAATAACAAAAACAAAAAAAGGAAAAACGTTTTGAAAATGCACAAAACTGGGAAGAGAGGATCACTTCTTGACTTAAATTTTAGTTAGTGTTTTGTGGGGGGGACTTCCCACATTTTTGTTTAGAGAGTGGTTCCATCTCTGCTCACATTCTTATTCTACTTAAATCAGATGACATTATTATGTGAAAAAAGGCAAATTGCTGCTTGTTCACATAGTAATAATAGTAATAATAATAATAATAATAATAATAATAATAATAATAATAATAATTAAACCTTTTTTAATTTGTGTTAATCTATCGGATGGAAAAGAGAGTGTCACTGTAGTGAGAAATGGAAAAGAGTCAAGAATGCAGGAATTATATAGTTATGGTTCATCTTTATTCAAAACTGAGCCTGCTGATTAGATGGACCAACCAACATAACCAACATGCCTGTTGTAAATAGATTAAATACCAACAGAAAAAAAGCCCATCTGCTAAAATAACATTGAGCAGCCAGATTCTTTTTCAGTTCATATGTCCTACAGAAGCATACCTCTTAACTGTCCAGATTTTCACAAAATATCTAGATTTTTGCATCATGTTTTTGGTCTGTTCCTCATAAAATTTGTCATTTTCTGACAAATCGTTGAGGTATGAAGTCACTAAATAATGACACACATTTGAGTTTCAGACTTCGTATCCTTCAGACAATGCACGCTAATGCAAATTTGTTATTCTAGCAGCTGTTTAAAAAAAGCAACATTTACAATCTGTCCCTGTTTTGGGGCCTTTGTCTCCCATTATTTAGAGCTTTGTCCACATTTCTTGAGCTAAGAGGTTGAGAGGTATGTATGGAGAGCAGACCAAACACAAGAAAAATCAGGAAAGTTCTATAAAACTAAAGAAATTTACCTGATTTTCCTTGAGTTACTCTGCTGTCTTGGCAGACTCTTGTACCTTTGAGCTTTCCGATTTTTATAGTGAAAACAAAACAAAAAAACAAGCAATGCAGATTCACTTTTCTCTGTTGCTTATATTGTGCCTGCATGGGGACCTAAGCCCCATACGTATGTGCAGTACATCAAGAAATGTGGAAGAACACTATGACAGTGTTATACAAAGACATTATTTAAGAAAGTTAAGCAATTTCGTTCTTAGATAATGTAATTGTATAATCACAATAATCGATCTGTGTGTGGGTATGTGAAGATTTATGCGCAATTGGCTTTGTTTCATCAATCAGGCTTTGCACTTGTGATCTAACCATGCCAACCATAGGTAAATCCTCATATACCCACATCCCAGCATTGGCTATTGCTTAAATATCTAAGGGATCAAACAAAAAAAAGGGGTTGTGGCATGATTCATTAGCATCTTCAGTACACTGAATGATTCTGCATTGAAATGGACTACAGTGTCTGAAAATTTATTTTGTTTTATACATGGAGAATGTACTGATTCATAGGTTAGTACTAGACTAAATGCTGTTACAGGCCATTTTAATCTTAGTCAATTATCCAAACTGAGAACTGAACTTTGCATTTTCTGTCTCGAAGGCAAACATCTTAACCCTATCCACATGATGAGTAGTTTTGTTACATTGCTCTCATGTTATACTAAACCTAATTGCACTCTTGAGTGTGCTGGATTCTTCTGTGTGAGATGTGTTCAGTTTTGGAAATGTGCAGCCATAAAAGAAAAATGGTTTACCTTCATGTGTGCGTATTGCACACGGGTGAACAGCAATTGTCTGAAAGGCAGTTTGCAAAGTTTGTAAAAGCTGAACGGAAAAAGGTTCAAATGTGCAATGAGTGAATGCACAGTGACATTCGCTCAATGCACATTCGACATTTTGGGGCAGATTGCACTATAGTGGGGATCGGAAAATGGTCCCTTTCCCTACTGTAGTGTGATCTCAGAGTTAGAATATTAAAGTAGGGGAGTTTGAAAATCAGCGAATCTGCTTTTCAATTTTCTAATTTTCGAACATTTAAAACTGTCACTGTTTTCATTTTCGTGGTTACAATTCGCTCATATGAGCAATCGCACCACTGTGATTAGTCTTTCTAAAGGTAAACCAAGAAAAATAGCTGCAATTTCATCTGCATGATGTATTCATAATTTAACAAACTCAGATGCCATGATCAGTTTCAGCAAGTAATTCTGCTTCCTGAGCAAGCATAGTGGTATCTTTTCTCACCTCATTAGCAATGATTCTATCAAACTGAGCCACAAGCAGACATCAGCAGAACTCAGCAGATGTATGAGAGCAGCTTGCTTTTTATTGTAACTCTGGGTTGCAGTAGGGCTCCTGGAAGCAGATAAACATTGTACATAATCTTTTTTAGAAGAACAATCATGGAGTGCTACTGGTTTATGATTGGCAATACTGAGTGGCCTGGTTGCAGTTTTGCTGAGAATCTCTTCAGGGTCTTTGTGCAGCTATGATACCTGTTGCATCCAGCTGCTTCGGGTGCTAGCCAGAGTAACTACTAAGAGAAAACTAGATCAAATGTACAGAACACAGCAATATCAGTGTAGTTAGTCAGCTTGGGATTAACGATACTCTTTTGTTTCTGGTTAAAATAGTGGTTGAGGATCATTGTTTCCTTGCTAAGCTGTGTTGAAACCAACACTATCTGCACTAACAGGCAGTAGCATCTCCAATAAACAACTACAAATTTCCTAGACACTACTCAACATTCATCCTGCATTAGTAATAATCTGGAAAGATGTATTCGCACTTTCCAGCTGACTCTATAGGCAGCATGGGCGAAATGGGCATCCTGAAACAATGTAGCAATTTTTATGTTTACTGGCAGCCATCTGTTACTTAAACAAATTGATAAAGTTGGTGTGAGAGATGCAATTATTTAATGCTATTGGAGGCAAAACTCTCACATGAAGGGACTTCAAATTACATGCAGGCTGGCAGTATTACAGAACACCACACTAAACCTTGCACAAACAGATCAGGCCAGATACATAGAGCTACATACGCTCAGGCGCATTAAGGTAAACTACCTAAGCCACAAAGGCCTCCTAAATGCAACCTAAGAAACAGAGGTCCTCAAAAAACATAACAAACACAGGCAGCACCACCCTTGACACATACATAAGAGTCAGTGTCACTGTTCAAAAGTCCATAAAGCAAACCTTCTGATAATCTGATATCCTAGTCATACGTGACAATGTTGTGAGATTTATGGATGCACAAATCACCTGGGTTTGCAAAGAGAAGGTCAAGATCAGTTCCTTATTGGATGCCAGGATTTGCCACATTATCAGGCACTAAAGCTCTTATACCATAAGTACACATATGATACAGTTATAGTACATGTGGGTATAAAAGACTTGTGACATACCTCCCCGGACTATATGAAGAGGGACATAATGGAGCTCTTAGAGAATGTACCTGGTATTAAACTAGCCATGAGCAGTATTCTACCATCACTAAAAATAATGCTGCATTATGAACAAGAGATTATTGACTCCAAAAATTGACTTATCATCTGGTGTCATTCAAAGGGAGGGGCAATGTATATCAGCTTGAGAGGTGATGATAGACAGTCCTAATTGTCCTAACTGTTTTGCCAGGGATGGACTTAAGATGGACTGCATCCAACACCTAAGTTTTTATATATAGACTCCCAAGTTTTTAAATATTGACTAAAATGTTGCCTTCCCTATAGTGGGCAATATCAGTCCTCAGAAGCTTTCAGCATAACAAATTGAGTCTGGGTAACATAAAGGTATTGCTACTCAATACTGAGAGACTTAACAAAAATCTCCACTCCCTATAAGCACTCTTTATCCTGGAAAATATTGATAAATGCAATATTATGGAGACTTAATTAATGACTACTGAGACCAGCCATTCAGTGCAGGGTTTCAACATCTACCACATGATCAAGCCCACTGCAGTAGATGAAGGCACTAAAGGCAATGGTGTCTCCATATTTGTAAAAATCACTTTCAGACTAGTTAGACAAGATAACAATCTGGATTTACTCCACATCCAACCATTAACAAATCCCCTTATCATATCATGGCTAACTATGGGATCCCTCTTTGTTTCCCCTTCAGCCCATAACACCTTCCTAACTAGTATGTAGTCTCTATGCATTAAGCCAAACACAATTTATTTGGAGACTTTAACTACTCCTCCATTAAGTGTGAAATATATATATAGCCTCTAACTTTACTTAGATTTCTGGACTTCATTAATGCAAACTGTCTGGAACAGTTAGTCCTCACCCCAAACTGACTTTGTCCGTAACAATATGGGTTAGCTCTGCTCTCTACTAATTATAACAACCTCCTTGGTCAAATTGGACCACAAATCAGTGTAGTCACCTTAAGGCTGACACCAGCAGATTCCTACAATATCTCAGTATTCTACTGAAACTGAGTGATGACCTGGCTAAATTCAACATCCCCTTCAAAGTCGATGACCCCACTGTTTATTTGGCATCCATTAATTCCAAATTCTGTGTACGTGTGAATAGCTGCAGAGATGCATCTGCCCCATGTCAAGCAAATACAATGCCAAATTTAGAAAATAAACCCATATGGTGGAATCCATATATAAGAAGCATTTATATTAAAAGAAAAATAAATAATTGCATGTAAAACTGAATGTAACTCTCAAGATACAAATAGCCTCTTACTTAAATTAATAAGGAACTCTGGACCTCGATCAAATCAATAAAGGCCAAACATGAGGTATAAACTGCCACCAAAAGAGAACTACAAACCCTTCTTTAACTAAGTTAGAGAACTTAGATCCAATACTCAGCTCCGTGTAAAACTAACAATAAATTATATCTCATACCTGGACTTGGAAGACACAGCTTGTAGTGGATAAATAGAGCTCTAACTTCAACTTCTCTCCATTCCTATATTACCAGATGTTTGATCCACATCTAAGTCTCCTTTCCATTCCTACGTTACCAGACGTTTGATCCACATCTAAGTCTCCTCTCCATTCCTACGTTACCAGATGTTTGATCCACATCTAAGTCTCCTCTCCATTCCTACGTTACCAGATGTTTGATCCACATCTAAGTCTCCTCTCCATTCCTACATTACCAGATGTTTGATCCACATCTAATACCCAACACTCAAATCTCCTATGAACAAATCTTCAAGGCACTATCCAAGGCCAAGAACACCGCTTCTATACTGACTAGCCTTAAACACGAACTGTCAGTCCCCTATACAAACTATTCAATGTCAGCCTACAAACAAGCATTGTGCTATATGAATGGAGGACAACAATTATCATTCTTTTGCACAAAGGTGGGACAAAGAAGCAAATGCCTTCAAACTCAATGTTTCCCTAGACATCTATCTGTTAGTTTAACCCTCCTGACCTTCCCTACTGCACTACAGGCAACTCAGTTGCGCACTGAGCAGTGTTGTCAAACATATCATCCATAGCCATCAACAGAACAATTACTTTTGTTAGCCCTACTGCAAAAACTGGTCAAAGTGGAGACACTCACTAGAAGCCTACCAAAAGATCTGAGACCTCCTAAACATAAACCACTTGCACACACAGCTATGCAAATAGAGACCACTACACATAATAACACATAAACCAGTGTCTCAGCAAATAAGTGCCTAAGGCAAAACACCTCACCCCTAATGCCTTGGTCATAGTCAACTCCATAGTGAAACACACAGATGTCCCCCGCACCAGGCTGGACAAGGAGAAGGTCACAGTCAGCTGCCTGTCAGGTAACAAATCACACATGCACTCAAGTCACTCAACAAGTACCATTATGACTCAGTTATAGTTCATGTTTGAGTGAATGACTTGAAACATACCTCTCTGGACTATATGAATAAAGACATGATTGAACTCTCAGACTATGTGTCCTAGGCAGGTATGACACTAGCCCTAAACAGCGTTCTACCTTCTCTCAAGATGATGCCACAGTATAAACAAAAAAGCTTCACCAATTGGCTTAGCTTCTGGTATCATTTCAGGGGGATCCAGTATCTGTTAGCTTAGGATGACATGGTTGAAAGGCCACACAGTTTTGCCAGAGATGGTCTGCACCTGTCTCCTCTAGGCTTTCGGATACTGACAAAGGCACTTGCCTCCCCCATAATAACTTTTTTCGGCAATGTCAAAACAAGAAAATTCATGATGTAACCAAAATCCACCCAAGGCAAAATCAAGGTTCTACAGCTCAATGCTAGAAGTCTAAACATGAAGCTGCACTCCCTGGAAGCATTCCTCACCTTGGATGATGCTGATATCTGTGCAGTCACTGAGACAGGTTTCAAGGCTGCTGAGAGCACCACAACTCTGCAAGGCTACATTGCCTTCCACACATTCAGACCTCAAAATAAGTGTGAAAGAACCAAAGGTGGTTGGTTTCCATCTTCATTAAACTCAAGTAAACCTTGAGACTGCTTAAACAGTATGACTCTCTCAAACTTCTCCATGTCCAATTAACTATAGGCAAAATACCCTACCACATAATTGCTAGCTATAGGTTCCCACCATGAACCAATAAAATCACACTGCCTACCTGGACTTACTGGAATCACTCTTCATACAGCCCATTATCTTAGTCATGGGTGATTTTGACTATCCTTCCATCAACTGGGTCACAGATATGAGTGCCCAGAGGTTCTTAGACTTTGTTAATTCAAACGCTCTGGAACAGACAGTCTGCACCCCCACAAAGGGGCTCAAGTGTTCTAGACATAGTACTCACCAACATGGGGAGTTACTGTACTCCCCACTTGTGATGCCTCCCTGTTAAGGTTGAACCATAAAACTGTCTTGCTCGAAGTAACTATTAGATGTGACATCTCCACAGGAGCAAAAAGACTGAAAAAAACTTTCACAAAGCTAACTTCATAGTAATAAGTAATAGTATAAAAATGTCTATACCCCTGGCATTCACAGACAACGATGACTCCTATGCAGAGGTGCACTCAGATGTCCTGTACAAACACTTAAGCAGCTGGGTAGACTCAGCTGCTACCAGACTGAATCAAAACTAGGACCTCCAGAAAAAACAAGCTACCCTAGTAGACCTCAAGTATAAATGGGTTATATAACAAGAGGAAAAAAATGATGCCTAAGAATAAGAGGGAACTGACTCAGCAGAGGAAGAATTCCCTCCTCAGCTTGAACAAGGAAATTAGAAATCTTATGAAATCCTCTAAAGCTAACTATGAAGCTAAAATAGTGTCTCCAATTAAGGATAATCATAAAACATTTTTTAATTACATTTGAAACCTAAAAGGGAATGCCCTGCTTTGTGCAGAACTGGCAATAGATGGTACCACTCATACTGCACCAGTGGAAACTGCCAAACTGCTAGCTGACAGATTTGGTGCAAACTTCACCCCTCTGGTCATACCCCAAAGGATACATGACACCATTCCTCTGCCTAGTGTCTCTAGAGATCAGGACTTAACTGAGCTCTCCAAGGCCATAAATACTGCCTCAATGGGACCAGATAACATCCCAGGATGCTTATTAAGCAATCTAAAACAGGACCTATCAGACCCACTTACCCATAGCCTGAGAACTGCCTTTATTCCAGCAGAATGGAGAACAACAACAGTAATCAACAGACCCTAAGAACTATAGAACCATAAGTCTAACCAGGCTCATCTGCAAGGCCATGGAAAGAATCATCATGGACCTTATCAACAAGGACATAAGCAATCTTCAAACTGTAGAACCCACTAAATTTGACTTTGTTTAGGATTAATAATTCTTATTAAACTTGGTGGACTTCTTCAAGAAAGTCACCAAAGCCCTGGATTAAGGTAAGGCAGTGCATACCACCGATCTTGACCTGGCCGAGGCTTTTCACACAATCCCCGCTCAGGTATCATTGAAAACCTCTCTCAGTTTGAAATTTACCCTTATGTTACTAGATGTGTAGCCAATTGGCTCACAGACAAAACACATACTATCAAAGTTAGTGACGCCACCTCTACCAGTAGACCCATCACCAGTGACATACCACAAGGTTCTGTGCTGGGACCTTTACTATTTGGAATCTACTTCTCAGAAGTCCAGGCTAAATTAGATGGTCTTTAGCTTACCAGGTTTGCTGATGATTGTAAATTTGGTGCAATCATTAAGTCCCCCAATGATGTTAACATACTATATGAAGGACTAACACAGACAAATAACTGATGCCAAAGCCGCAGTCTAAAATGAAAAGCAAAAAAAGTGCATTATTATTCCCTTTGTCAAAGTAGAATTGCCCCCTAACTACAGTACTGACAACAACACCCTCCAATCTTAAACTCAGTGGTGCGAGACCTCAGCTTACATGTAAATAGCAATCTGAACTTCAGGCAACAAGTTTTCACTGTATTAATGAAAGCGTTCTATGCTGCACACCTCATAAGTAAGGGCATCGCATCCAGGTCTAAGGAAGTTATAACCCCACTGTACTTCAGCCTCATCAGACCATTAATAGAGTACAATGCTCCCTTTTGCATGTACCTCAACAGACACCTACAGCACCTGGAGAGACCACAGAGTTTCCTCACTAAGAAAATAAAGGGCCTCCAAACCATGGTGTATGTGGATACACTAAACATCTTGTCACTGTACTTTGTATCATATAGGCTGCTGAGAGGAGACTTGTGCCTGCCCTACAGGGCAGTCTCTGACTCTGCTCCAATGGATATGCTTCACATGCACAAATCTAACAGCACAAGTGTCACTCACTGTAGAGATTTTAACCTAGCCTCTGACATTAACAGAACATGCTGTAGAGACAAATATGTCTCTCAGAGACTGCCGTCCCTCTGGAACAAACATCCAGTTCACATGAAGCAGATCTCCTCACTGACCCTATTCAAATGCAGCCTAGACAAATGGATAGGAGACTGCAAATTCACCCCGGGGGGTATCACCCATGTCCCTCATAGACAAGGGGAGATGGTGTTGACCATAGACTAGCCCTGTAAAATGCATTCTCTTTATAGGGACAGATGGGTCAACTTGGGATTAACAGAGCTAGGCTCGTAAGGGCTCAAGGGCTGCTAGCCTAGTAACCTCCTATGAACATATGAACCTATATGGAAAGGAACTCATGCATTATAAGACAGCAAACGAAAGCACGAAGGAAGCTATGTTGCATCTAATGAGCATTTTGATCTGTCTCTAACAGTTACAACACCTAATGTGAAGCTTTTTTTTTTTTTTTTTGTGCCAGTCAATGAAACCAACTACAAACAGACACTCAATACAACAATACTGGTTTGAAACACAGCTAACAGGAGAAATTGCAAGGACTGGTGCTGGATTAAAATGTAAAGCAATTATAATGTCAATAAAGTGCAGCCTAGCTAGGGAATAAACAGTAAAACAAAGCAAGTAATACAGAATTAGAAGAAAATATTGTTTTCCATTTTGAAAGTTCCAGTTACTAGAAGAATTAATAACATTTCACACTACAGCTAGTAAGAAGAAATCAAATCACACAAACTTATGTACACCAATAATGGGGCAAGCAATTTAAAAATGCAATTAATGTAACAGACAAACTTTTGAAAACAGTAAATTTACAACACTAAGCATATTAAGTATTTTTAAACATATAGACTGTCGGGGGAAAGTATCGGGATCTCATTGAATGAAGTGTGCAATGAGTTTGGGAGGGCTGTTCATCTGTTACTCTGTAATAGCCTAGTAACCCCCTATGAATCTGTTGTTAACCAGGCTGGTGTGTGTTCGGGGTGGCCATATAAATAGTTCTTACTCATGGCTAAATCTTCATGTAAATATGTTAATACTTTCAACTAGAAGTTAGGTACTACATCCAGGCCTGAGAGTTTCCAATTAGGAGCGTTTTTAACTTTGTTTCAATCTCTCTGGCAGTTACTTCATCCCATTTCATATCTGGTACATCTGATCTTCTTATTCTTTATTTTCCTTCCATGCATTCAGCATCTTTGTTATGTTCCACAGGATCTTCAAAGATATTCTTCTAAAATGTATCTATTTCTTCATTTCTGGTAGTGTTTCAGTTCATTTTGCCTTGTTTCCAAATTCTCTATAAAACTTTTTTGGGTCAGCAATAAATTGATTATTTTGTACTTTTTCCTTCATATTTATCTGCATATCTTCTAAGTTTTCTGCATATGCTGATATTTTTAGTTTATTATTTGTGATAGTGCATGACAGATCCTGATCTGTTCTGATACTGTACATCACGTCTATCACGTCTATCTTTTTGAGTATTTTTGTTGATCTCTTCTGTATTCTCTAACAGTGACACTTTAGTCTTAATTGTTTTATAATTTCCTCTGTTTGATATCCTGTGATGGCCTTCAATTTCTCCCCTTCCTTTCCCCTACTACCCCGTGTTTCTGTGGTAAGACTGTATCTGTTATTAACTTAGCTGCACAATAATATATCCTATTTACTTCTGTTATATCACAGGAGGCCGTATGGACACTTCTAATTACTGTGTTCATTTGTTTTATCAAACTGCTAACTTTCTGGGTTTTATTGACTTTCTGTAGTCTATTTCTTTCATTGTTCTTGGTATATCTGACCATTTCTATTAAATTTATTTATTTATTTATTTAACATTTGTTTACCAGGAAGGTCCAACTTGGAACAAAGCCAATTTTTAGCAGAGGCCCAGGGAGAAATGCTCTTTTCCGTCTTTGTAATCTGGGAGGAAATCGGAGCATCCAAAGGAAACCCACACAAATGCAGGGAGGACATGCAGACTCTGCACAGAAGGCACCCAAGCTGAGAATCGAAATCAAACCAGAGGACCTCTTGCTGTGAGGTGACAATGCTACCACTGCACCACTGCGCCGTCCAAATCAAGCAACTCTTCTCATAGATCATTTTCTGCTAAACTGAGGGCATGTTCTTTGTTCTCACTTTCCTTCAGGCATTCTATAGAAATCTCCAGAGCATCTTCCTGTGCCACATTCTCTTCAGTTTCATCCTGTGTCATCTGTTGCTTTTTCATATGGGAGTTCACTGGCCTATCACTCCATAACATTGACTGCATCAGAGTTGCCAGATTCCTGTTCCTTCTCTTGCTGTGCAAGTTCAACTGAACCTTTGTACTGGTTTCTCATGGAAGGCTCCAAAGTATCTTATATGAGAACTGATCAGAGGTTTCCTGCTCCACTGGTTTCTCATTAATATAGGGATGTATTGATCTATCCTGCTGTGATGTTATCTGAGTTAGATTTTCTACACTAAATCCTTCACTTCACAGGTAATCCATAACCTTGGTTTCTATTTCTTTAACTTCTCCATTACTAATCCTCTTTTCTACTTTTCCTCTTTGTTTTCTTACTTTCTGTATTGTAAAATGTTCCATCTCTGGGTGCCTTTGCCTGTACTTCTCTTCAAGTATCTTTGGTGCTGCTCTTTTTGTGCTGATTATTTTTACTTTCTACTTTGCATACATATTGTACCATAGCAGAGCTCCCCTTCTTTGCCATGCCCATATTTCTTTTTTATACCTTTCAAAATCTCCAGATTTTGTTCATTATATTCTCCCACTTCCTCAGTCGCTTCTTTTTCCAAACAGCCCAAGGGTTCTTGGTCTATATAATGCTTTTCATAAATATGTTGTATTAATGAACACAAATTTTATTTGAAGCTTGTGACAATTCCTCTTGTGGAAGTATTTTTCTTTCCTCTAATTTCTCTCTTAATCTTTTTGAAAATCTTCTGTCAGGTAATTCCGGGCTTCTTGCATAATAGTAATAATACATAATTTCTTTCTTATCCTCAGTAGTCCACTCTATCATCATTATGGCTATTTTTTGGCCTATCATTTTTTTTTTTTTTGATTTTTGTAGACTGCTACTTCCTTCTGTAATGGGGGGTGGCATCTTTCCCATAGGCCTGGCCTAGCTACTAAAGTCCTGTTTGGGTGACACAGTGGTGCAGCAAATAGCACTGTCACCTCACAGCAAAAGGTTCTGTGGTTCAATGCTTGACTGGCGTGCCTTCTGTGTGGAGTACACGTGTCCATGTGGGTTTCCTCTGGGTGCACCAGTTTCCTCCCAAATTCCAAAGACAAGCAGTGTGTGGTGTGGAAGAACTACTGTGGCAGGGCTTGCCATCTGGGGGTGTAAACCTTGACTCCAGATGATTGCCACTGTTGAACTGACACCCTCACCCCATGTTCAAAAATGGGAAAAAAGGGGTTATGGATTGATGGCCTGGGTAAAGTCTTGTTTATGGTAGGCTCTGTGGATACATAAATACTTCCCATGTTGTCACCATTATTTATTGCATTTATTTATTTTACATTTGTTTACCGGTGTAGAACTTTGATCACTAGTGACAATTTGTTGGTACTGCCTGGGTGAAATAATCTACAAAGAAGAAGAAAAAAAGTGGAGCACAGAGACAGAAAGGTGTACACAATAACAACAAACAAAAAGTAACAATATATAACAAAAACTGTACAATTAACACATAAAACAATATGACAAAAATGTGCATTTAAAATTTTACATGCTTATATTTTAGCTTTACATCATGGTGGAAATGCTATGGGGTGATGAGAGTCAGGGGAGGGGCGAGCTGGGGTAGTACAGTGTTACTAATTGACAAAGATTAAGGCTAGAGGTTAAGAGACCCTTAGGTGATGTAGCCTTCTGTGTGGCAAGTGCAGTTTCATTTGGCATGGAGGAATTTTTTTAATTTCATCTTTGAAGGTGGGGAAGGGAGGCTGTAGTTCATTTAGGGCATAATTCTCAATTGCCCAGATTTTCTCCAAATATCCTGATTTTTGATTCATACTTTTGTCTGTCTCTCATAAAAGTTGTGGTTTTCCAGCAAATCATTGAGAATTGAAGTCAGTAAATAATAGCAGGCACTTCAGTTTCAAACTTCATATTCTTCCAAAAGTGCACGTCAATTTAAAAATATATTATTCTAGCAACTTTCTAGGTTTATATGAGCAGTATTTACTTTTTTCCTGATTGAATCCTTTGTCCCCCAATTATTTTTGTCTTTTTTCAGATTTCTTTTACTAAGAAGCTGAGAGGTATGTATTGGCTGGTTGTCATTGTTCCAAGCCACTTAAGCTTCTTGATCTGTGGTGTTTTCTCTAGAACCCCTGGAAAGTGACGTGGCTTTGTTTTAAGTTCAGAAGAGGGAACAATACCAGTTTACTGGGTCACTGGGTCCTTCCCCATAAAGTCATCAATCATAGGTGGACTAGAGGTAGATGTAAAGGGTTGTTGTTCAGAAAAGTAGCTACTTTGGCAAGGTATTCAAACAACAGGATTGGACCATCCTTGCTGACCTTCAAAGTTTCAGAAATCTTTAACAACAGTGAATATCGTAAGTCTTTGAATTTTCATAAAACCAAAATAAACATTTTTTTATTGAAAAGGGTGGTATTTTAGACAGGGGAGAACAACTGCTCCTAAATTACAGTATCTTTTTAATAATTTCTATCTGCCCATGAGGTTCAGGAACTGACTAATGAATTACCAGTAAAGCTAGGTTGGAGCCTTCGTGGTGAATGACTGGGGTGTCTGTATATTTCAACAGATAGGAGCTGGTTTGGAGCTTTCTCAGCCCTGTGTCTGACAAATGCCACTGGCTCAACTCATTCCTCTTTTTCAGACAGAGCTAACACATGAAGGTTGTTTCTGCAAGAATGGTTCTCTAAACCACTGATTTTTAATTCCAGCTTCTTTTTGTATGGCTATAGTCCCTCTATCTGATTAGCAGAAGTTGTGATACGTGATCGCTGTTCCTGCAGTGCGACATGCTGCTCATCTAGTTTATGGTTTATTGTAGCAGCTACTTTTTTATTTTTTATCATTACTAGCCTATCTCAGAGAATCAATGTGTTTGAGATGCTTTTGCAGCAGTGGTGATAGCAACTTGATGGATGTTTACAGTGAAATTATTTTCTCTTTATTTATAGCATTTCCTGCATGGATTTTCTGTTAGCATTTGTCAGCCATGCTGTCTCCTTCTTCTGCCAAATGGCTGGCATAAATGTCCACAAGAAAAAGGCTGACTAAAAAACTAGAACACTAAAAAGGGTAACAAGAATTCCAGGAATGGTGATGCAGTATAAACCATACTTTTGAACAGCAGAGCTGACCAAATAAATTGCAGTTTGACATGTAATTCCCTACTCAGGAGAATCAGCAATACTTCTATGCATTTACTTCCTCTAGATCATTTCTGAATGTGTCTCTATGATGGGATGAATTTTTATTGTTTTCCAGCTTTGCAAATCATTGCCACGGTAGACATGTATAGTATGTTAGACAAGGTAATGGCAATATTTGCATAACAATGTAGAAATATTAAATAATGAGGAGTCCACATATGAGCAAATATGAGCCACATATTTATGGAACTGACTGTCATGATATTTTTCACATCTAATGCTAAAACAAGTGGCTGGGTATGCAGTTTTAAAAACCTTCCTGCACCAGTGGCACAGAAGAATAAGTATGGTGCAAGGGGCAGAAGTTCAATTAGCAACACAGGAGGGGGACATCATAGGCAAGAAGGGCATGGTTATCTTGATGGGGGGAAGGTACTACCACTTGAGCATACCACTATAGTTGTTCACTGGTGAGGCCAGGGATGCACAAAAGGGTGCTGTCTACAAATACACAGAAGATTTGGATGAATTGCACATGCAGGCATGGGTGATACTCCTTGACCCAACTGGATGGCGTGAGTGCTTGAAGAAGGCAAGATTAGGCACTAAGGTGAATACACTCCTTCAGCATCATTGAGATGCTGCCACAGGATATATCAGCCAATTCTCTAGCACCAAACATGGATTGGAGTTAGTAATGGGATGGTTAAACTGAGTTTATTAGACTCCATGGCCAAGAATAGGCCCTGGAAGCAGCTAATTGTCAGCTGTGTAGCATATACAAATAAACATTTAAAAGCCCACAAAAGGTCCTTCCCAAACACCTGAAATGTAATTGATGACTTTCATACTATTTTAGAAGCTCTTTTTTCCTGACAAATTGGATGGAATATTGTTTGAAGCAGCATATCCAAATGCAAGCATCTTACCAATAAATGCTGTAAATAACATGTTTTGTTTAATTGTGCATTGGTGTACTTTTAAATTGCTGCGGCTACACAAAAAAGACACAGCTATAATGTGCAGATCTGAACAGAAGGAAGCTTAAGCCCAGAACTGAATGGAAAAACCAAGCACTATAAAAAGCAGCAAAATTAATCACTGTACTGCAAGATCAGCATGGCTCGGACTACCTTATAATTAAACAGTAGCAACTAAGGTAGCCCTAGGTAACTGATCAAATATCAGTTGCCTGAAGAAATCATGGTAGATAATCAAAAGTGGCTTCATCAAAGAGGTGGGGCTGGATTCCTCTATACTTTACACTAGGGTAGATTAGCACTCACCACCCACTTCTATAAAAGGAGTCTGGGATTGCTTAAGCTGTGTAGGCCAACAAGGAACTTTACACAGCCCTACACTTGACTCCCCAGCAGAAATGAGGTTCTGTATGTCATTACACAGACATTTTATACTGGTATCAAATGCTCATGTAAACCTCTAAGTAGCACAGTTACACTGTTAATGTCAGTACAAATAAAAAACAAAGAAACTAGTGGTGTTAAAACTTCGTTGATGAGCTCAGTCACAATAATTTCAAAAAATCGTGAAACCTAGTATGTGTTACAAAGCAACACGTCTTTATTCATCACAGACAAACAACACTCAGTAATGGAACACTACCTGGGTTTCATTATTTTTTGAAATTATTGTGACTTAATTCATCAACGAAGTTTTAACACCACTAGTTTCTCTGTTTTTTATTTTTTCGTCTACACTCATGATGGTGAGATTGGAACTAGACAGACTCCTGTGCTTGTTCATTTCTTATCTTAATGCTAATACACCTACCAGACATAACTACTTCTCCACCTGTTTGTCAGAAATGATATTACTGGCACTATGTCAATGATATCCTTACAGCCTACAGTGCCTCCTGTGATATATAAATCTGCTAAGGAGTATGCAAATGCCATGAACAGGGCATGCAGATTGTGGAAGAGTCATCAACTTTATGCCCAAGAGTTCACTGAAGCTCATTTAAATAACAAAATCAAAAGTCTCTTATGTAATGTAACTCCACAACGTGTACTGAGAGTACTTTTGGATACAATGATGCATGCAATATCATTGGAACAGTGGGTTTATTTGACCTTGGAGGACTTTGGTTGGCAGGCAGCAAGCACATCTGCACTAATCCTTTACCAGGAGTAGGTAATCAGATTCATTTACATTAGGCTGCTTCACATCTCACTAGCTGGCATCACCATGGCAGGTATTGTTAACACTTGCAGAACTGAATGAGATGGGTAGTATATAGAGTATTCCTTCCTTGGAATGATGTCACAGTAGTGGGGTAGATCTGGAATGAATTATGGGATAGTGTTGTCAGATGCAGAAGCTCACCACACTGCTATCCCAATTCTTTTAGAAACTGCTAGTTCCAGCTACAAAAACTGTGCGTTACACAATTTGTTTTATTTTTCTTAGGTGCACACCTATACACACCCCATTGGAGAAAATGTTGCTCAATGCATGTCCAAACTTAAAATATTCAATGCCAGTGTTGCAACAACTAAGGCTGTGTACAAACCCCAACAACATCAACCTTTTTCATTGCATGTATATTTTAGTCAGGCAGGCCCACTAGCTAATGACATTAGTCTCAGACGACCTGAGTTTCAGTGTTCACCTGGGCAGTGGAAAGGTTGACATGGGGAGGAAGGAAAGCAGCAGCAAGTACCGGCTTGCCCACCTTGGGAAGGAACATCCTTAATTAGACCACTGTTTGGACTGCCATTTCAAAGCTTGCTCCTGTGTCACACAACACTGTGAACCAGTGACTGAATGTGTGGAACCAAGCATGTGCATCACTTAATCATGCATGTAGTGAAAGGCAGAGAAACTGCATAAACAACAATCTTTCCCTGGGGAAAAAAAAAAACACTGGCCATTCGACATTCTGTCGGTTCGGTTTTTCCATGTCAAAATAATAGTGTTTGCTCTTTTGAAGTTTTGATGTTACAATATAGACCCAAATCAAATCATTATTTTAGAATCAGCTACTTTCAAATGTTTAACATTAGTAAGACTTGTATAGAATATATGCCACGTTTTGTAAATATTCAGTCAAAAATAGTTCAACAGGAAAAACAAATTCAGAACTCATATGTGACAAAAATTACTGAAATAGATAATTGCCTTATGCACACGGGCATGGCAGATGACATGCATTTTTAGCTTGACCTAAAACATAAACATTGCCTAAAATGTTTCTAAATTCAGGTAAAACATAAAGTTCAGATTACCTTTAATGATACTATATCCAGAAATAACTGCATAGCCAAACTATTTCCAGAAAGAGAAAAAAAGCTGCCCAGTAAGAAGTTGTCCCCTTATTAGATAGCTTATTCAGGACTTTGGAAAAGATTATGGAGAGTCAAGAAGTATCTATCAGGAAAGCATACAGACTTCTTGGTGACACATTTTTCTAAAAGCTGAGATCGTTACATGAGTGAAGGATCAATATGCTATTTGAGAAACATCTCAGCTGCAGGTAAGAAAGAATTACTTTCCAATGAACTTCTGCACATATAAGATAAACTGCCTGTCACTAGTATATAGACAGAACAACACACCTCCTACAAGACTTCAAAATGAACTTCAACATGACATTTTTTAAGCAGCAATCAACCTGAAACATTTGTATTGCATATCTTGTCTGTCTTTATACTTATATGTTATAAACTGCCTGGTGGCTCAAGTCACCCATCAACTGACCCACCAATTTTACATTTGCATGAAAATATATATTTTTTGCATTAATGTATATGGTGTGCCAGCCAGCCAGACTTTACTAGCAGATAACAAATGCATAAAATTAATTTTAATTTTCTTACGTGATAACAACTGCTTTATGCAGAAAAATAAATTTATATAAATAGTTCATTCTTCTCACTTGTTTTATTTCGGAACATATCTAGAAGCAGCATGAATCAGCTCCATCTCTCCACTATCACCTAACTGGGGAACTATATTATCATTAAATATTTCCATATGGCTACCACTAGACTGATGGAGTAGGAACATATTTATAGACACTTATGTAAAACCATGTTTTTGAGAGTGCTTTATTCCTGTAGTAAAATGGTTGAATTATCAAGATGTTCAGCCTTATTCTGGTTAATAAGCATCAGTTCTTTTCTCGTATGTGGTGTGCCGATGGACTGCTACACTAGATGGGTTATTTATTACAGGGGTATACATATCTGGCCTATATATTTACATTACAGCTATGAACTGGTACAAGAATGCAGCATTCAGTCATCACCAGCCTATTGATAATAACAATTTTTCAAGCTGAATTACCTGAATTTGTTCTTCATCACTTCTGCAGAGAAGGTCAGCCACAGAGTGACTATTGATCTGTACTCTTAAATGCACTGTTTGCTCAGCAGACACATACTGGTATTCTTTACTTAAGAATCACTCTGTCTATTTATTTTCAACAATTTAAACATAAGCTGTATATAGACTGGCTAACATGGGCATGAATAATAATCTGTTTCTACAGCCGTAAGATAATGATACGGTTTAATAGCTGCTGTGACATCGTGAAGCCCATCAGATCATGTATTTTGTTTTCTGATTATCACCAAAGACAAAAAAGATGGACACTGATTTATTTGCTGGATGGATGGGACCAAAGAAAACTATAATTTACATGACCAGACACTCAGATCTTGTTTAGTTTACAGAAAGTCTGCAATCATTGTACATACTGCTATATAAGATTAAAATATCTATATGCCTTGCACATTGACAAAAAGTCTGACTCACACAGGTTTAGTCAACTAAAAGGGGAAAAATTACAAGAGCTGCCAAATGCTGTCATTTTTCTAAATTATTTGCCCATTTATCTTCATGCATTAGCAGTAAGTTATTTTATTGTAGCATTTTTCTACTTAGATGTCCCAGTTTATGTTTCAGAATCCCTCGTATGAATTCTGAAGTGGAAAATAATAATTTGAACTACCACAGACTGTTTTGGAGATAATCAGTGTGCTGTTCTGTAACAAATGATATCACTTCTTCAGCTGGAGTGATATTCCTTACAGACGTAAAGAGCTTTATGTAAAACTCACATCATTTATGAGTTAGCTGCATAAGCTAAACAAACTAGAGTAGGCAGATATCAAAATCTGGCAAGTAAACTGTTGAAGGACATCCCCATCATGCCAGGGAAATGGTTTCTGAGGAAGTATATATGAACAATATCTGCATTATCACACTTATTTGGTGTGAGTGACATTTGTATGGGCTGCCCAGCGTTCCTGCTCATATTGAATCTAGTTAATCATACCTAGTGAAGGAAGGTAAATGTTTTAGTGGCTGAGCATCTTTGCAAATAAGCTTTGGCATCTCCCATGTAGGAAATCAAGCTGCAGGATAAAGGTACAGTTTACAGAGATAGATTAGAACTGCTGAATGTTTTGCACTGTGGCAGTTTCATCAGTAATTAATGACTGTAATTATATTGGGTCAGTGTAAATCTTCCTTCCATGTGGAATGGAGATGTGACAACATTTCTATGACTATAATAATAGACATGTCCTGGGATTCAGCAAGCAGGCGTGCAGGAATAAGTTATTCCTGCATGGCAGGGACGGTTCCAGTTCAGCACAGCAGCGCCCCATGCATATGTATGAAGGTGCACCGCCATGCTCTAAAATGGACATGGTTCCATGTACGGGTGCAGGGGGTGTGTGTGAGAGCAGAGCTCTCACAATATACATACCCCCTGCACTCCAGAATTGTCTTTTGGCAATTTAAAATGAGCAAGAATGCTCGTAACACCCCAAACCCATCAGGATAACAAATCTGGTCAAAGCCATAAGGGACAATCATCTCTACCAAGACAGATGTTATTAGAATAACACATGTAGCATAAGTACACAGCGCACACCTCCCGACCTGTCAGAGTAAAGAATGTGGACAAAGGCAAAATGGACAATCATCCCACAAAGCACAAAACTGATAGAATAAAAGGTTCAGCATTAAAAGGGATATTCTGAAGGGTACAAATAAAATATCACAACAAATATATATTTTTTAAACATGCAGTAAAGTTTAGGCACAGCTACATGGATGTGCCCATTGCTTAGCTATGCTTAGTCCAGCTTAAACAGCACAAGAAGTTAAATAGTAAGAGACATCTAGCATATGCAGTATTTCAATAGTATAGTGGTTACACCGTATACTTTGCAAGCAGCCATTCCCGGTTCAATTCCCACTATAACCAATTTGCATTTAACATGTGAAAGCAGTACGTAAACATTTATTTTTATAATTAGCTACTAAATAACATATATTTGTTAACCAGAGTACTGTATTAGGTCCAGATGTTAGGTGTCCATTTAATAAAGTTATGAAACCCCTATATAAACACAAGTGCCCCATACATTATAGTCACACATGAATAAATGTAATGAAAGCACATCTGGGGATGTCAGGATCAGTAAACAAATGTATAATATGTAATGGATGAGGAATCAATGCCATACAGCAGATAGTCTATAAAATGAAAAATAAGCAATGCTAAGCATTGCACAGCTCTACTTACCAGGTGTAAGCATTGGGTAAATATGACTGCTAAGCAATGAGTAGCCTAGCTAAGTGGATTTGCGCATTGGTAAGCAGTGCTGAACCTGCCCCTTTAAGCACTGCCAACCTTAGCTAAGCAGGCTTGCCTGTAGCTTAGCTTAGCTCAGCATATTCAAAACCATCCAATCATATCAAAAGGTGGGAAATTGGCTGTATTTCAACCCCACAAGCGGGAATACAGCTCATAATTGGTTGCAGCTTCCCGCTGTAGACAATATGTCAGGAGTTGGTGAGGGCATGCACTTCCATGCCCAGTGCTGGGGCATACAGGAGTCCAAAGTCATGGTAGGACTTCTGGTACAAGACCATGATGAGAGACTGCTGCAGAGCCAGTACAAAGGCTCCCAATATAAACCAGAAACCTGGGACCATCTCGTCCATGATCTCACCAGTGCCACTGGTATCCATCAGATTGGTGAGCAGGTCCGGTACCACTATGTTGACTTGAAGCGGAGAAAGAGGGAGCTCTTGAATGAGTGGGTCCAAGAAGCAAGGCAGAGGAGTGATGTCCCTGCAGTGTGTAAGTACTCATACCAATAACTCTTTACTAATGTCCAATCTATGTATATGATGGATAGGTATGCCTACATATTTCTCTATTTCCCTTACAGCTGCAGCTGAATGGGCTGTGAATGAGGAAGCCCATACTAGTAGGTTGCAAAGGCTGCGTTGCAAGGATGGTGAGTAACAATCCTGCTTGTAGTAGTCATACCAAATAAATATAAAGTAGTAGAAAGTCAACTTTCAGTATAAAAACTGTGTATGAATTGTACTGAATAAACCAGACAATATGACAGTAATAGTCCCATATAGGTCATATTTAAAGAAAACTGTAACTGCCTGCCAATATAGCTGTAATTCCTGGACTGGTTGTGTTTACTCTGGTATTGTATGGCATTTATTATTGCATTTTCCATAGTAATGTTGTGTTAACCACTGTTACCCACACTGTGCTGCATAAACAATGTCTAGGAATGTCTGTATAAGACTGTTGTAAGCACAGGATCAGATTGTACAACCAAGAGAGACATAGACAGAAAACATTGAAGCAATAGACAGCAATATCCAAATGGCACACTCTGAAACTTAAATTGTTGTGTTTTTAGCAGACATGGCCATGGTTCAAATCCTGGGAGTGGTAGTAAGCTGTATGCATAATCATACCTCTCAACTGTACAGATTTTTTCAGAATGTCCAGATAATTGGCTCATATTTTCTGCCTGTTCCTCTGTTCCCCTGGCAAATCAGTGGGATGATCTCAGAATTGTATTCACTAAATAATGGCATACTTTTGATTTTCAGACCACAAAACCTTCAGAAAATATATATTAAAACAAATCCTGTCACTCTAGCAACTCTCCAAGTTTATAAGAGCAATATTCAAAATCTGTCCCTATTTGTACCCCCATGTTGTCAAGCTCTGTCCAGAGTGTGTACATTAAGAGATTGAGAGGTATGTGCATAATATTAAATCAGAATTTGGGAATATGTGTAGAAACAGTCAGGTAGAGTTAACAAACATGAACTCGACAGGTCTGCCAGGTAAAAGATGTAGAATTTAGCTATACGACAGTTGAAGTATACACTGTGTACAAACATACCACTGCCCAAACCAAGGCCATAGGGTATTGTAATAATACCTGTACAGTAATGATTAGAGCAATGATCATTAAAGTTGTGAGTACTGCAAGGAGATATAAGTTGTTAATTGACATCTCTCCCTCACCACAATATCTGCAACAATAATCTAAACACACAAATCAATGGGTATGTTTACACCAAACCTACTGTTGGGACATATGTCCTATTGTTCAACAAATATTGAAATGTGTTTCTATTAATGTTCCATGTTAAAATACTATCATTGGTGGCCTGTTGTTATCAATGTAACCCGCATGCCATTATAATGGCCACTGTGGTTCCATATATGCATATGTTCTGTTTGTTATGCAACTGTTCCAAATCTGGTGTTTTGGGTTAATGGGAATATCTATGCATGTTGTTATAACTAATCCTGGGTTGTGTTGACTATTACTAATCCACGTATGTTTTAAAACTGTAACACCATAGCACATTTGGGAAGGCCAGTCCCAGCGGACCCACCGGTCCCACCTCATCTGGCCATGGCACTGGGCCCCAGCATGTATGGGACCCACCCTGATACCTCCTTGTCTGCTGGTCCTGCAACACCTTTGGGTGGAACCACTTCAGGGGATGGGCCTCCCCCCCGGGAGTGAGCCTGGACAGGATCCTGTCAACCGAAGTCAGGTCCGGGGATTTGTGCATAGTGAGCTCCAAAGGGAGTTTGGAGATCTGCTATGCCAGCTTGAGGGCCGCATGGTGCATTTAGAAGGTTAGCCTGCCCTTCCTGCTCAGCCCCCAACACAACCACCTTTGAGGCAGTGAAGGTGCAGTGGTGACTACCTATGGGTGGGGACCTCAGTCCCACTGTTTCCATTTGGGGGCTCATGGGCTTCCGATTTCCAAACACCCCTCCCCGTCCAAGGTGTTTATCCCCCAAATGTGTCATACACCACCCCTGTATGCTGTCTTGTCTGTTTTCCTACCCAACCTACCTCCCCAAATATAGCTACTATTCTTATTCAACATCTCACTCTCACCTTAAAAAAAAGGACAATCTGTTCCCAAAAAAAAAATTTCACCTCATACATAGATGTCCATTTTGCATGCGTGCCCACCAGACACATGTAATCTGGTCTAACTGGCTTCACAACAAATTATTGTTGTCCTCACCACTCTACCATCAAAGTCAGTATATATGGACAGCTGTTGCTGTAGAAGAAATGGACAGCTATAGACCTTCCCTACACTCGTCCTGTACATCCCTAACCACTTTCCCTATTGTCTTTTCATCTTTGTGCTCCTTTTTCCACCTCTTTCCTATTACCCCTTTTTTCATTTCTTTTAAAGAAATTAGTTTGTGCCCCTTTTTCCACCACTTTCCTATCACCCCTTTTTTAAATTTCTTTTAACGAAATTAGTGCGGGGGTAAGCTGACCCACGGTGGTGGTGCTGCGGTAGTGTTGCCACCTCACAATAAGATGCTGTCAGGTTCGATTCTCAGCTAGAGCGTCTTCTGCGTGGAGACATGCGTGAATGGGCATACCTTCATTTAACGTGCGTCAGGGCTGGTAACTCGGCACGTAAAAATCAACTACCAATCATTAGCGGACCGGATTTCCACTGTGGCGACTAATAACCGGGAAAAGCCGAAAGACACAACAACAGTGCGGGGGTAAGCTGGAGTAAGCACTTGTAAACTGTAGTAAGCGGGATTAAGCCTGTTTGCACAGCACTAAGCAATGTCTTCACAGATTAAGCACTTTCAGGCTGTCTGTAAGCTTATTTAACTGGTAGTTAGCATTGCTTACTGCCGTGCAAACCCACTTACAACTGCTTAAAAGTGCCTTAATCACTCTATACCACTCTATATCCAACAACCCTTGTTCTGCCCAGCAACAAAAGAATTAGCCCTTGCAAGTCTCTAACCCAGGACACTGCACACCCTAGGACAAGCAAGTTACCACTAAACCATTTGAGGTGTACATAAGTGTGATGTTTTCTCAAACATATCATGCAGCACAGTCATTCAACAGTAGGGAAAATGTATTTATATATGTAGATGTATATATATATATATATATATATATATATGTATATATATATATATATATATATATATATATATATATATATATATATATATATAAATCTACTTCAGTAGATCAAACATTTACTAGTTCAAACCACATATGGCCAAGACCATATGTTCGAACTCGTAAAAGTACGAACACTGACATAAAACCACATAAAACCAAAAAACACAAAACTAAATGTCTACAGCAGGGGGCTATGCCCCCCTGCACCCCTCACACCCCCTTACTTAAATATACCATCACTGAGATCGCACTACATTGCAGAAATGATAAATCTTCCCTTTCCACTCTGTACGGAAATCTCCATTCCGTCAGATTGGACTTTTACAAGTTGGAACATATTGTCTCGGCCATAAGTGGTTCGAACTTATAAAGGTTCGATCTACTGAAGGGGACCCATATATGTATATATATATATATATATATATATATATATATATATATATATATATATAAAAGGCATAGATACTGGGTAAAACACTTGGTATTCACCTCAAAGCAAAAATAACAACAAAATACCGAAAAAACCACGACTGAAGGAAGAAAACAAACAAAATTTAATGAGAAGTTAGCGCTGTCACGATCCAAACTGGTCACTTCTTCAGACTTAAATCATTCTACTGAACAGCCAACTGTAAATTAAAAGACAGCCTATATATATATATATATATATATATATATATATATATATATATATATATATATGTATCTCTCTCTCTCTCTGCATACATATATATATATATATATATATATATATATATATATATATATATATATATATATATATGTGTGTGTGTGTATTGCATTTGCACATTGGATCCACACCCTGAACCTCTCACTGCAAAACATCTGACCAAAGGCACTGCTAATGGGGGTGAAGGGGCCCAAAATAGTGATCTCTTGTTTTTTCCAAAAACATTTTTATTAAATTTTTTTAATAAACATGGACATAACGTAATAAAAATAAACAATATAAAACATAATAACTATTTACACTATATACAAATATCCATGATAAACATTTGTTTTATCCAAGAAAGCTAATCAATATTTATCTAACAATCTCTCCAATTTTTGGCAAGCTAGTCTTTTGTGTGTTACGTTTGATGATCTCTGATAAATAGTTTTCATTTCTTTTTTACATACAGATTTTACTATTGAAATAAACTCAGCAAACATAACATCTTGCTTATTTTTCCAGTTCAATGTAATTATTTTTTGAGCAATAGCTAGAATTAATGAACGAACAGGTAAATGTCTAGGAATTACATTTGGGGTATGGACACTAAATAATATCAGAGAACTAGTAATTTGACAGTTATCAGACCACTGGGCTTCTGCAAAATGTCTAAAATCACTCCAGTACTGTGTGAGAGTTCTACATTCAATGAACATATGAACCCAGTTGGCTTCAAGAATATCACCACACCTCCAGCATTTGCTTTCATTACTCTTGGTTATAAGGTCAATTATGTGTGGAGTGTAAAAGCTTCTATGAATAAATATCCAGGTATATAGTCTCCAATATAAAGATGATGAAGTGTTTTTTACTGAATTTAATAACTGTTTCTTATTATCATTAGATAAAGGTTCGCCATTAATCGTTATGGAGTAATTCCAAAAAGCTTGGTCAAAAGTAATCAAGTCTTAATGTAGGATTTTATATACAGGTGATATGCTTAATTTATGTTCAATGTTCATCGAGCTACACCATATGAATATTTGTATCAATCTTGGTATAATATCAGTTTCCAGATTTATTGACACTCTCACTTTATTTTCAACAAACTGTCTTAAAGATTGAATACAGAGCCAATTATTTGGCAGACATTATATCTGGCTAAGAGAAAATTCATTAGTTGGATATTCTTATTGTCTATAAACTGGTGCCAAAACTTTAGATTATTCTCTTTAAGATTCCGCATCTTATTGATATTGAAGGTATATAGGCAATCTGGTGTATAAGCTATGGGAAATGTAATGAAAAAGGTGTTTTTAGACTATAATTGTTGTCAATTTTATTTTTGAAGCTATAAAATATTTGGTTTATACCATGTAAGAAGTGGCTAAATTTATTATTATATAAGCAATATTCACAGAATATCCAAAATATTTTGTTAATTCCAAAGGTTTCCTTAAACTGGGTTTCTGAGTTCTCAGAGGAAGTTATATGTATTTCAAGTAGTTGTTGTTTCCAGCTAGAGGTGTATATGGATGAAATCCAATGTAGTATTATGTCACTAATAACAGATTTGGAATATAATCATATGTTGGGAAAGCCAATCCCATTACGGTCCCAAGCTCTAACATGCCATTTATTGGCTATTCTTGGTTTCTTTGGGAACCATAGAAAAGTCAGTAATAGGTAATCTACTTGTTTAAAGAATTTCTTAGGAGTAGGTAAAATCAATGATTGCATGTAATGTACTTTTCTATGTAAGATAAAGCCAGTTTGATCAAAGTGTATTAGATTGGGTAATATATTCTTTAGTCTTTTGGCCAGGATAGACATGAACATTTTATAATCAATATTTAACAATGATATGGGGGTCTATAGGATGAACATAGTTGGGTGTCCTTACCTTGTTTTAGAATGGGGGAAGTTATTGAGTACTTCCATGAGGGAGGGAAAATTAAGTCTTGTTTAACCATGGAGAATGTGTTTAATAATAACTTTATTGTGTACTCTGGAAGTATTTTATGGAATTATCCCATCTAATCCTGGGGCTTCATTATTCTTCAGATTTTTAACTTGTTCATTCACTTCTGCTAAGGTTATTTGTTTATTTAGGGTACTATGTTGTTGTTTTGATAGTTTAGTCTTGATATTTGCTTGTAGAAATGTATCTATTACATCGTCTGAATCTAGTGGTGATTGCATGTCATAGACTGACCGATAATGATTTCTAAAGGCTTATAATATACCTCCTAAATCAATTGTTCTTTTTACTGTACTATTATTCTTGCATTTAATTTCATTAACGTGATTTTGTTTATTAATTTGTTTGGATCTGATAGCTAGTTTATGTAAATGTCTGGGGTTTACTGAATAGGACTGCAGTTTAATATTTTCCAAGCTTATAGCAACCTTATGATTCAATGTTTCTAAATATTTGCTGTTTAGCTTAGACATTTCAATGAGTACTGCTTTATCATTTGATTTTAAATTTAGTTTCAACTTATCTACTTTGGCTTGTAAATCAGAAAGTTCCTTGTCCCATTCCTTTCTCCTTTGAAAATACCAAGCTTTAACTCCACTAAAGATGTGAACTTTTAATGCATACCAGAGTATATCTGTTACTTCACCATTATTGTTGTTTTCCATAAATGCATTTATTTCTTTTAATAACCACTCCTTAAAACCTTTTAACTTAGCAACATAGGCTGGAATTCTTTGAAAAATTATCATATCATCTTTTTTCACAGTCAAGCTGAACAAAAAGGCATTGTGGTCAGAGACTGGACATGACTGTATTGCAACATCACTTATTTTAGAGTAAAGAGTGTTAGACACAAAAGTCTTATCAATATTAGTTTGTGTGACAAATTTTGGAAAGAATAATGAGTGTATTAAGTGAATTTTGAACTCTTAAATTATGTATGTCTCTGAAATTCATTGAGGCTATAAAACTGTTTACCTTTTTAGTTTGTGTTGTTAGTTTAACCTTACTATTTTTATAGGTGTCTTCATCTGATAACAAGCAATTGAAATCTCCCACCAGAATAATTTCTCCCTTTGCATGTAAAGTAATGAGATCCAAGTATTTCTTCACGTATTTAGTTCCTAGACCAGAAATCCAATACAAGTTTACCAGTGTTAAGCATTTCTTATTAACGTCTAGCACTACTAAGCGTAACATTCCGTCTTTATCTGAAAAGGTGTTTAAAATTTTAGGTAGTATATAAGTATTATTCCATAGTATAAGAGTACCTCTCCTTTTGGCTCTAAAGCAGGAATCCGTGAGAACTGTAAAACCATTAAATGATCATTTTTGCAAATCCTTCTCCAGCAAGTAGGTTTCCTGCAAGAAGATTATCTGAGCTCTGTACATTTTAATGAAGCCATTAATATTTAATGATAAGCATTTATATATCATCATTTGTAAAAGTTATATTTAAAGCATCAACAATACCTTCCAAGTATAATGACTTGAAGTAATTCTTGAAGTTGTGCATCATGGATGAGTCAAACATCTTTAGAAACAAATTCTGAAACCAATACCTAAGAAAACATACACCCTTTAACAACATCTCACACACCAAAAACATACATAAATAGCTTCTGCTTTAAATGTAGTATATACAAACAGTAAACATTTTTTAGGTGACACAAACAAATATGAACATAAAAAGTCCATCAGGCAATCACAGTGGATTTGTATGTAATATTGTGTAAACCACTACTAGGTATTAGAAAATAAGGAGTCAGTTTCACCAATTAACCTAGTTGCTTTATCAGCATAAGCTTCTAATACCTATATATTTTATACCTGTATTACAGTCTCTTGTGTTTATAACTATAGCAATACAGAAAGAAAAAAAGGGGGGGGCATATGTTGGTCTATTAATACTAATTGAACAGAATAGAGTGACCTAGAACATTTTAACAATCCATTCCTACAGTGTATGTGGTCACACAAAGATTTGAATCATAGTATCATAACTATCATTGCAACGGAGTCTGATTGTATTGTTTTAAATCTGCATCAGTGAGAATACCTAATATAGATTAAAGTTGCTTAAGCATGAAAGTAGCAGAAGGAAAAGGAGACCCAATCCTATATATATCTTTGCATTCCGAATAATAAAGTAATTGGTTGTTTAAGTAGTCAAATATTAATATATTATCATTTAGGGCATGCTATCAAAGCAAAGAATGGTATCCCGTCAGACTTAAGTGTTTCAAAGCAACAGACATACAGTAGCATTAAAATGCAATTTTCCTCATTAGACTAGTAAAATAATCACTCTGTTAAAGTCCTAGCTTGTTAAAAATACATATTTAAAGTGATTCCATACATTTAGATGCATAAAAGATGAAAAAAAAAACAGCCAAAAAACAGTTACATTTTCTTCTAGTTTCAATTTCAGATTTACTTCTGGTTTCTAAGTCATGCATGAGTTCAAAGGTCATATGATGTCATTGATCACTGTATTCCTGCCTCCAGCTTCTCTAGCTTGCTGCTAGTGCCCTGTAGATGCTTGTGCACATGAAAAAACAGTCACAGCGGCTTAGCAAAGGCATTTTTGATGGGAATTTCAAACAACTATGTTTTCTCCATTCTAAAGAAGCATAAAAAGTACACAAGCAGCCAATACAGTGAAAAAAAACATGAACAGTCATTCTCTAAAAATGTTGGGAAAGTAAGATTTTCCCCATAAATCAATAATTTACATCCCTTAAACTAAATTAGGTTAAGAATTAAAATTAGAGCAGTTAGTTAATATAAAGCACTGAATGTTGATATATTACACTAAGAAATGCAAATTTTAAGTAAAGACATATATATTAAGCATGATTTGAACATCTTTCAAAAATGTCAAGAGGAAACAAAACTATCTTAAGTAAACCATCGCCTAAGGGCACTTTTGTTGCGGGGATTCCATAAACTGTAATCATAATAGACTAAACAGTAAACTCTAAAGTGTTACCCCCACCCTCACTAACACGCATGAATGCTTTACTTTGGAAATCATGAATTAATAGTAAGATAGCATGACTTTTGTAGCCCAAATGAATATATAATATATATATATATATATATATATATATATATATATATATATATATATATATATATATATCCTGTGGTGGTGGTGCTGCGGTAGCGTTGTCACCTTACAGTAAGACATTGCCCTGTTTGATTCTCAGCTAGAGTGCCTTCTGTGTGGAGACATGCGTGAATGGGAATACCTTCATTTAAGGTTGTGTGTCAGGGCCGGCAACTCTTCACATAAAAATCTACTGCCAATCATTAGTGGACCGGAGTTCCACTGTGGCGACCCCTAACTGGGAAAAGCCGAAAGACGCAACAACAACATATATACACACACACACACATATGTACATACAAACACACACACACACACGGATATATACATATATATATATATATATATATATATATATATATATACACACACACACACACACACACATATATATATATATATATATATATATATATATATATATATACGCACACACACACATGCACACATACATACATGTATACATACATAGATATATGCCTATGTCTATGCAAAATAAAGACCTTTGTTTTGTATATGTATTCCAATAAAATATTATGTAAAATAAAGACACTTTACTTTTGCTTTGTGTATATATTCCAATAAAACATTAAGTAAAGAGTTCTGCAAGAAAGTATTTAACATTATTTGATAGCAATCCTATTTGTCTTTTTTATTTGTACTTTCTTTGACAGTCCAAGTGTTCTTAGTTGCATGTCTTTTCAGACTCTGTGTAGACCATTCCATGCCCTCTATATCAGTTAGTATTTTTTCTTGTAAAGAAAGTCTAAAGCCTCTGACAAAGAGCTAAAGATCTTCTCACCTTCTGGTAAAAATATTTTTATCCTGGAGGGCAAGATAATTTGTGCTTTGATGTTTACTTTTTTAAGATATTTTATCAAGGGAACACATTCTTTCCTTCTAGATATGACAGAAGTATAGCCATTATCAAAACAAACAAGTTAGTCCTTTATCTTGATGGGAGAATTATTCCATGCAGACTTCAGAATTAAATCCTTATCTTGGGAGTACAAAAATCTAACAATGATGGATCTGGGGTTAGGAGAAACTGTTGTTAAAGCAGGTTTTGCTAGAGACCAGTGAGCCCTCTCTATACCGAAAGAAAGGACTTCAGGAAGATTTAGTACTGTTGGTAGCCAGTTATTAAGAAAGTGTATCATATCAGTTCCCTCTTTCTTTTCTGGTACTCCATAGAGTCTAATGTTGTTTCTCTGTGACCTATTTTCTATGTCTTCCAGCTTTTCTGTTAGTTTTGTATTCTGTTTCAAAAGAAACTCATTTTGGACTTTCACATTCCATCAGTGTGCCATCCATATCTGTTACAGATTCCTCAATAGAAGCAATTTGTTCAGAATGTTTTTTAGCCATTTCACTAAGAATGTCCACTGCTTACTACAGTCTTGTTTAATAGTATCTATTTTATTCTCTAGTTTGTCCATTTTTATAGATAGTTCTTGAATAGTAGTTATTAATGTTTGCAGCTCCTTCTTCACCTTACTGTCTTGATGAGAGTTTTTTGAGTTACTCATACTTGGATTTCTTCAGGAAAAACTTCTTGACAGGAAAAAATTATAAAAACATATGTTTTAGTGCTAATTTTTGAAAAATAATAAAGGCCCTATATTCACAAATCTTTTGATATACTTTTGGATTAGTATTTCCAAAAATTAGATAAAATTTCCTGTCAGAATAAAAATGTTATAAGCAAGCTAATGTTCAGTGCTGCTAGCAGTTTGGCATCATGGCCATGCCCCAGTAGAGATCTCTTGTAATTATTGCCATTATCCCTTCCTCCACAGTTAAAATGATCTGTCTTGCAACACAATAACCAGCTTTTGCAAGTCTTGAACCCAGGACCCTGAACAACACACTCACAACACATTACCAGTAAGCCATCCCAGTCGTAAGACATTGGTTTGATTTCTCTAACATATCATGCAGAACCGTCAGTCTACCATAGGGAATGTACAATGTGGAAACACTAAACATTCCAATGATTCATATCCACCACATATATACATTTATATATATATATATATATATATATATATATATATATATATATATATACATATACATATATATATATATATATATATATATATATATATATATATATATATATATATATATATGCATGTGTGTGCATGTGTGTGTGTGTGTGTGTGTATGTGTGTTTATATATACACATACATACACATATCAATATATAAATACTTACAGATATATATATATATATAAAGAGTATATATAGATGGTGCACACCATATCAAACTGCCATTATTCCTACATTTGCCACCTTTTCAAATGGGCAGTGTCTGCTTCTTTCTTACAAATGAGAATTATTGCATGAAACATATACCAACACACAATGTAAAGGACAGGACACCACACACAAGTTTGTATACATCAAAATGTTTATTTGTGTACTATTTCAGTTGTTTATGCCTTTTCTTATAGCAGTTAGGTGTTTGAAATACATAATGACTAATTAATGCAATTCTCAAACAAAACATATGATACAATAATCTGCAAAACATAACATACCTTGCTGTCTAGGCTAAAGCCTTCAAGGAGTACAAAAGTAAAAAACACACTTGCCTTGAAGATAGTCAATCAGCTCTTAATTACAGATGTAGTTCAACAACCTCCAATTACACTCTATACTCAACCCCTAGGGGGAAAAGTATTAGTTGTCAGAATGAAAATATATCTGTTTCATAACAATGCTTAACTTAAAATGTCACTATCACACTGACAAATAGAACTCTGTGTAAGACAGTAAGCTGTAGACCACCACTGTTCCCATGGTGAAACGTATGTAAATGTAGAGCCATATACTTTAATGTTTCTTATTACTGATATCCCTCACATGTTGTAACAGCCTAGGTTAAAACCATTTAATACCCCGCCCCCAAAAAATGTCTTACAAGGGCACATAACAGTGTTTTCCATACATTGACCTCTGGACTACATTGACCTCTGGACTGTACAGAGAAAAACAGAAAATAGTCCTGAGATGACTACCATGGAGCTAGAAGATAGTGTTGAAACCTTAATGTTGTAAATTTAAAACTTTAGGCTTTATTTAAACATGAAACTTCATTTAAAACCAAAGGGTAAAAAAGAAAAGTGCTTTCAACCTATTCAGTCCTTCTTCAGTTCAGTAAATCTTTTAGGCTTGTGCTAAATGTTTTAAACATCTATGTACCTATCAGGAACATTTATTTTGGACATGCCTTCAGTAGCTTCAATTCATTAAACACTTAAAGACCAAGCCTTCCTCAGATAATCAACTAATGGACATATGCCTATTTTTTAACACAGGTTTAAGGGGAACTACAGCATTTAACCCTGGATACTTGTGTGCTCTAAGGTTAGTGATCCATTTTATTTCTTGGGTTTCTGTTAGATTCTTTACATCTCCTCCTCTGGGACTTGGTATAACTATATCCAATGTCATATGTTTGCACCTGGGAAGACCTTTAGCAGCTAAGAAAGTTTTGTTTCTGCCATCTGGAATGTACAGGGTCACACATGTTTTGTCCAGCTGTAGCCCTCATATATATGGACCCTACCCCACAATCTGTGTGGGAGTCCACAGCATCACTGGAATGATAGCAGGAATGTCAGCACTAAATAATGATAGGCCATTACCTATTAACCTCTTACTGCATGACATATGGACAAAGCCTGGTTCATAGGTGGAAGACAGAGGCTGAAACACAGGGCCATATTTGAAATATTACTGTTATATACTGTGAAATTTGCTGGTATTGCAGGATTGGTTGCAACATACCCCTACTCAGGAATATGAAGTCAGAAACACAAAGGGATGTTGCCATGTACTGATAGCAATCAACAGAGAGAATGCCACTGATATGTCAGGGACAAGACCTGTGTGGATAACAGACAAAAGATAACAGCCGATCCTCTGGCCATCATGTGAATAGGCCCACAGATGAGAGCTATGCAGACAGACTGCATTCCATACAAAACTAGCATGTACACACAAACCCTATAAAACTAGCTGTATTCAATGAATATAACAGCAATACTCACACACTATCCCTAGGTATGGAACCTTATAGAAACATGTAGTTGGCCTGTGTCCACAAGTCCTGTTGTAAGAGGTATTGCTACCAAATGATATCTGTAACACTGCTGCCCACATGCAGGAAGGATGTCTTCCATACAGGAAAGGTAAAGGGACAACGCCCACATGATGTAGTCATTTATAGTAGTGGGTTGCTATGACATTGGCTATTGGAAGAACTATACAGCTGCCTGTATGCAATTAGCAAGTGGGGAACACCAACTGGTGCAGAGGCCATCACCTGATCATGAACATCACCTACAAAAGACATGCTGCAACCTATTCAAACCAGCTTGATCCCTGTAGTGGTGAGGGAGCGAGATAGAGAGAGAAATAAAAAAAAAATAAAAAGGCAAAAACAAAAATAATACTAAAAATAAAAAAAATACTAAAAAAAAAAACAAAACAAAACAAACAAGGAAGACATCCAACTGATACACAGAATAGAGCAAAATAATAAAACAGGTATGTGAAACGTCAGCATGTAATTGAATGTAGTACTTGGTCTGTAATAATGGGATAGATGATGTTGAAAGATTTATATGTGCCATCAAGACTTACTGTAATGATGTCCTGCTGAACTACTGTTATGGACATAACATCTGGCCCTATGGGCAGTGGGCCATACCTTTCATCTGTGCAGATCTGCACAGAATGTCAAGATTTAAGCCATCATCATGTTTGTTCTGTTCGTCCAAACATCTATATTAGTCTGGCAAACAGCTGAAGGTGGAAGTAATGAAGTCATGACAGGCACATTAGTTTCAGACCTCACCACCTTCACAACAGTCATGGTAATGTGAAATGTATCATGCACAAACTTCATAGGTTTGTAATAGGCATATCTACAATCTGTCCCTATATATCCCACCCAATGTTAGGCTTTGTCCACATATGATTCTCTATTTTGTAGCAAGGCAGAACAGTTCAGCTGTGGAGGAAAGAGGTTCAGAGTGTGGATCCGATATCTGAATGCACCCCATCTATATATATATATATATATATATATATATATATATATATATATATATATATACATGTATATATATATCTATATATATATATATATATATATATATATATATATATATATATATATATATATATATATATATATATATATATATATACACATATACATTTTCCCTACTGTTGAATGACTGTACTGCATGATATCTTTGAGAAAACATCACACATACCTGTAGCTCAGATGGCTTAGTGCTAAATTGCTGTGGCTGTGGTGTGCAGGGTCCTGGGTTCGACAGTTGCAAGGCCTGATAATTTTTTTGCTGGGCAGAACAAGGGTTTTTGGATACAGAGTGATTATGTCACTTTTAAGCAGTTGTAAGCAGGTGTGAAATGGACAGTTATGTATGGTGTGAACTTCTTTTTGGAAACAGATTGTCTTTTTTTTTTTAAATGAGAGTGGGATGTTGGGGAAGGATAGTAGATATATTTGGGGAGGTAGATTAGGTCGGAAGACAGATAACACAGACAAGACAGCATACCGGGGCGGTATATGACACATGTGGTGGGTAAATACCTTGGACGGGGAGGGGTGTTTTGAAATTGGAAGCCCAAGCACCCCCAAATGGAAACAGTGGGATTGAGGTCCCCACCCATGGGCAGTCATCACTGCGCCTTCGTGGCCCTGAAGGTGGCTGTGCTGGAGGCTGAGCAGGAGGGGCACGCTGACCCTCTAATTGTGCCACAAGGCCCTCAAGCAAGCGTAGCAGATCTCCCAATTTTCTGCAGATCTCTCTATGCAGCACACCCTGGACCTCACTTCAGTTGACAGGATCCAGTCTGTGTCCGCTGCTGGGGGGGGGTGACAAGCCCCATCCCCTGAGGAGGTTCCACCTGAAGTTAGTGCAGGACCAGTGGATGAGGAGGTCCCAGGGTGGGTCCCAGATGTGCTGGGGCCTGGCGCCACGGTCAGATGAGGTGGAGATGTGGGTCCGCTGGGAACAGCCTTCCCAAACATGCTATTGCATTGCAGTTTTAGAACATATGTGGGTTAGTAATAGTCAACAAACTCTAGAATTAGTTATAACAGCATGCATAGATATTCCCATTAACCCAAAACACCACATTTGGAACAGTTGCAAAGCAAACAGAACACATACATATATGGATCCACAGTGGCCATTACAACAGCATGCAGGTTACATTGATAGCAACAGGCCACCAATGATAGTGTTTCAACATGGAACATGAACAGAAACACATTTTAATATTTGTTGAACAACAGAATATATATCCCAACAGTAGGTTTGGTGTAAACATACCCATTGATTTGTGTGTTTAAATTACTGTTGCAGATATGGTGAAGGGAGAGAGAGATGTCAATTAACAACTTTTATATCCTTGCAGTATGAGGTCCTCTGACCTTTTTTCCTGTTTATGTCTTCCAGGTACAATGTCCAGTGAACGGCTCCCTGCATATACACCCCAGGAAAATAATGTCATCATAAATTTCACTTTACTCCATCCTGGATCCCTATTTGGATGCAGGGCCCATGATCTGCAGGAGAGGACTGCCCTGTGGAATGAGCTCTTCCACAGGGTAAATGATGTCAGCCTGCATAACTGCAGTTATTAGCAGGTGCAACATTGTTGCACTGATCTGATCCTCCATGCCTGTCAGCGTGCTGCTGCAGTTAGAAGGGACCAGCTAACCACAGGTGGGGGTCATGCCATCCAGCCCCCACTTACACATCCTGAAGAGCTCCTCACCAACCTTGGGGCACCTGCCAACCAGCCATGCCAGGAACCTAAAGATAGCATTGTGGATGTGGGTGCCACTCACACAATGGACGAGGAGCGTGCAGGTAAGGCCCCAGGGCACATTAGTAGACCACTGTTGCTTATCCATCTTCATCTGTAAAGTATCTACTCTACATGTATATGTCACATAACATAGTCTGTTGCTGCAGTGTAGTAATGAACAGATGTGCATAATCTCTAGTATTGTGAGTCTGTACTGTTGATGTACTGAAATGCTGCTCTCACCCATTACCAATGCCACAGGTGTGGCTACTGACATTATGTCTCTCACACAACTGTGTAGGTCCTTCTGCTATACAACTGGGGCAGCAGCCTATAGCTGGTGAGTATGGAGTTGTTTTGTTCAGGTTTGCCAATACACTGGCCATGTTATTGCCATGGTATTTACCATGCACACCTTTAACACACCTACCCATAATGCATGCTGTACATGTTCACTTATTGTTGCTGTTAACTGTACTGCATGACAGTAGTCACCTTAGTAGCATATCTGAAGGGTATGTAAGAGTCCCACATATACATAATAACCTGTCAGTGCGTGGACAGAGATGAACATAATGGTGGGACAAATGGCCTACAGTGGGGACATGTCTGAAACATTACCCTTATACAGTGGCTACAACAGTGTATACACCACTATTACAATGGCAACTGTTCCTGATATAAACAATGGCAAATCACAATACCATATTCCACAGCTTTTGCAACCTGTAATGTGATCCTAACATGAGCAATGAATGTGTAATATGGTATCCTATGTTAGGGCAACAAATATGAGGAATACATACCTTAACAAACACTGGAAGCATATGCATGCACACACTCCAAATAACATTGTGGAAGCAGCTTTGGAGGTACTGACAGCATTCACTCTTCTTGAGTACACACATTCCATCAAGTACAGGGCCTCAATGTCACACCAAGTAATGGTCTGTTGTCCAAAAGTATGTCCATGACATTTGCCCACTCACCTGCAACAGAGGCAGCCTGGCTTGCACACATCTTACAAACCATTGAATGGATCCCATATCTGAAAGGTAGCACTCAGGACTGGGAGAAGTAGCCTTACCTTACCATTGCATATACCATGGCAAATAGTGGAGACAGTCAATTATGTGTGTATGAAGTATGGGACAATATTAATGAAGAAAATAAACAGATGCCCATCCAAGACAGATGACAACACATGTTGCAAACTGGCCATGGAGGCTGCCCAGAAACATGCAGCAACATTGAGGGACTTGCAGAAATGTCTAGCAAGTACTGCCTGTGCAGTACCTGTGTTGACAATTACCCAGAATCTGCATAAGTGTGGCCTATGCGTTAGAGTAATCATATGGAAGAGTTGTTCCACAGGAAACATCATCCAGGGCTCTCTACAGGTAGTGTATGCATAACATCAAGTCTCCCAAAGGCATGTGTTGCAATGTGTAATGGTGTACTGAGACCAAGGCTGAAACCTACATACAGTATTAATAAAGATACATGTGGTGCGCAAGCAACACCTCAGGCCCATATCCACATTTTTACCTTGCTGGTGCCAGTGTACACCTTTAGGTTTGCTGTTCATTAGCAGGAACTAGGCTGGCAGACATGGTGTTCTGAATTTGGAACACTGCAAAATGACACTCATGTGTGGCCCATAGTTGTCAAGCATCTGCAATAAGGCTGAAGATGGGGAGGGGTGTCATCTTGAAACACAACAGTGAACTGAAGCATACATCCAAAGCTCACTAAGAATGGCTTTATCTGAAGACACTCAAGGTCATAAATTGCGCCAGACATAACCTTGACTCCACACCAATAGTGAAGGCACTGTATGACCTCCAAAGGCTGTGCACATGAGCTAACCTTGCAATCCGGCAGAGTTGGGTGACATTTGTAGGGCAGAGTGACCAAATAATGGCAAGTGAAGATGGGCCAAGCTAGTATACCCCTTCCAGGAATAGTGACTGCTGTAATTCACTTAACAGGTCTGCAACAAACCATTGTGTTAAGGGTGTGCACACTTATGCAACCCACATATTGTATGCATCTCAGTCAGCATCTGCACGACTAACACATTTGTTTGATACTGCATTTGATTGCACAGGTCATATGTCACATATCAGGTGTGTGTAATGTTAACATATGCAGTACTGTGGCCCTACTGCATATCATGGAAGAGGCTGGCATGTCAATAAGGGTGTGTAAACTCCTCATAGCCACAGTAAGCTTTGAAGGTTGTCAGTGGAATGGGGTTTTATTGCTCATACATGCACTGCTGCTGATGAGATCTGCAAATCAGAGGTCAGGCATTAACTATTGACATCTGTCCTCATAATCATCCCAGGTATGTGTCAGACAAACACATATGGGCTGTGAGCAACAGAGCGAACATAACTACCACACATGTACACATTCAGCAATGGTGTGTAGACTCGTGAGGTATGGTGCACAGTACATGCCAGGGTGCTGAACAGGTGCACAGCAATACTGTGTACCTGGGTGCAGTGTGTTCCAGGGGAAGGGGCATCACCCGCTAACACAACTCATGCATCACAGAGATGTATAATGTTGGTAACAAGGATTGAGTAAAGCTGCAGTGCATGCTGTTGAGTGCCATATGTCATGTATCTTGACTGTTGGGTAATGAGAGGTCTGTGTAATATCTTTGTGCCATCTCACCTGTAAGTGTGTGTGTGTGTGTGTGTGTGTGTGTGTGTGTGTGTGTGTGTGTGTGTGCGTGTGTGAGTGTATGTAGAGGTAAGCAATAACACACATGTCTTAAATTACATTTATTTATCCCCTCATAGGTGGCGACATGGGTCAGTGTCCCTCCTGCAGGCAAACTGATGTTAGTGTCCATACAGACTCTATGCCATCGGTTGACATCCCACTTTTATCCACCCCCATCCCCGCACACGTCACAATTCCTATTCATATCCCATCACCAGTGGCCATAGTTGACGGACAGTTGGTTGGTGGTGGCATGGGACAGGACAGTGTGGGGACTATGGCAAGTGTGTCTGTACTCAGCAGCCATTGCCAGATGACTGGCAAGGTACCACACAGGCAGATGTATAGGAGTGCTCATAGGAGGGCTGCTGGTCATCATGTCCCTGGCAGAAGTGCCACAGCAGGTGTCACCAGACACATGTTTTGCACCATCATGGAGGCACAGGCACATATGGAACATTACACCAGAGTCTGAGGCTCCAGACAGCTACTCATTCTGCTGTACTTGACAACATCCGTAATCTTGCAGTTGCCCACCATTATTTTGTAGAGGTCCTGGAGAGACAGTTGGGTGAGATGGTGAGAATCCTCAACCGTGTGGTGTCTGTATAAGAACATATGATGAGAATAAGGCATCAGCCACATGGACGTAGGTCAGCAAAACCAACAGGTGGAGGTCTACGTGTATATACAGCCAGTCACAGCTGCTCCTGTTGTGGCAGTACCAGCACCAGCACTTCTGGGTGGGTGCTGTCCACATCACAATGCAGCAGGCCATGTGCACATGGTCCTGGCCAGTCCCAACAGGGACACAGATCCAGCAGACATTTGTCATCATCAGGGGAAAGTAGCATATCTGGTCTTCTACCTGGTAGTGCCCGTGGAACTCCTAGCAGGCACAGTTCCCATATCTGTGGCCTGACACAATGAACTGGACACCCTGCCATGTATGGTCTGCAGTTGTCCAACATACCCCTGTAAAGGGAAGCCACATGGCAGAACTGTGTGCATACATACATACACACATCACCAACACAGCTAGGGCACTTCCATACCTACACACACCACATCTGCACAGCCCAATGGAACCCCCTAATACACACACATGATGTCAACCAGATGGATCAGCCTAGGCCTCTGGCAAACCCACAACACACCCTGTGCATATGATGATACCTATGCCACATCACTGTCATCCTGTCATCCGTACCATCAATACAGGGACATGCTAATATGGTTCTGCTTCACAGGGTGAATGCACTATGATTTAGCAGTGTAATGCTGTTTAACAAGTTCTCAACTGGAATGTTTAATGCTTACATGTCAGGGTGTGTAGTTGTCCAGCCATCATGCATTATAGCTGTTATTACGACTAATTTAGTCTCCATAATGTATTCAGTTTGTGTTGTAGGTTTCTATGTGTCAGCAGGATGTTGTTCTGCTGTTGTTTCCTACAAGGGATATGGAACTGTGGTGACACATTGACTGTGTCATATCCTGGGTACAGCTGAATACAAGTAACAGGTCTGTATAACAGTTAATGCATGTGCCACATGGATGATAGGTCTGAGGGGAGTATTCACGTGAGTGCATGGTGGCTGATGTCAGCAGCTCTTCTACAGTGGACAATGGTAAGTGTATTGGGTGGCGCACACCAAATGTTTGTGAATAACACACACACACAGAGGCTTTGGTGTCGAAACAATAGGTTCATAGGTAGGTACTAGGTTATCTGCCCGAGGGCATTTATAAGCCTAGCCAGAGTATGCCAGCATTTGCCACCCCATTGATTACTTAACTGAGCCTCTGTCAAGAAGAGCCAATGAAGTGATCCCAGGGGAGTATTTTCTGTTACCCATCCACTCGTCAAGGTTTCTCCTGAAGAGTGGTAGTGAGGGGCTCTGCTTAATGTAGTTAGGAATTTTGTACCAAAGCGTGAGGAGTCTCTGTGACAGGAATCTATCCCTCCGGCATGTTCTATTTATTGCTGTGGTGAGGTTTAGCTCACTAGAGTGAGTGGCTCACAGTGACTTGGATTTGTTTAGGTGGAGCATGCCCATCAATTCTGAGTTGGACATGGCTTTGTAAGTCAGGCAAAGATCACCTCTGAGTAAATGATATGCCATTGAGTACAGCCAGAGTTTTTCCAGCCGGGCTGCATAGGACATATGTTTGAGGCCAGTAATCCTCTTGGTGAGGTACTTATGTGGTCTTTCCAGCTGTTGGAAGTGTCTTGTGAGGTACATCCCAAAAGAAGTATTGTATTCTATGATGGGCCTGATGAGTGATGAGTAGAGGGGCACTATAACATCTTTATTTCTAGATATGAACCCTTTAGTAATTAGATGGGCTACATAGAAGGATTTCCTATCACATAGAATACTGTACACATGGATGTACTTAATTTTGCAGTGAACTCATTTTGGCCTATGTAATTCCACCAAGACAAAATAGGCAAAACATCACATCAGTAAATAATCAGTCTGCCAGTTTAATGTCATTGACGATGGCACTGGCAGGGTATATGTCCTCTTCCCCAATGTAGTGCAATCCTGGAGTTGGTAAACATAGGTGTTCTGGTATCGGTGGCACAGCCCTCCACTTTGGAGGGTGTGGGGTGGCTTAGAACCACACATAGTGTGATTAACAACTACTTAACCTGTTAACATACACAGTACAGTATAACAGCAGACTAAGCAGTAGGATACACACAGAAATAACCCCAGTGAGGGTGGCTGTGTCCACAACAAGCACACCCAACTATATATACCATCTCCAGTATCGCTGTACGGCTGTACAGTGGGGAAGAGGGAATTTACACATATACTACTGGTTTTGATGGAATGAATTTTCACAGGATGTCTCCTTTGAAATATTAGCTTTTGCCAGTCAGTTCTGGGATAAATGATCTCCCGGTACATATATTTTCTGCAAACTGAAGTAGATCCTTTCACATAGACACACACACGTACTTGGCAGCAATGAGAGTAGAACCCCTACCTAGCCACTTATTGCTACTCGTGCTTAGCCCTAATTGTACAAACCACACATCTTTTAGGATGAGATGTGTCCCATATTTCTTGTTAAATGAAGAACATCACCAGGCCTTGTACAGTATGGTAATGGGGGATGTACTGGGTGTTAATGAACAATACATAGTATGACATACTGTGATATACACATTGACAAACACATAACAGTCATAGACACATCTGACAGACCTGGGTTTAGCAGTGCTAGCTACCTTGTCAGTGAATCCATTCTGTTACAGAGAATTTACACACAGCACATGCATCACTGGGCTGGATAGTGTACGCAGTTACCTGTATAGTTGATGGTGACAGTGGTCCTCATATAGTGAACCTTGGGACATGTACTGGGGGTACCATGATGTAAAGACAGTATAGCCAGCACCCAGACCCCACATTGGATATTGGACTCACTGAAACCCATGATAATGATCTGAAATACCCACAATCACACATTGACCAGACTGCAATACGTCCCCTTGTCTATCTAATCAATGCTACTACAGGGATACACATTTATTGCACATGCCACAGGGATAGTAGCGTGAGGGTTTATCATGGCTCTCCTAATGTCAGCAACATCACTATCCCATATAATGTATGGCAAGTTTTATTGTATTTGGAGAATGTGGCCTCAGAATGCTGTCTCCTACAAATATACACACTCCCACACATGCACACACTTCGCAGGACTCAGAGGGTAACACACGCCTATCTTCCCATTTGTAGAACAGTGTTATACTGGTACTGCAAGCTACAGG